>NW_009661374.1:879551-924024 GCF_000708025.1 Charadrius vociferus | reverse complement strand
TGCTGAACTAACCATAGAGCCTGTCATGCTTTCAGGCTTTGAATGTCAAGGGCAAAAACCTCTCGTGTGGCTCCTTCCTCCAGACCAGCAAAACCTAAAAAAGCTAGTGTTATCAGCAGTACAGCAACCATGGTCCATGGTCCATGCTCTGGTCCATCCTAGGCCAGAGCAATGTTCATATTACAAAGCTGATTTTGGAAGCTCTTAGTCCCTACTTCTAGAATAAACCCATCAGACAGACCTAAGATGGTGAACTGGTGTTTCAGTGGTTCCCAGCTCAGCTTTGCTGCTCAGCATATGGTTCCTATGGTTCTTCTTCATCCACACTTACGGGTTTTCAATTTAAACCTAACACATCTGTTATTCAGGTGGTATATATTGACATAAGTGCCCTGAAATTATTTTATGTTGTTTAGGGACAAGATCACTGTCCTTAAACTATTATTTTTTTTTCTTAGATTTATTGATGTGTTTACTCCTTATGAGGACTTCATAGAAAAAGAAAATAATTTTTGCATCCATTATTATAAATATAATACATATATTTCTTGTAAAAATAATTAATCCATACATTTCCTTGCAGGTCTCCTTCTACTCCGTCTAGTGAGAAATGAAAAATCTTCTGCTATCCACTGTGTTACCATGTTTAGTATTCTGAGCAAGCTTTCCCTGTAACTTCTGGAGTACAACATTCTTGTTCTGCTGTGCCATTTTTGTTGTAAAGAGATTAGCCCTGCATCTTTAAGTGTTTTCTCTAGATTTATTTCAACTCAAAGAACATGACTGTTGTTTTTCCCCATATCGATTTTGGCAGCTTCAATTAAAACATGCTTTCTTCATGTAAGAATCCCCTCAAGGAAATTCTGTCAAATACTGAATTGTTCCTTTCCAACTGTCACTAATGAGAATATTAGCTCCTCTTTCCCACTCCATGTGTTATATATTTGAAATGATTTTAAATTTTGAATATGATTAAAGTACCAAGATTTACTATCTTTATCTCTGACATATACTTTTTGTCAAGTATACTACATTTGTGTTTTATTCTTTTTAAAATTAGATGGAACTTTCAACTATCCTAATTACTGTTTTGCAAGAATGGGTAGAAAAAGACACATCATCTATGCATTCATCATAATTATCTCAATGATAAAACAGATAACAATTAATTTGTCTGCAAAGAAGATGTGTTGTAAATTCAGCTTTATTTTTTAACACGTGAAATTATAAGAATACTTACTGCATGAGCAACTTGCTGAAATCAGCAAAGAAATACTGACATTTATGAGCTGTCTGAAGGCAATTCCAAGTCCATAAAATAATGGGGATTTCAATGCTCTTGAAATTCCCAGTAGGTGTTTAGGTGTAAGTTACTTCAACTGTGCTTGTGCTTATTTTAAGTGATCTACCTGCCAGATCCACTGCCTACATGGGGGCCTTATAATTAGCCTACATAATCATCAGGCTGATGGAAAAAAGGGTATCTGCAGGTGGACTCAGATGTCAAGTCACTGAGTGCCACAGAAGCAAGGAGCTAAGCCAGGTTTACTTTGGCAGCTGGGGTCCTTCATGCTCTGGAAAGATACTTCTTACTGACCACCATAGGCCTTGCCCTTCCATGTTTTCTGGGCAATTGGATGCTACAAGTGACCTTTTGAATTTATCCCAAGGTACAATGTTGTTGATGGGTTATGAGAGACTGTTTTGTTTTCTCTCTTCTATCTCATCTGCCTGTATGACAGAGTAGAAACCGTCTTATGCAACATTTTGAAAACTGACTAAGATTTTTCTGATCTGTTTTTGAATTCTTAAACCCTATTGCCCACCTTTGTGTTACCTTGCTTCCCAAATACCAATTCAGTCACAGCCTCATGTCTCCTTGCAATACTTGTAGTGCTAAGAGGTTTTCAGTCTTAACACAAGTATGGCTTAGCACAGGTCAAGATTCTGGCTTCATTAGGATAATTCAGTGATAGAAAATCAGAACCACGTGGCTCATCTTTTAATTTCAGATACCCTTGTGACATATTTTTTTTCTTCCTTTGACTCTTTTCCCATCACTTTGTTTTATACAACTGGTGTTTAAATACAGTTTTGAGATATCAAATTATTTTGCTTTTTAATAACTCTGTGAAGCACCTATGAACACTTTTTTAATGCAGTTGCTGACAGCACAGCTAAACCATTGAAGCTGAAAATGAAAGAGTTCTTGCACAAGTAAAAATGGAGAGAGATACAAACTTATGTTTAAGTCTAAAAAACCACAGCTTTTTATTTGATTAGGTGTAAGCCACATGCCTTGAAATATTTAGGTGAGGAGAATATATTATTACTTGAATGACAAGTTAAACCCTACTAGATTATTTATTAATGTGCGAAAAGCAATTAGAGTTTCAACCTAAATGTTTAATGTTTCAGGTTTCCTCAGAACTGCACTTGCTTGTAAATTAGAGGTTATACTTTCAAAGCAAGTTTAATTTCCCCAAACTTTATAAATGCCAGAAAAAGTGGGGAGTGGAGGTCATATACCTACTCACTCTTCATATGGGGAAGATTTCAGAATACAATGAAGTATATGAGAACTTTTCTTACACTCATCTCTCTCTCTCTGACTGTCAAGGTGCCACATGCAGTAATGCTTTAATCTGTCATGCCATCACCTTCACTAAAACTATAAGTCAATGCTGAGCTGTCCACCCACTGTTTCCCTGCAGTGCTATCCTTAGGTGTGCAGAGAAACAGCAATTAAACAGACTGGTTTGGCTCAGGATCCCTGTGAAGAAAGGCTGAGAACAAGGGAGGAAGTTCCCCAGGAAGTGAGGCAGATTATTGATAACTGTGAATAGCTGGATTTAATCAGAACCTATAAAAGCTTCTCAGCAGGACTGTGGTATGCAAAATTTAAAAAAAAAAAAAAAAAAAAAAAAAAAAGGTTCTGTTTGAGGTTTTGCATTTACTTTTGTCTTTCAGAAACACTGATAGCTGGTCTCTTCCAAGCAAGGAAGAGCCAATTAGAAGACGACACTGGAAAAAGTTTTAAGATGTTCTTGAACTACCGAGATAGCAACAATAAAAAGGGAGGAAGAGTTAAAGTATGTTCAATTTTAAAAAAATATTTATTTTCTTAGTCACCCAGAGTGGAACCATGAAGAGGGGGAATGTTTTTTTATTCAACATTACACCATTTTCTGAGTTCAGAGATTTCTCTTGATAAACGACACACTTTAGGAAAGATGGGAGATGGGCATATGATTTTCTGTGGGATGAGTTTATATCAGGGTTGTTTGAAAATACGATATAACCTGAAAGTAAGGAGGCATCCCATGAAGTCCACCTGGAAGAAGAGATATCTGTTTGAACTGTAAGCTTATACATGTTCACTATATATATGTTAATAAAACACACATATAGCAGGGGTTCCTATATCTATATATTGACATTTTTCATTTATTTTATTTCTGCAGCATTCCAAAGGAAGATTTTTTTATTTTTTTTTAATCTGACTGAGAACTGTGGGATGTTTACAGGGAAATCTTTCATGCAAATGCCAGCACTAGGAAATGCATAAAATATTTGAGAACAAGTGCTTATCAAAGGCTGACCAGTTGTTGATTTTTAAAACCTTTATTATTTAAATAAATTGAATGTGGGCAGAGAATGATCTGGAGCACTGATTCACAAGTACTGGCGTACTGTATGATTATTATCACACTTTCAGGCATGATTTTTGCTTGTGCCAGTCAGTTGATGTCTAGACACTTGCCAGATATTGTGCCTAACACACTGTCTAAATGAGTGGAACAGAGTTCAGGTGTATGAATATATGTACTGACATGTCATTTGTTCATCTCAAAGCATAGTCTCTTTCCTTTATTAGAATTAAATATTTTCTTCTAAAAATACAAACAAACAAACCCAAACAGAACTCTGCAAAACAAGGTAAAACAAAAAAACCCCACACAATACTTCTACTGAAAATGAGACTCCAAATTTGAGAATTCATCCCATAATTGGCGAAAAGTTATCTTCCACGTTTACAAAGTCCAACATGGTAGAGACAATGTAAAGTTCTTCCTATTTCCTTAGCTAGTGAAGTCCTTTTGCTGTGCGAGTTGGCTAACTATCAATATCATATCTATCAAATGCTACAATAAGATCAGATAAGGTTTGTTTGTTTCTGGAGAAGATGGGTCATACGTCAAATGCCTTGAAAATGGTAGTCATTGGGGTAGCTTCTAAATTTTGCTTTCTGGAGGATAAGAATTAAAAAGCAGAAAGGACACCAAATATCAGTATTGGTATTGACACAAAATTTTGTTAGCAAAAATTATTCTGCCAGAATTTTTTTCACAATAACATCTAATAAAGCTTAAAAGCAATTTAAAAAACATTTATTGTTTTCAGGAAAACTGAAGCTAGCACCACATGCCCTTTTTCCACCCATCTGCTAATTTCATGTACTTGCACATCAGTTCCATGCACTTGCAAACTCTTAAACTTGTAAACTGAAAATATGCATTCATGATTTTAACTTCAGAAATTGCTTGGATAGGTGTGGATGTTGTCTGAAAAAAAGGGTGAGAAATGAATCATACATTGCCAAGAGTAACTTGACCTTAATCAATCTGCTGAATAAGTTGTCTCTCTTATCCTTTTGGTATTTCAAAGGAAAATTTAAAGAGGAACTTAAATTTAAACCAAAAAAGGGCTATATGTCTCTCAGCATTTCTATGTGTATGAATGTTATTCATGGTCCTAATTAGATTATGGAAACATAAATGTGTTTTTAAACATATGCTAATACACACACACACACGAAAAAAAAAAAAAAAAGAAAAAGAAAGAAATTGCACAGACAAGATTTCTGATGTAAAACTTTTTATATCCCTACATCAGGAAGCAACTTAATCTAGGTACATCAACATAGACCGAAACACTGTGGAAGTCTAAGTAGTATTTCAGATATTCTAAATGTCTGTTTTCACACTTCTCCCCTTCTCCCTAGTTTTTATTCTTACATCTAAATTAAAACGTGGAATGCCATTTCTAATACATGTTTAATTTCTTTGTCATTTCTTCAGCTATGACATTTGCATATATGTTATGATCATCTGCTTAGAAAAGAGGATATTTATCAAGTGATTTAGGAAAGCAGTAGCCCAGTTTGAAACCTGTCTTTTCCACGAGGCAATAAGCATTAATAATTCACCAAATCTTCTAGGCTATCACCCCTGCACTCAAATTAAATCCTCCATCAGAAATGTATGAATAGCTCAAATACGCATAAAACTCCTCAGATTAATTGGCAAGCAGAAGTGAGGTCATACATGGTCAGAAGTTTACCCCTCACTGAGTTTGAGTAGCCACAAGCTTCAATTGCAATCTCTGAATACCTCAGGTGCAGAAATAAGGCTCTACTGCGCTGCACATCTTTAATTCTGGTCACATATTTTACATATCTCAGCAGCAAAAAGCGACTACTTATTTTTGTTTTAAATTTAAATTTAATAAGCGATGGTCCCTGTCAGCTTTGTCACTCCTTTCTGGAAGATCAAGAGCTATAACAAGAAGCGATACTAAGGGAAGATTAAAAGAGACCCAAGCAATGGAGATAACTTAAAAGACTAAAAGCTAAACAAAATCAGATAGTCAGATAAAATGATAACCAGTAGAGAGACATCAGAACTATGACAACAAAGATATAGGTGGCAGCATAGGCAGGGATTAAATGAAAATGAACAGGGATGGGGGAAGCTAAAGAACAAAGAATATATCAGCAAAGAGGAAGAATGAAGGATCAAAGAAAATAAAATTAGATATGCAGGACATAAAAGAGAGAAGCTACAGATCAAGACTAGTATTGCAGTATAAAGGCAAGTCATCAAACAAACACCTTCTCCAATTTTGAAATGATACTTGAGAAAAAAAAACTATTTTCCTGGAAGCAGAAATCAGGATTAACATAGTAGAAATTCTTTAAGGTGTAAACACTGTGTGCTTCCACAGTCAACTCTCCCCAATTTTATTATATAAAAATATATATCACTTTAAGGCATACTAAACTAAATAATCAAGTAGCAACTCCACTCTGTACAGTGTCAGTAAGTTCTACTACAGCAAACAAAGGCCTAGAAAGGAGAGAAGGAAGGGCATGGTCACAAAAGCTTTTTATATTTGTGCATAGCAGATGTGGAGAGTTTTGCACAGTGTAAGGGCTCTCCAAACAACAGTCACTTTAAAGGCAAAATGATAACAATGTCAGTGTATGTAAAGAAGCAAACTATAACAGGGAAGACATATCATAACGGGGAAAACATACAACAACAGGGAAAAATTCCATTCTCTTCCTGCTCCATTGAAAACAAACTGAGAACTTCCAAAGGGAAAATAACTTCTTAAGTAGATTCCATTAGATTTCCCATATAAGGGGAAAGAATGTTTTGCAAAAGAGAAATGAGAACAATTATTCATATAACCCGAGCACAACAAAAAATAAAAACAGTTTCTCTGTACATACTAATGACAGGAGGTTTGTGGGTTCTTTGTGGTTTTGGGTTTTTTTTTTAAAGCTTGGTAGCTTTACATATGAAAGTGGTTAAATAATGAAAACACTTTTTTCCCTGAACATTTGGATATATTTTGTAATTAATATTTATAGTACATAATCCAAAAAAAAACCCCGAAAAACAAAACAGGAGAGAATTCCCAGGGGTTTCACCCCATGTTTTATTGTTTTATCATGTATTTATTGTTAGTGTTAGTCATTAGAAAATATCCTTGCTTAAAACTCTTCACTCAAATTTATCTTGTCAATATACAGAAATGTTCTCACCCTCTTTAATGCATAGACTACCACCATTCACTAACAATTTATGGTTGAGAAAGCAAAATTTTGCTAGTACCAACATCTGTAGAGCCATCCCCTTCTTTGGAGGATACACGTGTTCCTACCTGAGCTTTTAAAGTATTAACAAGAACTTTACCTACCTCTTGCTCCTTTTCACTGTGCCCTAGAGTTTTATGGTTGTTTGATCTTAGTGAGACTCCTGCAAACTATCACAAATATTGATACCGGGTATGTTCCAGTATCAGTACTTACAAGAAAACTTGTTAATCCACTTTGAGGAAAACGGTGGGATAGATTCAAATTTCAACAATGACTATACATACTAGAACTTGTATTTTCTATGAACATTTTTCTATAGACAGCCAGAGTTGATACAAACCCATTAAAAAAAAAAAACAAAAAAACCCAAAACTGTTTTATGAAGAGCCGTTGTTTTTGCTTAAAATCAGATACGAAGATATACTCTGAGATGGTAGTAAATTAGTGTGACTGAACTTTATCACAGTGTGATCTTTTTTCTGATCAGATGTAAAAGTTTATTCTCATTTGTTATTAATTTAATATAGTTTATAAAACCTCAGGATTGATTAGTGCTGTATTTCTAATAAGAGTTAGCATTTAAATAATGTATTTAATTTCCAAATGATTTTATAAATTCTCATCTAAAAGGTAAAAAAATACTATAAAATAATAAGAACCATAACAAATTATATTTTACTTTTTGCAGTACTCACATATTTTCTAGCTTATTACTAGAAAATATTGAACTAAGCAATATCAATTTTAACTTTTAGTTCCATAACATAAACCTCAGCTGTTGTTTGATGCATTTGCAACCTGCTCAGGTTGTATTAGAAAGCAATAGGAATTGGCTAGATTGGTAGATACTAGCAGATTTTTTGAGTACTTCTTACAGAGGAGAAGAGCTGTTTTTAGTACTCAAAATTTAAATTTCATGGAAATACAGGAAAGAAGCCTCTTATATTTTGTTTCGGCTCTTTTGTTTTAGTTTGGATTGATGATCTGTTTTAAATGCCTTTGAAGGTATCAGATTTCCTCCACTCCAATGAAAAATCAGAAAGTGACAGTAAAATTATAATGAAAACATTCTGCCTTGAAACTATAGATTAAATCAATATTATCAAAACACTTAAGAGGACATCCAATTCCAAGTCTTAAGTCAATACCTATAACGAATAACAAAAGGATAGCAGGTGTGGAACTATAGTAAGTATGTTATTACTTGAGCTGTCTGTCTGAAACTTGACATTTACACATGATCACAGATTATTCATTATAAATAATTCTCCCTGTTGACTACTTATTTTTTCAGAACTGCATGTTGGTATTCCAAAGATACCATAACAGAAAGCATACTTGAGAGCCTATGGAGAGAGATTTTTCCTATAATTATTTGAAGACAGTGTTGTGTAAATGAAGGGTAGTATATAAGAGCTTTAGTGAATGAAGCAGACAAGTGAACACAGAAGTGCTAGGGACATTGATCTTACTATCCCATAGGAAAGAAATGACAACTGCAGATAATCTTGTAAACTCTACCAGTAGACGAATGAAAAGGAAAGACTTATGAAAGATGTTTAATCTAAGAAAAAGAATCTGAGATGTTATGCAGAGATGAAGAATTTCAGGGAAAGTGTTACAGAAAAAGGAACGGGAATATTGCCACCATTAGTGTTTGGGTTATTCTCATGAACAATTAGATGAGATGGGTGAAATAACATCACAGGAAAAAAAAACCACAGTACTTTGTACTTTTGGTAAGGAACACAGAGTTTTGATCATGTAGAGATAAATTGCAGTGAATGAGCACCATTAAGACTTGGATGGTTGGACTAAGTGACTGAGAAGAATAATGTTGAAAATTTCATTCATGTATTATGATAAATGTGCCTGGATCAAGAATATCAGGTTTCAAGTTGAACAGTTTGCTGTGACACCAGACTGGTCAGAACTGCAGGATCGCGACGTGCTGCAAATTATGAACAGCATTTGACCTATATTTCCTGACACAGTGGCTGCTTATTGCTATTGTTTCTGATTGAAGACACGCAAAGGAAATGACGTATTCAAAACTATGATCCTTAAGTAAAGAAGAAAGGAGTTTGTGGATGAGAATAAAAAGGGAGGGGACAGAGAAGAATTAAAAAAAAATTTCATTGTGTTAGCTCAGGCTATGTTAAACTTCAGTAGACGTCAAGGAAAACAAAGACGTTAGAAAGTTAGAAGAAGAGAAGGGAAGGAGTAGAGATCAGGAAGGACTAGACAAATTTCATCATTACAAAGAACAGTATTACCTAAGGAAAGAAAACAGAAGGACAGAAGAAGAAATGTAAGCTACACAGAATTATTGCGAAAAAGGTTGAATGGGAGGAGAAGTATGTCCAGAACAGATGTCAAAGGAATGACCTTGGTAAGGGTTAAATCAGAAAGCCAAATGATTATATGGTCAGCATAATGACAAGATGAGAATATCTGGATTCAGACAAGATAAGGCTGAATTAGAAACCAGCGGATATGGACAGGAAGCAGTTACTTGAGCAAAGAATAGAGCAGAGGAGCGCAGAAAAAGTGAATAACTGAAAAAAGACCAACCAACCAACTGGGGGAGGGAGATATTCAACATTATCTATGAATAACATCATCATAAAATAAATAAAACTTTGCTGTTAGATACTCATTTGCATTCATTCAAGAGCAAACTTCATTTGTCCTCAACTACATGTATCTTGAAAGGAATTTGTATGAGAATTTCCATGAAGATTTTCATACATTCTTCTTTAAATAACTAAGATAGTTTCTTGCTTGCCACTAGTGTGCTAAATAAGTCTACAATAATATTTCTATAGGAAGCAATTTCCAAGCCTCATCAAATATGCTGTTCATAAGGAATGGACAGAGTAATTTCTTTTCCATACCATTTATTTCAGTAGGTAATACTTAGTAGAGGTACTAGGTGTACTGTAATGTATCTTAAAGCAGGGAAACAGAAATACTTGTGATACATTTGTTTACGATGACCTCTTTTTTAAATGTCTAATTCATATGACAAAAAACTACATTATAATAAGAAGTCACTGTTTAAGACATCTGTTTAAGACATAAAAGTAGCTGCAAGTTATTTTTAACAGCAATACATAGTTTTTGCAAGAGTATCCATTTTCTGACAAATAGATCTTTTGTTGGTTTTTTTCTTTATTTGCCTGTTGGGTTTAACATTTAAGTGTGAACCGTGAGCTACATTCTAAGCTGACATTAATGAAATTCAGGGAAATAAATAGGTTTGTAACACCTACACAGTCTATCACAATCATATAAAGAAAGCAAGGTGGAGAAGGTCTCCCACAACAACAAAAAATTCTGGTACTGGCAGTCTTTCAAGTTTTTACTGACAGTAGAATTTACTGTTAGAAGAAGTCTACCCTTACTGGTAGAAGAACTTTTACAGTTCAGCTAAATTCTTCTAAGAGCATAAAATTTTCCTGTGTTATAATTTGAACAACATAATCTGTTCTGATCTCAGAAAATGTGAAAATAAGTTAGTAACATGGTCTTAAAGTCATATACCCACCTTGGGATAGCAAAAGGATTCCAAATCAATACTAAATCCCCTCTAAAAAGCCATCTTCCTTTGAATTAAAAGGAATTGCGCATCCTGTCATGGAAACTGCATGATAATTATAAAAATGGGTGAAAGTTATAATTGTTCATATGAATAGTCTCAAAGTTGGGCTACACTAAATGAATCCTAAGTTCTTTGTTAAGCCTTATGAAGGCTACTGTGACAAGAAAATAAGATATGTGAGTAACAGTACATAGCAGATGGTAGGATTATTTTTTATGAGTTTCTGACTGCCTTTGTCAACATCAGTAGCTTTGCCTTTTCTAATAGATAATCTTAACAGCTGTAATTAAACATTGAACAATATGTCCTTGGTTCCTGCAGAAGGCATGATCCCATCAGTGGATTAGATATAGTTTGCCTTAAATGCTTCAATTTCTAGTGACTGTACTTTTTGTACACTGTGACTGAGGGTGTGTCACAGTCTACTTCTTTTGATTTGCTTTAATTTTCCAAACTTTAGTTTTCTAGGAAGTTATATGAGATTATCATAGGCTCATTTACTATGAGCGACAGATGTAAACTTTGAGGTACACTTTTGAGTAAATTGTTGCAATTACTTGTGGGTCAAAATACCACACTGTTCAGAAACTGCCAGAAATACACAGTTTCTGAGCTGTTTTTTTTTCCCTATTTTTAGCTTTTCCATGACAGAAAGGTCATCAGGCCAGAAGGAATTCTCTCAATAGACAGTTCAACTTAATCCAAAGTGGGATTTGTATGTGTGCCAAAAGGCCTTTTGTTACCTCCTTGTCATCTGAGCTGATGCAGTGCTAAATCCAGAAACTACGTTAGGATTACTTAAAACATAAGCACTTGCATTTTTAAGAAACCAGTCCATGAATGAAGTATGTGCTGTGTATTGCTACTTTTCATTGGAGTCATAGAGAGAAACCTAACAAGGTGTCTCCTCCAGCATAACTTGAAATCAATGCATTATTTAGCACCAGTTTCCCAGAGCTCAGTGTGTACCTAAATGTTGTAAAACTTGAAAATTTGCAATCAAACGAGGAGACAAAGAATATGAGAAAGGAGTTGACTTCTGAACAAACTAATGAATAAGAAACACAGAAATATAAGTTCTCAAAATATGTGTACCTAGAGTTGTTTCTAGAATGAAGGACAGAAAGATGAATGACTGAGCCCAATGGGTATCTACATTTATCTACATTCAATTGTTCATTAGTCTGAGTACATAGTATCTGAAGATCACAGTTCTGAATAAAACAAAAAAAAAAAGATATTATACATATTGGAGCATAACCAGTATTTTCAAGGTGCTCATAAAAAGCCAGTGCTCTTAACACACTGACACCCTGATTTGCCAAGCTTACAATCTAGACAAAGAAGAGAAAAATACTGTTATCTAAACATCACAGGATTTGTATGATGTTCTTCTTTTTCTTTTTTCTTTTTTCTTTTTTTTTTTTTTTTTTAATTCTTGGCAACTTCATCAAAATCCAGTTAGAAATACCTGTAAATTTCTTGATAGCTTCATGGAGCATTTTCTTGTCTTCATCAATATATCTTTACTTCCAATGAACTTCCACTGAAAAACCCTGAGAACAGAGTATCTCATTGTCTTTGAAGTAAAAAAAAAGGTGTATTCATTATTTTTTTCTGCAAAATAATGCAAAAAAAAAAAAAAAAGAAAGAAAAGGTTCTCAAATAGTCTTCTGTGGCTCAAGCTTTTCTTTTTAAAAGAATCTTTTCATTTCAGTTTTTAATGGTGTGCAATTTTTCATAGGACATTCAAGATAGATATTAGCACCAAATGGAGAAAAAATAATTCAGTTTCCTACACATTTTTGTGCTGGCCCAGTGATTGGAAATAAATGAATAATTTGCATAGAAAAAGGATGCAGTAACCATTCACCCATACAAAAATGTTATTGAAAATATATGAAACTATAACCATTCAATTTGAGTCTACATGGTATGCTGCCCAGCTATTTCATATCTCTGTTTTTCTAAAGACACTTTGTCTTTTCTTCACATTGCAGATGAAGTATATAAACATGTATTTTGTAGTTTAAAATACATAGCCACTTAGAAATATCTCAGAAATATCTTCAGCTGAAATGCATTTTCTTTCATGTTGTATTTTACCTGAGCATTTTGAAATAAATGGAGAAAAAACAGACACAATGTCTTGAAGAATAAGATATTAATCTGTTTTATATAAAGTATGTAAACTGCTTGCAGGCACTACAGGGATACTATTAAAAACAAATCATTAGCACAGATCTCTGTATATTATTTAAAGTTATGCAGAGCTAAAGAACAATTACTTTGAATATCAGTTTGTTTTCTTATTTTGTAAGACAAATATTTTAGAAGAACAGAATCAGTCTGGAATTAATTTAGAACATCTGAATTTGGAGCAAGAGGAAGTAAGATAGTAATGAGAGGAGGAAGATGATATTTTAGGGAAGACTTCAGAATATGCATACATCCTTGTATTTGGAATGTCAGGACCTGTAGAAAGACTGAGGTTGCCAAAAGCAGGAAACTATGACTATATAATGGAATAAGAACAAAGTCCATTAAGAGATTACAAGTGTCAAAGTGGAATGATACATATCCTGGATCTAGGACAGGGAAAAGAGGAAAAATTGAAATTGGGAGCTAGAGAGGTTCGAAAGAGTGAATTAAGCTTGGATAAAGAGGAGTGACACAGCAGGGAAGAGGAGAAACCAAACCAGCAGGTAGGATGTGGGTAAGTGAAGAGGGTCAAAGTGGGAGCTGGATATGAAGATTGTCAAAAGGTATAAAAATAGCAAGAGCTGACTGGAAAAAAAAGTCTGAGATGGAAAAATAAAAATAGTCTAGCGAAGTATGCGATACAGTACTGGAAAATGAGGCAGATATGAAGGAGAAGCATGGTTAAACTAGCTTCAAAAGAATAAGTAAAACATGATAGGGCTGAATATGCAGGAAAAAGTTGATCTGGCTGAAGCATTTTGTTTCACAGAGACCCAAATGTAATCCAGACTTCACAGTGTGAATAGATTTCACAGCTGTTATTCTTCCAGCAAGTATTTCTTACTGAACTCTTTAGTGTACCTCTGGGTCATTATGTCATGTGGTAGCATTGTGTCATGGGTCTAAACAGCCTAGCTTTGCTGTAAGTCACCATACAGTGACAAATAGAATATCATGTAAAATCTGTCCATTTCTACAAACATGCCTACAAAGACTGTTTCAGATAATTTTCTTTTATTTATAAAAGACAAGGCTTGCATGTACAAATTTTAGAAATTTATTAAAATTCTTTGAAAAAATATTTTAAAAGCATAGGAAGTTAGAAACTTGGCTTTTTGATAAAGAAACTAATGACATAAATTATTTTATCTTAAATAATCTTTTATCTCTGACACAGAAACCATTCGATTTTTCTTGTTATCTTTGTCAATTTCTTGACTAGTTAAGAAAGTGCTCTTGGCACCTGACAGCTGATAACCTTTCTAATCAGGTCCAGTTTAATGCTTAATATATATTAATACAGATTAGTAATCAACATTACAGTTTTTAGTAATCAACATTTAGTTTTTAGTAATATTGGAGTGCATGTGCTGACAAAGCATGTTAAGCCAATAAAAATTAAATTGATTGTGAGATCATCTACACAAAATAATTTTGACATTTAAATTGGATGTTGGGACATAGAATGAGGTGGTAAAGAATGCACTTTTTAGAAAAGTTTTTTCCATAGATAGATGTCCACCATTCGTCTTATGTCTGTGTGTTTAGACTGTGGTCATGAGAGAAATTTTTTTGTTTCGTAACTAATAGCGACCTTGATTTTATTGGATAACACAGTTAACTTTCACTGATTTAGATCTGAACCAGCCAAACACACAGTAATGTTTATGCATAAGTATTTATATACATTTTACTGTTGCTCACCACTGCCACCATCTAAATGGGCCCACTGGTTGGAGGAGTACTTCCAGT
Organism: Charadrius vociferus; assembly: GCF_000708025.1. Lineage (NCBI taxonomy): Eukaryota > Metazoa > Chordata > Aves > Charadriiformes > Charadriidae > Charadrius > Charadrius vociferus. The sequence goes on along the minus strand of NW_009661374.1, from coordinate 909,580 downwards.
TTGCTCATAAGCTGGCACACAGGAAGCAGGCAGGGATATTCCTGCAGTAATGATGTGTAGTTATGATTAAATTTCAAAACCCAAATACAGAAGAAGAGACATTGGTGTCTTCAAAGATCTGCTTTGAAGAGTCCCATGAGATAAGTCCCTGGAAGGAAGGGAGGCCCAAGAAAGCTGGTTAATATTACAGGTTCACCTCCTCCAAGTTCGAGAGAGCTCTGTCCAAATAAATATGAAGTCAGGCAAAAATGTCAGGAGGCCTGCATGGATGAAAAAACATGTTCTGGCAAAGCTCAAGAACAAAAAGGAAGCATACAGAGAGTGGAAGATGGGTAACCCAGGAAGAATACAGACGCGCTGTCTGAGCATCCAGGAATGAGGTTAGGAAAACCAAAGTCCAAATGGAATTGAATATGGTCAGGGTTATCGAAGACAGCAAGAAGAGCTTCAGTACATATGTGATGAAAGGAAGACTAGGGAAAATGGAAGCCTGCTGGTGAATGACCTGGTTAGCCGGGACATGGAAGAAGTTGAGGTATCAAATGTTTTCTTTGCCTCAGCCTTTACTAGAAAGACCATCCCTCAGGAAACCCAGGCCCTGGAGATAAGGGGGAAAGGCTAGAACAAGGAAGATCCACCCTTGATAAAAGACTATGAGGTCAGGGAATGTTTAAGGAAACGGGACAGACATAAGTCTATGGACCTTGATGAGATGCACACAAGAGTACTGAGGAGCTGGCCGATGTCATTGCAAGACCACTTTCAATAATCTTTGACTGATCTTGGCAACTGGGAGAAGTGCCCGAAGACTGGGGGAAAACATGTCACTCCTATCCTCAAAAAGGGCAAAAAGGAAGACCCAGGGAACTCCAGGCTGGTCAGCCTCTCCTCAGTCACTAGGAAAGTGGTGCAGCAGATAATTCTGGAAGCCATTTCCAAGAACATGAAAGACAAGAAAGTCTCCAGGAGTAGTCAGCAGGGATTGACCGAGGGGCAGTCATGCTTGACCAACCTGATTACCTTCTACAATGAAATGACTGGCTTGGTGGATGAGGGGAGAGAAGTGGGTAATGTCTGTCTGGACTTGAGTAAGGTTTTTGACACTGTCTCCTATAAGGTCCAGCAGAGAAGCTGCTGACATACAGGCAGGCTGAGCAGACAGTGAGGTGGATTGAAAAGTGGCTGAATGGCTGGGTCCAGAGGGTTGTGATCAGTAATGCAAAGTCTATTGGAGGCCAGTAACTAGTGGTGTACCCAGGGGTCAATAGTGGGTCCAGTCCTATTTAACATTTTCATTAATGATCAGGATGACGGGGCAGATTGTACTCTCAGCAAGTTTGCTGTTCTTACCAAACTGGGAGGAGTGACTGATACATCAGAGACCTCGACAGGCTGGAGAAATGGACTTGGTAGAAATGGACCTGGGGGTCCTGGTGGACACCAGATTGAACATGAGCCAACAGTGTGACCTTGCACCATTAGACAAAGTATTGCCAACATGGCAAGGGAGGTGATCCTTCCATTCTACTCGGCAATGTTGAGGCCACACCTGGAGTACTATGTCCAGTTCTGGGCTTCCCAGTACGCTAGAGACATGGACATACTGGATAGAATCCACTGAAGGACCACTGAGATAATTAAAGAACTGGAACATATCTCATATGGGGAAAGACTGACAAAGCTCAAACTGTATAGCTTAGAGAAGAGAACTGTCAGGGGGATCTTATCAATCTAGATAAATACCTGAAGGGAGGGTGCAAAGAGGACAGAGGCAGGCTCTTCTCAGTGATGCTCAGCGACGGGACCAGAGGCAGTGGGCACAAACTGAAATACAGGAGGCTCCCTCTGAACATCAGGAAATACTTTTTTTTACTGTGAGGGTGACCTACCAGTGGCACAGGTTGCCCAGACACGTTGTGGACCTTCCATCCTTGGAGATATTAAAAAAAAAAACAACGTCTGGACATGGTCCTGGGAAACCATGGCGCTGCTTGATCGGCGGGGGATGGAGTAGGTGACCTCCAGAAAACTTTTCCAACCCCAAGCATTCTGTGATTCTGTGATTCTGTGATATGGTGACATACTACGTCATTTGAAGTATAATTTTCTTGCTGACAGCTACAGTATAGGTCTAAATATTTCTGTGACTACTACATGTAAAAAGGCTACAGACAAGAAAGAATTAACAAAGTTTCACATGTAGTTTTAGGGGAATCGGTTTTCTCATGCTGTTTCTCAGGTCCCATTGTTATTCTTTGGTGATGTTAGGCTATGACCTTTTCCATTGCTTTTTCCTTTATGCCTTTCTATCCCATCAGGCACAGTTCATGAGTTTTGCTATGCAAAACTAATTTCTATCTGGTCAGAAGATTTGTCACACTCGTCATTAACAATAAACCCCCACTTTGTGTTTCTTCCTAAGTGTGATAGTCTTCAGAACATTCTTGTAGCTTGTGTTATCGCTAAATTATGTTCAAGATGAGTAACAGACTTAGAAAAGGGTCATTTCTTCACCAATTCTTCCTTTGTAATCTTATCAGAGCAGATTTTTTTTCTGGAAGCCTTCAACACTGTCTGAATGACAATGCATCCCTGCAGATATGGTAAAGGCTATTTTTAGGGATGAAGTACAATTTGCTATTTACATAGCAAGAATTTAGCTGGCCTAATATTTATCTAAGCCATTACTGAAATTTACACACTTTGAAGGTAAAATGAGGACTTAAAATGGGCATAAACAAGCTATCTCTGAGCAGATCTCTGGAAGTCTAGTTATTCTTATGACCTTGGTCACAAAGCTATGCAAAGGAGGTTATTTAACTCACAGAATTGGTTCAAATTAAACCCAGCTTACTAGCTCATGCTCAATATCACTTATAGCAGATACAGCACCCATCCACCTGGAACAACTTCAGATTTCTCTGTGCAGTGTTCCTAAGCATCTTAGTTTCAAAAGAGTTCTTCACTTAATGTGTAGAGATGCGTGAACAAAACTAAACACACTGGAATTTTCTCTACAAAAGAGACTAATAAGACACATTCTAGAATAACGTCTGTAAGGAGATCTAAATTCAGATTCTTACATCATATCAGGCAGAATAGGTACAAAAGAGCTTTGGTATTACGTCTGGACTACTGTGCCTGTATGATAATGACAGTTACATGAACACTATGCTGAATGATTGCCTTTAAGGGCATGCCTAATACTTGGGACTTGAGAAAATATTTAATATTTGACTATTCCTCACAAACTAAATGTCTGAAAATATTTCATTTGAAAATTCTGTCACAATTCACCCTGAGGTTGGCCTTCAATGAGCTGTGTCAGAATTTGGATGAAGACAGGACAACCAAAGGTGGAATTAAAGTGCCTTAAAGGAGAGCCATGGATATGTTGCACATGTATATTTTTGAGGCAAATGCAGCAGCAGAGGTAATTTGGATGCACAAGATTTTTTTCTCTGATTTCTCTTTCCAAAACATGTTTTTCATGTATGATCGCTAACCGTAGGCTTTCATTTTTTCCAGATGATTAATTCAAAACAGAACTTAGATTGTGGTTCATGTTAATTTTGAAATTTTTCAACTACAAGTGAAATCTCGGGAAGTCACTTGGAACACAGGAACTCCCAGCTAGTATTTAGTAATTTTAAACCCAGTGAATGTTAATTCATATTAAAAATCAGGTACAGAGACAAGATGCTTCAACTTGACACCTACATTTGGTGGACAATTTTGATCATTATTTCTTTATAAATACATCAAAAGTATCACAGTACATATGTAAATGGAGGGAATTGAGGTACAATAATTTTTTTAAAAAATTCTGTCTTAAGGATTTGATTTCAGTCACATAAAAGACATGTTGGAAACCATGATTACAATATTCATCACTTTTACTTACTTTGATGTTACTCCATCTGACAATTAAAACTATACTGAAAAAATATGTCAAATAACACTTAGGTCAAATAACACTAATTATAAGATAATTATAATGTCTCTTGCTCCATGTGCTTTATAATAATAATACTATGCACACACAAATCTTTAATAATAAAAACTAGTTTCGTAAAGTGTCTTTGATTTGGACAATTTGTAATATTTTTTCTACTTTTTTCCTTTTTTTCTTTAAAATCTCTGAAACAATTCTAAATTGTAACATTCAAAATACAAAAACCAAAATACACTGTCTCTCACTTTATCCTTTTTTTTATTCTCTGTTTTAGATTATGTAAGCCATAGATTTAGAGGAATAAATCTTTTCTTGTTATCGGTGGAGGAGTTTTTTGTTTGTTTGTTAATTTCCTCTATTTATTATATAAATGAACTCTTACACACATTACATAGGCTTTTATAATTTGCTTCATTAATTTAGTCATAAATTAGTTTATGATTATTGTGAAATATATAATGGAATTGCTGTTATTGACACTTGGAAAGTAAAAATATTGTTCTTTTGTTTTTTCCTCATCTCTCACGTGCACTTAAAGCAAGGTGTATTAAACAAACTGAAAGGAATAGAAATCTTTTCGATTTTCAAATTAATTCTGAAAAACTTCTTATACTACAATCTGATGCTAAGAAGAAAGGAAGAATGTGAAACAATCATGTCATTTTCAAAACAACTTTAGTACAGATGGATACTACCAAATTAATCACATTAGAAAAGCAAAGTAGTAGTAAACATAACAAGCCAACCTACATTACTTTCCACTGAAAAAAGCCCACATAAATATTTCTGCATCTAAGAAATTTACTTGTCAATATTATGTTACTGTGTATCATAAATAATTTCAGGAAGTTTGTACCTTTAAAAAAAAAGTAAATCAGAAACAGTAATAGTCATGATCTCTTCAAAGCTAGAGTAGATAATTTAGGGACAGTAAACAAAATATAGCATTACAAAAGTTTCTGTATGTTCACTATTCTAAGTCAATAGTGTTACCAAGAAAGAAAAGCAAAAAAACCCCAAAACTAAACTAGCAAGTTAAATATGAAAAAGCACAGTAAGAAAAAGCCAAAATTATTTTGAGGAGAGCAATTAACTAAAAGTATCAAAGCTTTTAACAAAAACAGTTTCAAGAACAGCAGAATCAAGAAGCCTGACAGAAATAGTTGGTGGATCTCATAAAGGTTTAAAAGGAGTACAAAAGTACCATGAGAAAATCAAACCACATTTCTACATTGATATGCAGAACAGAGAAGGTCTAAAAACCATTCCTTACTGGAAAAAGTCCTTCTGAAATTCAAATATCAAATAGAAAAAAGTTTCCAAACCAAAAAAATACAAATAACCAAGTCCAAACAGCATTGACTGCAGAGTTTTAAAGGAACTCAAACATGACAAAGCTGAATTTACTCAGCATCGGTGCGGCCTCACTTTGAGTGCTGTATGCAGCTTTGGGATCCAGAATGTACGAAGGATATGAAAATCATAGAATCATAGAATCTTAGAATGGTTTAGGTTGGAAAGGACCTTGAAGATCATCAAGTTCCAACCCCCCCGACATAGACGGGGACACCTCCCACTAGACCAGATTGCCCAAGGCCACGTCCAACCTGACCTTGAACACCTCCAGGGATGAGGCCTCAACAACCTCTCTGGGCAACCTGTTCCAGTGTGTCACCATCTTCAAAGTAAAAAATTTCTTCCTAATGTTTAATCTAAATCTGCCTTCTTCCAGTTTAAAGCCATTCTCCCTCATCCTATCACTACACGCCCTAGTAAAAGTCCTTCTCCAGCTCTCCTGTAGGCCCCCTTTAGGTACTGGAAGGCCGCAATAAGATCTCCGACTAGAGAGCATGACATATGAGGAGCAACTGAGGATACTACACTTGTTCAGCTTAGGGAAGAGGAGACTGAGAGGTGACCTCATTGCTTTCTACAACTTCCTCGTTAGGGAAAGCAGAGAGGGAGGTGCTGATCTCTTCTCTTTGGTGTCTGGTGATAGAACATGAGCGGATGCCTTAAAGCAGCGTCAGAAGTTCAGATTGGATGTTAGGAAAAAGTTCTTCACTGAGAGGCTGGTTAAGCACTGGAACAAGCTCCCCAGAGAAGAGGTCATGGTCCCAAATCTGTCAGTGTTCAAGAAGCATTTGGACAACACTCTTAGATACACAGTTTAGGTTTTAGGTTGCCCTGCGGGATTTAGGAGTTGGACTCGGTGATACTCTTGTGTCCTCTTCAACTCAGGATGTTCTATGATTCTGTGATAGTAGTGGTAGATGAAAAGAATGAAGTAAAACTGATGAAATACAATGCATAAAAGTATAGAGTAATGCACACAGTCCAGACGGTGTCCAGTGGACTCTTATTTTGCTATTACTACTTCTGAATGAGTGTCTGGATATCATTCCCTAAAAATGCTCATCATGAAAAAACAAACAAGGGAAAAAACGAATCGAAACTAACTAAAGCACAGAATATAAGCATTCTTATGAAAGAAGCAACCAATAATATAGAAAACATTTAAAAGGAAGTTATTAAGACTATATATTATAATTATAATACAATAATGGATGGAGTTCATGTAAATCCGTCTGAAAAAAAATTATAAAACTTGGAAAGATGCAAGGAAAGGGAACAAAATGACCAAGTATAGAGAATGATATCCACAGAACATAACACCATATGGTCCATTATACATGTGATAAAGACAACAGATTGGTATATACAAAATAAAGGAATGGAGAAGAGTAATTGAAAATGTTTCTTTATTGTATCTCATAATAAATATTTAAAGAATGAGAAAACACATAACAAAACCATCAGGAAGCAGCTTTAAAAAGAAGAAACTATAAAAAAATATACTGCATCTTCATGTTGACCTTCATTATCTCAAGTTCTGATAGAAGTCAAACATAAATATTGATAAAAAGTATTTGATGAGTGCAGAGAAGACAGGTTCACCATTGACTATTGCAAATTTTGGTCCAGAGTACTTTCCTCTCAGGAATTCATAGATTTCTGGAAAATAAGGGAAAGCTGGAAAACTTTATGAAAAAGGGATGTCATTATTTCCTTTTACTTTCTTTCTTTTTCTTTCTTTCTTTCTTTCTATATTTATTTTACTTAAACATTTGCTATTTTTACTGTAAAAGAACAATTTTAAAATGTCCATCGTGCTATATGGAAATGCCAGTTGTCTTCTGCTGGAGTAGCGCTGCACTGTCATTTCGCATTCTTTTAATTCTCATTTCTTTCTTGTTATTGTCTTATCTCTGCCAAATCTAGCGAATTTTGATTTCAGACTGTGGGTCCAGTTTACAAAAGCATTTTAATTATAATGTTAAGTGATTTCCTTTGATGACATTCCCCTCATTTATGACTACAATTACAGAAAATTTCAGGTATGGAATTAGTAGTTTCTTATGTCAATGATTCTGCTGCAGTTTCTAACTGCTGAGAATTTTAAAAGGAAAAGGAAGCGTACAGGTTGCATTTACTAATGGAAATGTGGTAACATCTGTATCCCGGTAGCTGGCATGGAGAAACATCCTGGAAAAAATTACTAAGTCAATAACATCTATCCTGTAAAAATCAACATAGATAATCAGAAACTTTTCTCAGTCCTTGCAGCATGTTTTTAGCACATAGCTATCTTGCTCATTCTCTACCTGCCACCAATGCCAGTGCTAGGAAGTAACCACTGCTGAAGAACATCTTGTTAGAACAGGTCTGTCAGCATCAGAGACATGATGTGCTGGCACAGAGACAGGTGCGATCCCTGTTGCAGGGATACAGAATCATAGAATGGTTTGCGTTGGATGGGACCTTAAAGATCATCTATTTCCAACCCTGTTGCCATGGCCAGGGACATCTTCCACTAGACCAGGTTACTCAAAGCCCCATCCAACCTGACCTTGAACACTTCCAGGGATGAGGCATCAACAATTTTTCTGGGCAACCTGTTCCAGTGTCTCACCATCCTGACAGTAAAGAATTTCTTCCTAATATCTCATCTAAATTTACCCTCTTTCAGTTTGAAACTGTTACCCCTCGTCCTATCACTACACTCCCTGATGGAATCTCCCCTCATCTTTCCTGTAGGTTTCCTTTAAGTACTGGAAGGCTGCTATAAGGTCTTCCCAGAACCTTCTCTTCTCTAGGATGAACAACCCCAGCTTTCTCAGCCTATCTTCATAGGAGAGGTACTCCAGCCCTCTGATCATCTTTATGGCCCTCCTGTTGGATTAGCTCCAACAGGGCCATGTCCTCCTTATGTCCCAGAGCTGGATGCAGTACTCCGGGTGGGGTCTCAAGAGGAGACTTATGAAAGCCATGGAAAGATCTTCCTAAAGGTCTTAGTAAAACCATGGAAACAATAAAGAATCCTTGTTTTATAAAACTGATTTTAATAATTTTCATCTTTTTCCTCTTTGCCCCCTTTTTCTGTTGAGGGCACTCAGAATTTGTTTTGTAAAGCAAATGTCTGCCAGTATATTTTCCAGTTCCAGAAGCTTAATTTCTGTAACTGTTGACCAGCTCAGATATGGGTGAGTGAAGAGTTAACCATGAAACCTTTCTGGTACTTTGATATAATGTATGAGTGGCATGGCCAGATTTTTCTTTTATCAGTGGTTGCGGGATATAGGAAATTTCAAGAAAACAGTACTTAACAGTTCTTAAAAAGAGAAGTATTGTGTAATCTCTGCCAGAATTATGGGTTAGTTTTACTCATGGGTGAACACAAGTGTATAGTCGTGACTCTAAGCAAGCATGTTATTTGCATGACAGTTATAGTGGGACAACAAGGAGTGCATATAAAGCTGTCTCTGTACACGCTCAGAAGCAGTTGAAAGCAGTTTCCCACTTAGTCCAAACTAATAAACTCTGGCTTCTGCCTGGCTTTTAGTTGATGCAGAGTGAGCTACCATCTGCCCACTGTATTCCAGATAGACAAGAAAGTGTCTATTGCTTTTCCCAACAAAGCACCCTGTTTGCCTTGTCAGCAGTACACAGTTTCCTCTGGGCTAAATCAATTAAAAGACTTTAGTTGCATTTAAGCTTCTCAGCTCAAAATTTCAATCTGAAGAGCTTCACACTGTCTTTTTCCCAGGAAAGTGCTCTATTCACCAGCCTATGCGCTGTTCCAGAAAGGGAATTCTGACTCTTCAGAGTGCTGATGAAAGCATTCACCTGAGAGACTACAGTCCTGCAATTCTGCCTTTTGTTCCATGGCCTAAAAGAGCATTCATTACTAAATTATTAATTGTAAAAACAATATAGAGAATTTTGCTTGATCTTTCCAATCTAGCTCTTTTCACAATATCACAAAAGGACACATTAATGTTGTTTTCAAGTCTTTCCTGAAATACTGAGATGACTCTAAGGATCTTACCTAATCTAGCTTGCTGACATTTGTATCAGCAGTGTAAAAATTTGCATCTGAGCTAATTGTCTAAAATCTTTCAACAGTTGTAGCATAACAGATATCCCTGGAAACTTTTTTTGTTGTGATGCATTTAACTTATTTTAGGCAGCTAAATTAATTTAATGTTCTAGGCTCGTCTATTTCCATTGTCTATGACAGTTGTTTGTATGATTTTCTGACATTGAGGCCTCTACATGGTAGGAGTCTAGATGAGAAGAATTCGTTTTCTGTTACCTTATTTTTTCTGGCCTAGAAGTGTAAACCAAATATTTGGGGTTTGTTTGATTGTTTGTTTTCTTTCTATAAGATCAATCATAAGAAGCTAGTCATATGAGAATTGGAGCAAGTCATGTGAGAATTGGAGATAGTGAGTAGTTTCAGTAATTATGGAATTTTTACTTTCTATGTTATCAGTAGGCAACATAGGCATTATTACTTTTATAGGTCAGAAAGCATCATGTGGTATTGTTACCTTGACTGTATTCTGTAACCTCAACTCAGAATGTTTGTGTTTGGCTACTGACATAAGAAATATTTTTTGTAGTTGAATTAACACTTCTTGAAAATTTCAAATTAACAGATTTGAAAAAAAGAAAGGATTGTCTGCTGTTGTCCCTAGAAAACTGATGTCATGATGCCATGAGAACATTCTTGGGTGGGAAGGGCTGTGTTGAAGCAAAAATGATTACACAAATTTACTTGAGGAACATTATTCTGTAGAGGTAGAACTCTAGATATGGCTCCAGATTCCTAAAATATTGTTTCCTTATGTTCAATAAAAATTAGATTGTTTAATGGTTAAAAGACACATTTTTAAAAATTCATTTTTATCTTTGATCTTTTGTTAACCCATTAAAGAAAAGTTCTATGGCTGAGGATAAAGACAGCTTAACTATAGGAATCTTGTAAAAGATTCCTTTAGATTTAGTTGTTGCAGTTCTTCATATGTCTCCTTTCATGGATGACCAATTTTGGTGGTCTACATCAAAAAATCTATGAAAGGAATAGCAGGTAAGTAAACATATCATTTAACTTAAAAATATTATTTCCCCTACGTATTTCTTCCCTTGCGGTAAGGACTGCCAACATAGAAAAAAAGCTGCAAGCTGGAAACTCGTCTAAGTTATTATCTAAGAATAAACATAAATGATAAGCAAATAGAGATTTAATTATTTCAGTGTCTTTAAGACACAAATAATTTATTTCAGTCCTGAAACCAAATTATTCTGAGAAGAAGGGGCTGCTAATCTTAAGTAAGCAGAACTTGTCTCCTCAAGGCATTCTTGCTCTACTTGACTTTTTCTGAAGGCATTTAAATATATGATTTTAATCTAACAAACAGAAATGTTACATTTATTTGAAATGCAATTAATGTTGGCAATGCTGTTGAAAATTAGAGATCTAAGTTCAAATGCAATGTTATAGATATACATTCTTGAGGTCAGGAGGAATATACCATCAAGGAAAGGCATTAACGTTCCTTTATCCTTCTTCCTTGGTCCCTTCATTCTTCTATACCCTACGTCATGTCTCCTGTAACTGTTTTAACTGATCACAGACTAGATCCAAACTACCCTTCCAACTTGTTACATCAGTGAAAACCCATGTTATATGTATGTCTAGCACATAAGCACTCTCCAGGAAACATGAATACATTTCATAGAGTAAGATGTTATTTGAAATAGACCTTCTAAGGTTAAATTATATATTCCTTTGCCCTTGTGCAAATAAGCATCGTTCATACGTTATTTTAGGCTTGAACCTTAAAAGTTCTGTCTTGAGAAAATGTCTACCTACTTCCTACACTTCTTCATTGTTAATTACCTTTCAGCACTTGGTATTATCAGTAAAGGATGCCATTGAAACCTTTCCTCAAAATTATTTATGTTCACTGTAATCATATATAGTTGAAGTAGTGGGATTTTTGTATGCTAACAAAGCTCCCCAGGCACACATAATCCAAGAAATATAGATTTTTCATCAGCGACTTGAAAACTGGAAATGAATAACAATATGTAACAATAATAAAAGTTTCTTTGCTCCTCTTTGCTTCCTACTAGGTTAACAGAATGAGGTAAAGTAGACAACTAAGATATCACTTATATTCAAACCAGAAAACTTTTTTTTCAAGTACTAACAAAAGAGACTTGGAAGGAAAAGTAATTAGCGGGACTTTAGAGTCTATAGCTTGCAATTCAGATCTTTCTGCCTGAAGACATCAGATATTTTTGAAAATATGTTAGAAGCTCTGGATAATGTGATTATTTTTGATACCTGCTATTATGATACGTAAATAAGGAAATGCTGCATCGGGAGTATTTGGCAGGTGCCGTGGTTTAGGCTGGACTGGCCACTGAGGCAAAATACGAATGGTGTCCCCACCTCTCACTTCAAAGAGAGGAGAAAGAGAGAGAAAGAGACTTATGAGTTTAGAAGGAACTGAACTACTTTAATGAAAATATTAACAAAAAGAAAATAATGACATATATACAAAACCATATCAAGCTCCCAGGATGATGATCACATCACCGGCAGGCACTAGGTTAGTCCCAGACTGGACTCAGTGATGGATGGGATTCCAAATCTGGATTCAGGAATTGGGATCAAAGGCAGATGAACAAATAGAGCCCTCTTCAGACGCCGGCCATTGAAGCAAGAGTGCTGACCCTATGATCCCTCAGCTTTTATAGTGAACATGAGGCAGATGGGATGGAATACCCTGTTGGTCAGTTTTGGGTCACCTGTCCTGTCTGCTCTTCCCTGCAGGTGTGACCCCTCTATGCTTTTCCACTTCGGACCCTCCAACGGGGCGAACAACAAAGTTGGTTAGCCTTGGCTGTTGTAGCAACAAGTATAAGCAGGAGCATCTCCTTCTTATATCCTCCTGATACCATTCCTTGGCATCACTTGTAAACATAGGTCTTATCACTCTGAGAGTGAATAGTTTCTGCACAATATGCTTTTAATTTCAGTAGTTAGAAGAGGCTTAGCTGCAAAATAAAGCTACTGAACAGAAAATTGGTTCTGTTTTACCTCAAACCAGGACAGGCAAAAAACTGATTAGTGGTTTTTCATAGGTCATAATATTGCTCCACAGATCTTAGTGGTAAAAAGACTTAATGTAGAATATTCAGCTCTGGTTTATCCTTTGATCCTGATAAAGTTATGTAAACACAGTGATTGATGCTGGAACTGATGATTTATTTACATACATTGCACACTAAATAGATCATATCCACTTCTAAGTTAGGTTCAGGGAACTCATTGCAGAAGTTGAACTATATTGTTGGCTTTCTGCTTCCAGTTCTCCACCTCATCTCCTGTGTGATATTTATCTATTGTTCTTCTGAAGTAAAGGAACTGTTCTACCTTAGGCCTCACTCTTGAGAGATATTTCAATGGGAGGTCTGCAACATAAGAGTAAACTAACTAATATCACCTACCTGGGTTGTCTTGGCATGCTTAACTGCTGCTGCAGTTTAAATGAACTGCAATTTCTATTCACATATACTTAATTTCCATTAATTATGGTGAATACAGATCTAGATTATACTCTACTCTCTTGAAACCCCTTGATGTTTTCTTGCTTTTTCCCTCAAAAGAAGAGTACCGAGGGGATAAAATGTATAGCCTTCTACCTCTCTTTCCTCACAAACATTGTGCCCCTTGTGTTGAGAAAAAAATGTTCTGATTCTGTACTAAATTTATTTGAAAGGTGTATTCTAGTCCATAACATGTCATGGAATAGGTAGAGAGCAATCACAGATTGTGAACCATTAACTACAAAATAGGAAGTAGGAAGTAGAGTTATGGTCATAATTTCTTGTCAACAGAATCCCTTCAACAGCTGAAAATATCCTAATCCTTTCAAAAAATGATCTACATATAGACAAAATCAATATCTTCTGAAGAATAAAATGAAATAAAAAGCCCCTGTAATTAACAAAGCCTTGTGGGAAGGATTCTGTTCTAGGTCAATACACATATTTAGCCAACCTGATGCAAAGTGTCTAGCTTAAGGTTAGCTGAAAAGTGTTCCGGCAATTGTCTTTGTGTTCATTGTATTGATACTGTTCTGCTCGACCTTAAACAAAGAAGCACTGTTTGGGGATGTGAAGGCTGGGGGAAGCCTTGGCTGTAGTGACCACGAGATGATGGAGTTCTGTGGCAGGAACACTCCCTCCTTCTCCCCCTGTGAGGCTAATAGTACAGTACAGGGGCATGGTGGCCAGTTTGGGTGTAAGCTTGTGAGCTGCCAGTCACATAGGCAAACAACCCCGAGCTACATACCCCAGATTCCCAAGCCCTAGAGACTAGCTCAGACAATAAGCTTACCTAGAAGATCCTTCAACCGATGAAAACTATATATGACCATGACCAATAGATGATCACAGTTCAGGTCTGACCCAAGCTATAAAATGGGAACCCAACCAGAGAACCACAGAGCAGTTCTCCTCAGAGCAGTGGGTCTGTGATCAGAAGTCTTCCCTTTGGATTGAGACATCATCCAAAGTAACTTCCCAGGACTGACTGTCCTCACCTTATAGGTGAGTTTTTTGCACCTTTTGAGTCACCATTTTAAGATTAGATTTAGTTACACACTGTAGTATTAGTCCCCAGCTGACATCCTGAACCTGTAAATAAGTTTTGTCTGCTGAGTGTTTGTAGTAGAAGATCCCTGTTCAGTTTGACCATTCTACTTGTGACAGTATTAAACCTGATTTTTGGAACATATTTTGTTGATCTTGCACTTCCTTGATAAGTTCAGGATCCTGAAGGGAGCGAATAAGGTAAAAAGTAGGACCGCAGAAGAGTGCTTCAAAGAATTCTGTTGGAGATGGTCCTGGAGATAAGAGGAGCCCAGGAAAGATGGTTGATTTTCAAGCATCATCTCAGAAACAGTCCCTCTCAATGTGCAGGCAGTCAAGCAAAGATGACAAGTGGCCAGCGTGAATAAGCAAATAACTCCTAACTAAACTCAAACATAAAAAGGAATAATCCAGGTGGAAGCAAGGACAGGATGCTCAGGAGGAATACAGAGACACTGATCAAGCTTGCAGGGACAGGGTTAGGAAAGCCAAAGCCAACGTGGAGTTGAGTCTGGCAAGAGACATGAAAAGCAACAAGAAATGATTCTACAGGTACACCAGCAAAATAAAGACTAAGGACCCCCTGCTGAATGGGGCAGAGGACCTGGTGATAAAGGACATGGAAAAGGTTGAAGTACTCAATGCCCTCTTCACTTTCATCTTTACTGATAAGACTGGACTTCAGGAATCCCAGGTCCCTGAGACCAGAGGGAAAGTCTGGAGAAAGGAAGATTCTATTGAGAGGTGGAGGAGAAACAGGTTAGGGAGCTTTTAAATGAACCAGGCATCACAAGTCCCTGGGCCCTGGTGGGATGCACCCATGAACCCTAAATGTGCTGCCTGATGTTACTGAGAAACCACTCTGAACAGCTTTTGAAAGGTCATGGCAATCAGGGTGGGTTCCTGAAGACTGAAAGAAAGCAAATGTCACTTCTATCCCCAAGAAAGGCAGTAAGGATTTCCTAGGGCTCTGCTCAGCCCTGGTGAGACATATCTGGAGTCCTGGGCCCAGTCCTGGGATCCACAATACAAGAGAGAAAGGGACACAGTGGAGCAAGTCCAGTGAAGGGCCATGAAAATGATTAAGGGATTGGAATATCTGTCATGCAAGGAAAGGCTGAGAGAGCTAGGATTGTTCAGCTTGGAGAAGAGAAAGCTCAGGGGGAAATTCAATATGCATAAATACCTGACGGGTGCAGAAGGGAAGTAGAGAGGATATAGTCTTTCTTAGTGGTGCCCAGTGAAAGGATAAGGGACAATGAGTGCAAATTGTAAGAGAGGAAATTAATTTTAAACAAGCAAACAAAAAGTTTATTTATTTTGAGGTAGTTTGAATGCTGGTTCAGGTTGCCAAGAGGGGCTGCAGAGTCTCTATCCTTGGAGATATTCAAAATCTGACTGGACACAGCCCTGAATGGCCTGCTTTAGCTGACCATGCTCTGAAAAGGGTGTTGGACTAGATGGTCTCCACAAGCTCTTCCAACCTCAAGTATTCTTTGAGTCTATAATTCTGTAAGGCCTTCTCCATTAGCTACTCTGAGGTCCTACACATAATATGTCCATAGACACTTACCTGCCTAAATATAAAGACAGATAAATTTATGTGTCATAATCTCTAGCTGAACATTACGTACCATCTCTGGTGTGGAACTCCATCCAAGTTACGCTTGTAAAGGTACCAGCTGCTTACACACACAGTTAGTTTTGTTTGTTTGAAATTACATTGACTGATCACATCTAGTACTTACATTACCCTTAATTAATTTTATGTCTTTCAGTTTTATCAAAATTTGACTAACCAGTTTATTTTTATCTTTTTAAATTTTTTTTCTTTTAAAATATTGAAAGTTGATATTTCAACATTAACATGAAATATATTCGACTTGATGTGCTATGTGCTCATTATCTGTGCAATATCCGACAATGAATTTTTGGAAAGGAAGTAATTAATGATTTTTTTTTGTCAGTGTAAATGCTAGACTTAGCACTCTCTTAAGAACAGGTGGGAGGACAGTTTTCAGCCAATTGACATTCATCTTCTGACAGTGTGTGTACCAGTGGCTTAGTACAGCAAACTTTATTTACCACTGTTTTTACTTCAAATCTGTCTATACATAAATAACAACAGTAAATGTTCTATTGACATTTCATATATATCAGTGCTGTGTAGACAAATGTGTTGGTTTTGTCTTGTTTTTATCCTGCTGCTTTCTGATACACTGAACACTAAATTTTTGTGTAGATCATAAAGCATTTAAATGTCTTGAGACTTTCTAATCAGCTGCAACACAGAAAATAATTTGTGAATAGAACACAATTTGACATAAATTGTTACAATATAAGTAGCAATATGTTGGTAACCTATCTTTTTTTTTCTTTGGTTCTGGGATTCATAATTTTTGCTGGTCCTGTTTTCTAGGTTTTTTTTTTATTTGTTTCTTTTATTTTGGATTGGGTTTTTTTTGGTTTGTTTGGTTTTTGGGTTTTTTTTGGAGAGGGGCTATTTTAAATAAACTCACTAGCAAAACCCCTTGTTGATTATTTCACTTCTTAGTCTCATAAAGTAAAATAGTTTCCTTTGTCCTCCCAAATTTCAAGCTATCTCAAGAAGCAGGCTGGCATTTCATTTAGAGATTAATTTTCCCTACTCCACTGTATTTTCTTCTGGTATTGTACCTGGCAAAGATATATTGTAATACATTTCCTTTGATATTGACAGGACCCTGAATGTACCAGTGGACTCTGCAGCCTGTCCCCTTCCCGTTCCCAAAGGAGGAGGCTGCCGTGGCTATTGCCTCAGCTGTTGTGTGCATTAATTAAACCTCAGAAGGTTTCTCCTCTGTCTCTTGAATATAAAAAGACATTAAGCTAGCCATGTTCATGGACTGGAACCTAGAGTCCATGGTAGACTCAAAAAACATATGAAATTCTTTTTGTTCATTATTTATACCTCTTAGATAAAATGGGAGAAAAACAGTTGTGAATTCCTTAACATCTTCAATATCTAAAACAGTTTTCAGTACACTTTAAAATACACAGTTTCAAATATGAAAGGAACATCCAATCTCAAATCTGCTGTGCTGATATGAGAAAATAATAAATGACATATAGGAGCAGTTTGTACTTTGTGCCATCAGACACTCCAATCACAAAACCATGCTGTTAGTTTCAGACAGCTTGAAGTGCCCTTCAGTATAACACAAAAGACAAGAACAGACAATGCAGTTGGTCCAGTATTGATCTTAATAAGAAGTCTTAATCCTTTGTGCTTAGGGGAAAAATTAAGCTGAAAGTATCAGACAGACACAGAAAAGTAGGTTTATGAGTAGCACAATGACAGTGAAAGGTCCTAACTTTTAGTGTAAGAAAAGGTTTTTTCAAAACCCCCTAAAAAACCTGAAAAACACCTCAGCTCCAATATGTCTAAAGGATACTGTCCTGAGTAAGTAGACATAAAGGATGATTACCTCAAAATGTAAAGATACTGACTCTTTTATCCTAAGGGGACCTGTTTCCCTGTGAGTAAGAATTTCCTGCCTGTGTCACTGAACATTTTTTGGACAAAAAGTTTCAGTTTTACAAGAGCTGCATGCACAGCTCTGCTTGAAAAGTTCTTAACACGTCATCTGCATTTCTGCAGACTGCATGGCTTCGAGAAGACAGATTAAAGTTCAATGTTCAATAACAGATCAGTCTGGCAGGAAACGAATGACCATGATAAAATTATTTAAGTAGAATTCACTGTAACTACAAATGAGAGCCAGATACAGTCCTGATAAAGATCTGTCACCGAGTCACCTGGTGCAGGAGACAGTATGTTATATCAGCCAGTGCAAACAACTGAGATTCCTCCCCTCCTTTACTCTGCTAAATCGATGTTTACTACAGCATTAGATGTATTATATTCTCTAGTTTAACTAGACCAAAGCAGGGAAAGATTAATTGGACAGTATACTAAATGTCATAATGCTGAAACAAAGCGGTAATGTCTGCAAAAAAAAAAAAAAAAAAAAAAAAAGATCAGGAAAACAACATTTTAATTAACAACTATAAATGACTACATGGAAAATAGTAACAGAGCTGTGTGCAGTGCAGTGGTTTACCAGAAAACGCTAGTCTTACAGAAGTAGTAAAGGAAAAGAGAATTATATTGATTCCAGAAAAAAAGGACTAATTATCTTCTACTCGTTTTTTTTAATAGTTTTCATTAGCACATTATGCCATTTATCTAGTTCTAAATCAAGAAGGAGACCTCACTGTAAGTAATGTGCTCATCCAAAAAACAAAAGCAAAACCAAACAAACCCAGATGTGTGGCACTAGTACTGAATTTGATAGCTATAGATCAGAAAACTAGAACATGAGCAACAAATCCTTTCATTTTCTCTGTAGAAAACAGTATTCAACCTTCTTGATTTTCCTTAGATATTTTCTCCTTTTTGTTATATCACAAACAGGCATACATATACTTGCACTCATCTGCACTTACATACCTTTTACAGCTGTTTGGAGGTTGTAATAAACTAAACTTATTAATTACTAGATCAGTCGAGCAACACCTTATATTCAGTTTTGCGTGTAAACATAGGCATAGCTTATGAACCGGGGCATGCCGGAAACATGTGCTTCTGCATTCTTGAACATACAAATAGAAAGAGTCTGGACATATGGACAAATAAACACTTTTATATTTCTAACTGAACATTAAAACACTTTCAAAATACTTCTACACATATATTTGAGTGGTTTTCTATTCAATAGAGTGACAACAAATGGAAGACGGGTGATTGGCCAACACTTACTCTATCTTTGGCACCTTCAGTCATTTATTTGTATTAAAAAAATATATCCCCAGGCCAGTACTTAGGCTGACATCTTCACAGTCTTTAGATTTTTTGAAATTACCTTTAAAATTAAACCAGATGAACATACAAAAACCTTAAACAGCTTTGAAAAGTCTGCCTCTTTTTGGTTTTACTACTGTTCAGCACTTTGAAATAAGGAGTGACTCAACACTAGGGGACTTTTAGATTTTTCCAAACAACTCTGTGACATCCCCAAATGACCAGTGAACAATGTTCTGAAAATTAGGTCTACTTGGAAAAGTAACATTTAAAAATTCTAGAGAACATTTTTTTCCCACTTATAAAATAAGGTGTTGTTCATTTTTGTGAAATGTAGTTTAACACTTTTGAAAGAAAAAGCTTTTACGCTAAAAGGAATTGAACACAGATTCAGACAGAATCAGCACTGTCTACAAGTCAGCAGGTGAAAGTGGGTGTATTTTAATGTGCTTTTAAGTTCCAGTATGCAGTAATTTAGATGTCTTATGTGTTGGACAAAAGTGTAGTTTTGTTTGTAACTAGTTTCTTCAAAGGCGAACGTGCCTTGAGAGTTCTATATTAAATTATACATTTTCCACATGCTGGGAACATATGTTTCTCCATTTTTGACTCTTCTTTGCTGTGTTTTTCTCCAGCTTTGAATCCTCAGATGTATTTACTGTTAATTTTCTAGGGATGTTTCAAATATTTTTAATTCAGGTTGGTAATATCTGATGGTAGTTATAGTGATCTTATGATCAGTCTACACTTGGAAACACATAAGTATAAACTTAAAATTGCAAAGTGCAATACTGAGCAAACATATAATTATCCAAAGTAATAAAATCCAAAGTATTTGTTAAAAATCAGCACAACCTTCCTTGAACTTTACAGTGCTCTTAACACAGACATGCATTTGACTTCTATTGGAAAGCGTATTATTAAACCAGATTAAATACTTGTATTTGTTTTATTTGGAGATTACTTTGCACTGTTCTTGTTTTCTATTGTTCTTCAAGTGTAAATGGAATTTTGAATATATATGTTTTCCTGGGACTTCCTTATACTGTGGAAGAACACTGGTTCTTCCCGGTTCTTTGAGCCCTAAAGAGTTAGAATTACATTATAATATAAAAGTTTTCTCTTTTGATGTAAAAACTGGATGAAATGCCAAGAATATAAGTATTTATATAGTTAGCGAGCCATTTGTCTTTAATGTTTGAACAGTAAATAAGCAAGTCTGAGACATGATTTTTTTGCACTGATAGACTTGCTTCAAAATGGAATACTCCAGCAGGACTTTTTTTTTTTTTTTTTTTTTCCAGAGTATGTTTTTGGAGGGGTGGGATTTTAGGAAGAATGAAAATTGTTTGAATGAACATCCTGGGCCTTAGCATCTCAGAACCAACATACTTTTAAATGATAGAAATCCAGTTTGATATCTTTTTTAGTTATGTTTTTGGGAGGAATTTAGAAACGTTGGCTGGGAATGTAGGGATGGTGTTAAGGAAGTGAAATCTCATCTGAAGCTGAAACTTGCAAGCAACATTGAGGGCAACAAGAAAATCTTTATTGCTACATCAAGCAGTAAAAGGCTGAACAAGGAAAATCTTGATTTATTGTTGCAGAGAGTACTGGCAACAAACACAGCTGAGGCACTCAATGCCTTCTTTGCCTGAGGCTCCCTCAGAAGGTCTCCCAGGCCTCTGTGCTTAGATGCAGGGTTCAGGAAGAACTATTTGTGGCACGTGAGGACTGAGTCAGGGATTATGTGCAAGAACTGAACCCATATATGTTTGTGAGACCAGATGGACTGTATTCAAAGGTGGTGAGAGAGCTGGCCAGTGTCCTTACAAGGTTACTCTCCATCATCTTTGAAAGGTTGTGAAGACTAAGGGAGATGCCTGAAAACTGTAGAAAAGTGGGGGTAGCATCTGTCTTCAAATTGGCCCAAACAGTTAATCTGGGGAACTGCAGCCTCACCTCAATGTCTGGGAAAATCATGGAGCAAGTCGTCTTGCAAAACATACCTGGGCATATGAAGGAGAAGAAGGTGACTGGCAGCAGTCAGCATGGATTTACCGAGGGCAGATCATGCATGCCCAACCTAATTGCCCTCTATGATAAAATTCTGTGATTAGGGCAGAGCAGTGGGTGTTATTGACCTTGACTGTAGCAAGGATTTCGACACAATATTCTTGTGTCCAAGTTAGGATGCTATAGTCTGTATGTGTGGTCCAGGTGAGTAAAAAATGTTTTTTATGGTTGGGATCAGATGGTTGTTCAGGGGTTGTACTCTACCTGTGGGCTGGCAAGGAGTGGAGTACTGCA
Source organism: Charadrius vociferus (assembly GCF_000708025.1). Lineage (NCBI taxonomy): Eukaryota > Metazoa > Chordata > Aves > Charadriiformes > Charadriidae > Charadrius > Charadrius vociferus. Next base: position 888,461 of record NW_009661374.1, on the reverse strand, counting down.
GGGGCCTATCCTGAGACCTGTGATACCTGGTGTTTTTATAAATAACCTAGAAGCGGCAAAACCAGGCACTCTCATCAAGTTTCCAGATGACATCAAAGTGGAGCAAATAGTTGGTCTGCTCAAAGGGAGATTGCCAACCAAAGAGACCCAGACAGGCTGAAGGAATGGGCCAAAAGGAACCTTATGAAATTCAGCAAGGACAAATACCAAGTCTTGCACCTGGGATGATATGGGCTGGGGACTGCCGGCCTGGCTGCAGTGTGACTCTGCAAAAAAAGGCTCTGGGGTTTGTGTCAGACCGTGAGCAGGACATGAGCCAGCAGTGAGCCTCACAGCTCACCCTGGTTTGAGCAGGTGGTTGAGCAGGTGATCTCCCGAGGTCCCTTCCAGACTGAACTATCCTATTACCCTTCAACAGAGAAATGAATCTTAGCTGCAAAATGAACTCCTAAGGAATACATGACCTGTTTGTTCTCCTGTCATACAAAAGTGAGAGCTGTGGCTACTGCTATTTCCCCTGTGCTGAGCTTGTGAAATCTTTGCATTTTCCCAATGTCTTGATCAAGGCTTTAGAGTAGTTACTAACATATTTTCATAAGTGTTCAGGAGAGCCATGAATATCCCAGACATAGAAAGAAATGATCTTGGGGTGGTATTTGATGTCTTCAAAGAATAGCAAATTTAAAGAGGACTTCTATTGCCTATCCCCACCACAGCAAGGGAGAAAAGACAAATAACTGAAAGCATTCCGTTAGAATGTCCAGCATTTTGGGCAACTTGAGTTAAATTATTTTAGATAAAGCATATTCATTTATGATTCTAAGGAGATTTGGTATATATTTTCCACTGTCTAATAATTTTGAGATGTAAAAAAAATGTTGTAATTTATCAAATCATCTTAAGGTGTATTTTAGAAAAGCAAGTAAGAGTAACGCAGAAATAACTCCTAGACTAGTAAGAGGATATTTAAGTGGAAAATGTACATTCAGCCTTCTGCTCAAGTCTTCACTAGGGAGGACTATTACCTGAAAGGTATTTAGGCATATAGAACTGCATAAAGATCAGAAAAAAAATAAAAGAATAACTCTTAATCTTTTCCATGTTCTTTTGATTTTGTTCTAGAGTAAAGATTTCTTTTCCCATGTGAAATTTAATGAAAATTACTATTTTCCTCCACAGAAAATAAGTATTGTCTGAAACTGTTTCATTGTTTTTATTTTCAATATTTTCTAAAATATCCTGCTGATAAAAGTCTCTCTAAAAAAAAAAAAAATAAAAAAAATCTATTGAGCACTATGTCTCAGAGTTTGAATTTACTTAGAAAACTGTCCTTTGTATCTGAGGAAACGTGATTTACATGACTTGTCATTTCATTGTTTTATCTGTATCATTCAGTATCCGGTATGAGTTCTATTTCCTGTTGGTACAAAAATTCAGGGTAGCTTATTTGGCAGAAAAAATATTTTCTGGTTATTTTCTCATTGAACTGACGAGTCAATGCCATTAGCAGAAACTCATTTGAGGACACCACTGCCTTCAGTTTGGTTGCTACAAAGCAGCATCCATTATGACTAGTTTTCCCAGAATCAATTTAGGCTTAATGGTGTCAAGGCTTGGGATTTTTATTCTCTTTTTGTCCATGTCAATGACTTTTCACTACCACCTCTCCTGCTTTCTTAACCTATAGCCATACCTAGTTTAAAAGAGGTAATTTAGCATTCTGGATTTAACTGTCCTACTGTTTGTATCTGTTTACACTGGGTTCAAGCTTTAATTCTTTTTTTCTGAATTCCAAGGTGTTCCAGCGATAACAATGGCATAAGTGAGATAGCTGTCAAGTTTTCCACCTCCATCATTAGCTATATTTGGACTTGGCATGCATATTTTTCTGTCCCTCAAAGTTTTTTGCCTGGAGTTCTGACACTTCAATATCAATAGGTTCATGTTCAATACTTAGTCTGGGCATTTTGGGGATAGTGGCATACATATAATAGTACTAAATAATACTGTTATTTCAGACTGATCAGAGACTTTTGAGAAAGCCAGCTCTTGAGTTTTATATCTGTATTGATTTTGTACATTTTCAGCATAACAGGCTGCCAATCATTAACTTTTGCAAACAAATACTATTCAGCAGCACATTTCTTCACATTTGCAGTACTTCTTAGGGCGTGATTGTTCAAAATTATGTTATAGTTTGTTTAATTATGAGGAATCCTTCATTGCTTTTTTGTTTGCTTGTTTGAAAAGAGAAGCTCTGGAATGTCATCTGATTTTCCTGTCAGTGACAAAAACAAAATATTTTTTTAAATTGTTTGTTGGCTAGTAAGAAAACTGGCACTGCTACTGGGCATGCTGTGACATATTTTTTGTAAGAGCAGGCCCCTGACCTGAAGAAATTTGGTTTCTTTAATCAAGAATTGTATTTGTTCAGATCTTGAGTCCCATCTGTTTCTATCTACACACTATTATTACTCAACTCCTGAACACTTTACTTACCCTAGCAGCCTGACGTGCTAGAAAAGATACCAGGATGTGGATATGTGTGTAACGGCAGCTCTTGAATGGAGCTCCAGACGGCAGCACCCAGAGGCTATCCACTGCCACTTGGCACTGCAGAGCTTGTTAAAGGGTACTTGCTTAAGATGCAAGTAGGTTCATTCACATATAAATCATGCATGCCTTTTGAGATGGGTTGTTTGGGGTTTTTTTTGAGAAGACTTGTCCACCCCCGGTCTGTTGAAAAATATGAATGTTAATTGTAACCCTCTGATAGATCTGGGGAAGAATTTACTGCAGTCTCTAGTCTTCACCACAATTAATTAGTTTTGAAACTGAATAAGACATAGGACTAATCTGTAAACACTGTCAGGGTATCTCAAAAATATGAAGAATTGGGGCCTATTAATACTTCTTTCAGAGAACAACTGACATACCTTCAGCATAAATAACGAGAGCCTGTAAGTACTATGACACTTTTTTTTTTTTTTTTTTCTCAGTTCAGTTTAAATTAGACTTTGCAAAAACAGTGATGAACAGACATCCTTAAAGATGAGACCAGAGCTGATAAAACTGTTTTGGCTAGTAGGCAAGTGCAAGTTCTAAAAAATTCACATCTGAGTTCCATAAAAAAAGGGAACTGCAAAGCAATAGTAAGGCAAAGAAGGAAGGCCAGTGGTTAGAGTTATGAGAAATATTCCTAGTTGGCTCATGACAGACTGATTTCCAGCCTCCTGGTGAAAATGACACAGTGGAAGATGTCCAAACTCAGAGAAATAAGAACTAAAATGGAATCATAGCCTTTGGAAAACGGGGTTTTGGAAGAAGGGAATGCAGTGTAAACTAATGTGAGATAATAAACAGCTAAAGACTGATTTGGTGTCAAAAATTAGCTATTTCATTTCTCAAATGAGTAAGAGTAATAAAAATTAAGAACTAAGAAACATGGTCAGATTACTTGCTGGACAGAAATACTACAATTTCATTGAGTTTGTTATGACACATTTACTAGTATAGGTCCTACCACAATTTCTATCACTATTTCCTAAGAATTATTTGCTAAGATTAGGCCATATGGGGTTATAAACTTAGTTTAAATGCTTATTCCCCTACCCTACATTTTCCTCTTCCAGTTCCACTTTGTCTTGTTTTCTGTTTTGTTTTTTTTTTTTTAATTTTCTTTTTTTTTGTATTACAGCTGCAACTTAAGATCACTATATACATTTATAATTGTATAATAAAAATGATATGTCATAATATAGAATTACTATATTTACAACATATTATTTGTAATATAGGGTATTATATAGTGTATAATTAAAGAAAATATATAATATTATATATTAAAATGTAATAGAAAATATATAGTTATTATGTATCATATATAGCTTTATTCTGCATGAACTTCAATTGGAAAGGCTTCCATGATCATATAGTCCAACTAAATAGTCAAAGTACTGACAGAAGGCACAGAAGGTTACCTGTTTCCGCCACTTCAAAACCAGACAATATTCAGGTTCTAGACAGTACATAAATTTTCATAGGGTACCAAGCTTGGTACCCTATCCACTTCGAACATCTGCCCCTCTTATGAAATATAAGCTATAACTTAATAGTACAACAGGTGGTGATTTTTTAAGAATTAGATATGTGTTTGTGTGCCATTCTTGATTTGAAGAAAATAGAAGATTACATATCTGTAGCAGGTGACCTATTTTACTATTATTATTATTTTTATGTCAGTTTGATTAAAATAATGTCAAGTTTCAGCTTATATTTGATATTTGCCTATCCTTTTTTCACTTTTCCCCTTTGTGTTCTCAGCTGCAAAAGTTTGCCTGAATATGCCTAACTCTATGAAAATTAATTTGAAATAAAAGAAAAAGTAAAAAGGAATTCTATCTTTTTTCTGTCTTGTCTTGGTATTCTTTTCCTTTCAGATCCTTTTTAGTTCTTTGACTCTAAGGCATTACTCCTAAAGATATCTACATGTATACTGTTACACTTCCACTTACATTCAACACATCTCCACACAAAAATTCATTTGACTGCTCTATCCCTCCTTTCATCTCCCCAGTCTTCCTGTCTTCCACCATCTACCATCTCTTCAGCCATAACTTCTTCCAATCTATTTCTTCTTTCCATCTTCATCTTTCACTGTTCTTAAAAAAAACTAACCAAACCAAATCAAAACAACCTCACTAAAACCCCCCAAATAACATATCTTTTCCAGGTCAGTCTGTTTTCTTTGTGACAGACCTGTGAGATAACTAAAGTGTCTTAACAAGACTGATGCTACAAGTTAACCAGGTCTTACAGTGAATGTGAAGGACAGGTCTTCTGTGTCTGTCATTCCAGTGAAGAGGTCACAAATAAGAGGCAGCACTAGAAACAGTACATTCTCTTTATACCCGTGCTGTTCTCTTATTTTTTCCTATGCATATTTTTCTTTTGTTTTCAGGAAAACATATTTTCAGGAAGGAGAGCAGCAGCAATAGCAATAACAACAGAAGCTAATGCAAGAATCACAGGACAGACTCTCACATGTCTCTTCTTTCAAAAAGAGAAAAAATAATAGCTATTATTAAAATGAAGACCTTCCTTTACTGATGTATACTCCAAAATTGCCGGCTATTCCCACCCACCATTCTAAGAAAAGCATAAAATATTTTTAATAAGAAATATTTCTCACTCCACAATAAAAAATGAGGACTTGAGTTTTGGTTTACTGTTTAATACAGAAAAATTAACATGCTTTCATTTTTATGTTGTGCCATTTATTCCATGATGCTGAAAATGCTGCTGGTGACTCTGCAGAAATATATTTACAAGACTACATTCAAGATACCAACAATAGGAAAGAAGGAGAATTTTTGTTGTACTACAAAACTCAAAATCAGGCAGAAAATCCTAGTCAGCCATTGAGAATAATGGATTTGTGGATTAAGATACCAAAGCTGATAAAATCTGAAGCTAAACAAATGAAGTCACTACTTGTTTATTTCTCATAGTAAATGCCATATGAAGTAAGTTAAGTGAATCTGTAACTTTGATTAATAGCCTTTAGAGTCAGACCATGAAAGTGGGAAATGTGATCTACGTGTCAGGAGTAAAGTTTTCCATCAACAAATAATGTTTTTTAGTAAGACGTGAAAAATACAAAGGAGAAGACCTTATTTGTGGAGACAGGATGTGTTACACACTATGATTCCTTAATTGTTTTAGCAGAAGCAAAGGACAACTTCCCAATTGCCATTTACGGTTCAGACACATTCATACACATTCATTAGCTTACAGGGGATTGCTCCTGTTTCAAGAAAAGACAGTGTCCAGATTGAAGCATAACTAATTTTGACATCTCTCGCTCTCTCTCTCTGCCTCACTTCAGGTAAGAAGTTTGAAAAGTAAAGAACAGGGAAAACATTCTCTTTCATCATTTCAACCTAGTCCACTATGAGCAGATTGAAGCTGTTTCACATTAGTCATGGTAGCGGGATATTAGTATGAGCGGCATTTATACTACGGTGTAGCATTAGTCATGGGATCTAATCACCACCAAGTCTGCTATTTCCATTTACTCAGGACTCTTCTTTTTTTCAGAGGAGAATATTGTAAAACTTGGCTCACTTTCTAGCGGCGTGTTATGACATGGGACTCTGCTCTTAGCCATGAGGTGGTTTCCCTTGAAAGGAGTGGAGATAAAATGTATAGAGGGACAGATGGTACATACAGAATAGAAGTCTCACTGTAAAAAGAATTAAATCAAGCATCTTATTTTAATTCATCACTGTGCAGACAATAAAATTAACTGAGTCCATATTGGCTTCAAAGTCTACAGACTCCCAGATAAAATGGATTAAGAAGATTGTTTGTTTTCACGCTAAATAGGTAATCATGTATTACTTTTGGTGCTATGCCTTACCTTTATTTTAAAAACTTTGCTCTAATAGAGAAGGAAGTGAGGTGAAATCCATTTCTCCTGAAGTGAGTACTTAATTAAAGTAACTGGAGACAAGTATACAACTCTAAAGGAAAAAAAAAAAAAAAAAAAAAAAAAAAAAAAAAGATGATCCATTCCAAATTAATTAAGCAGCTACTCCCATGACATATGGGGAACTAAGTAAATGCCTAACTTCATCAAACTCAGTTTTAGCTTGTTGGGTTTTTTTCTTTTTCATTTCAAATTTCGCTACTGATGGTAGCTTCCTCTGCATCAGGATCATCTCTTTTATAAAAAGCAAGAAGCATATTCCCTGGTTTTTTTACAGTTCAGAAGATTTATGCACAAACTAAGACAGCTGGAGCTGGATTCCAGAATGCCCTTGTCACAGGGAACTTGGCTTTGCCACTCTCCTCAGGGCTTTAATGTGCACCAGCCACTGGACTGCAAGGCATGCTCTTCTATTTCTGCCAGGGCTCGCCTAACATATTCCCAGGAATTACACCATCAGACCAAATATTTATGCATTGAGAAAATAGGGGAACCAGGCTCTGTTTTCTGAACTGACTCTCAAATTCCTGGTTGCACAGTGTCTGTGCTGTTTGTTAATAGCGAGAATATCCACAGTTATATCAACTACTAATTAACAAGGTGGTAATAAATATCAATTTTCAGGCTCTAACTCAATATCATTTCCTTGTGTGTTTTTTTCCCTCTCTCTAACTGTGCTTGTGCCTTTTCCACTTCAGTGTTCTGCCCTTGTGGTTAAAGTGAATAACTTTCAGAAGAAGTATCTTTGTATTTTAAAATGCAAACTGAAAAAAATGGAAACAAAAAATTGAAAAAGAAAACCTTAGTCCTGTTTATTTTACAGTAAATAGAAGTCAATACACAACATAACTTCAGAATTTTGCATTGCTTTTTACAGAAATGTGATATGATGTGATTTAGATAAATGGCTAATTTTTTTTTGTGAAATATTATGAGACTCAAGAATATACTTGAGGGCATTAATTTCAATAGAAAATAGTCAAGTATCAGGCTTTTATTAGCAATCTTTCTGTTGAATACACGGAACAATAAATGCAGAAACTAAAATAACAAGTGGATGGGTACAGTGTGGGAACTGCTTAAAATCAAGTCACGTTGCATATTTTGTCGAGACTTTTTCTATTTGTGCCTTTCTCCAAATGATATTATCTTCAGAGAAGAAATCTCACGCTTTCCTTTGTCATTTAAACCTCTATGACCCTGTTCTATCCTTAGGTAAAAAGAACATAAAGAAAATTGGAGGAACTTGAATTGAGTGTCAGAAAAGAAGTACTTCCACTGCAAGGTGAACTAGCCTGAACATGCTGTGGTGTCATATAATTAAAAAGAAAACTCTTTCCAGATCCAGCTGCATTTCTCTATACTTTTAAAATCAAAATTCTGTCTTTATCCTTGAAATTCCTTATTTATTTATTTTCATTCAAGCTATAGGTTGCATTTTGAGTTCAGTACATTAATATAGGTTACTTCAGTCTGAGAAAAACAACTCTGAATGTCTGTGAGACACTGAAATTGAAAAGTCAGACATATTATGGTAATGCGGACGAGCCAGAGTCTGACTACACAGTACCCAACAGGAGCAAAATTAATTCAGTTTCTGCCAGTCAGCATTCTTAAGAGTCCCATTGCTAATGAGTGTTTGCCATGGATGTGCAGCCTTTATCCTTAAGAACAGTTTATGTAGTTTGGGAGAGAACAGCAAGACTGTGTCAGCCTTACCAAAGACCTTTGAGCTCATCCCTTGACATCTGAACCAGTCAGTGTGTATTATAACATGTGGAAAAATGTCAGACACAATTTCTGTATGAGATGAAGGACAGATCTAAAAAGTACACTAAAATTACTTGAGATGTTTAGTGGAGAGTTTAAATCTTGTTCTATTGTTTTAGTTATTGTCTATTCTCCTTTTTTATTATTGTTATTTTATTTTGTTATTCTACAGGCAAATATTTTGATACGTCCCTTGAGTTTATTTCCGACTTTGATGTTGCTTGCCTGCTCTAGACTTGAATCCTCCCAGCAGTTATTTTAGGACATGGCCTACTAAGCAACTGAGTAGAAAGAATTGGGGCCATAAAATATTTTTACTCTTATAACTCTGTTATCCTTACTTAATCATAATTTCTACAGACCTTTTGCCTAATTACTAACTGATCACTTTTTACTTCCACCTCATCCTTACTTTTTCTTCTTCTCTTCCACTAAATGTCTCCTTTTTCCCATTTTATAACAAAAAAAAATTGTGATAATTTTGCTATCATTTTACTATGCTTGGTTTAGAACATCCTTGTCTTGTCTACTCTCTAGCTACATGCCACTGAGAAAATGTAAATGAAAGACTGGCAATAGTACTGTATCTGTAATGTAGACACAACCGCTCTAGGGCATTTTCATAAGAATTTCCCAAAATGCATGTGTTT
>NW_009661374.1:861543-879537 GCF_000708025.1 Charadrius vociferus | reverse complement strand
TACATTTTCTTTTCCTTTATCTTCACTATATACAGGACTTTTGTCTTTTTCCATCACAAATTTGTCACCCTTTTCCAGATTTCCCTCTATGGGGTCTTCCCAGACATACCAGTGCTTACCTGTTTCTTCCAGACTCACACTGTGTCTTCTTTCTTTTGCTACAGGCATGGTACTGCACTTGGTCTCTCAGCAAATGCTATGCTGTATCTTTAGACTTTACTGCATACACCTAAGGGCAGATGAGAGGAGAAGCATCACTAATCAATCTGTTTCATATCATGCAGTTATGGCAAGCCTGTTAAGCTGCTGGCGGTGTGCACAAGCAACAGAGAATCTGTTAATGACATCTCCCCACAGGTATCTAAGAGCTGCCTGGGAACAGAAGAGGAGAGAGGAGAAGACACAAAACTAAAAAAAAATAAAAAATAAAAATTAAAAAAGTGTAAGAGCTGAGCTGGCTTCCCAAAAATGTATTCAAGATATGATTTGTGGAGAGTGATGAGTCGAAAATTCAAAGTGAATAATTCACTACTGAATTCACTCTCCTGGTTTGTGCTTGTAGCCTTTTATGGTATGACTTTAATTTATTAGTTGCCAAATTTTTAGTTGTTATTCAATTTGTTCTCAATGTATTGTACTATATTTCACTGTACTTATTTGAGATGCGATTTGTGCTACATTGGTTGTGATCACATGTCAGTGTTAATTATAGGTGTTCAGAATATGAACAAATCAAAGAAGCCATGAGCTTTAAAACTCTTGTCATCACACAGAGTAAAGAAAATTCATATTTAGGCACAATAGAGGAATGTTAAACATTTTCTTCTCATATAAAAACATTTTGTTCACTGTATAATAACTAGACCCCTGTATGATTTATTGTTTAGGTAAGTTGTATACCTGTTTTTACTGAACAGTGGTATATATCCATCTATGATGTTAGATATAAAGGCTAGTGTTCATATCACCTAGGTTTAGTCTTCCAAAGAAGATAAGCAAACAGTCTGAGACATTCATCTAAGCTATCTCTATCATGAATGAAGAGAAAAAAAAGATGTTCTGTCCCAAAGATGTTAGACATCTATCTTACCACGAAATCAACTGCTCTCTGAAAACTCCAATTTATTTCCATTAAAGGAAGGCCAAATAAAAACTGACATTTAAAGCATGCAGTTGAACTCCTGTTCAGCTGTTTTAATTCTGTTTCAGGTGACCCACTTCATACAGAGCAAAACATCACAGTATATACAGTTAATTGTTTATTAACACTTCAGAAGATTTGCATCAATGTTTTTATAGTTCTAACTTTAAACATATCATAAATTCCACACATCAAAGGTCCTATGATTTACTGAAAGACAAAGAATGCTGGGAAAGAAATGTTAAAAGTAGAGACAGACTGTTCTGGAAAGAATGTGATGGCTTAGGTACTGCAGATAGTAGAATCATAGAATAGTTTCAGCTGGAAGGAGCCATTAGAGGTCATTAGTCCAACCTCCCCTGCAATGAGCAGGGACGTCTTCAATTAGATCAGGTTGCTCAGAGCCCCATCCAACCTGAGCTTGAGTATTTCCAGGGATGGTGGGAAACCATCTGGGTAACCAGTTCCAGTGTTCCACCACCCTCATTGTGAAAAAATTCTTCCTTATATCTAGTCTAAATCTTCCCTCTTTTACTTTAAAGCCATTACGCCTTGTCTTATCACAACAGCACCTGCTAAAAAGTTACTCCCCGTCTTTCTTGTAACCTCCCTTTAAGTACTGAAAGGCTGCTATAAGGTATCCCTGGATGTAGCCTTCTCTTCTCCAGGCTGAACAACCCCAACTCTCTCAGCCTGTCCTCATACGAGAGGTGCTCCAGCCTTCTGATCATTTTTGTTGCACTCCTCTGGATTTGCTCCAAGAGGTCCATGTCCTTCTTATGTTGGGGGCTTCAGAGCTGGACACTGTACTCCGGATAGGGTTTCACGAGAGCAGAGTAGAGAGGCAGAATCCCCTCCCTCAACCTGCTGGCCATGCTGCTTTCGGTGCAGCCCAGGATGTAGTTGGCTTTCTGGGCTGCAAGCGCACATTGTCATCTCAAGTCCAGCTTTTCATCCATCAGTAAGCCCAAGTCCTTCTCAGCAGGGCTGCTCTCAATCCCTTCATCCCAAAGCCTGTATTGATACCAGAGATTGCCCTAACTCATGTGCAGGACCCTGCACTTGGCCTTGTTGAACCTCGTGAAGTTCACACGGGCCCACTTCTCAAGCTTGTACAGGTCCTTCTGGGTGGCATCTTTACCTCAGGCGTGTCAGCTGCACCACTCAGCTTGGTGCTGTTGGCAAACTTGCTGAGGGTATACTCAATCCCACTATGTCATTGATGAAGATACTAAACAGTACTGGTCTCAATACAGATCCCTGAGGGACACGACTTGTCACCGATCTCCATCTGTATGTTGAGCTGTTTACCACTACCCTCTGGATGTGACCATCTAACCAATTCCTCATCCACTGAACACTCCACCCATCAAATCCATATCTCTCCAAGGATGTTGTGGGGGACTGTGTCAAAGGCCTTAGAGAGGTCCAGATAAACAATATCTGTAGCTCTTTCCTTGTCCACTGATGTAGTCACTCCATCATAGAAGGCCACTAGTTTGGTCAGGGAGACTTGCCCTTGGAGAACCCATGCTGGATGTCTTGATTCAGCTCCCTGTCCTCCCTGTGTCTTAGCACAGCTTCAAGGAGGATCTGTTCCATGATTGTCCCAGGCACTGAGGTGAGGCTGACAGGTCAGTAATTACCGGGGTCCTCCTTTCTACCCTTTTAAAAAACAGGTGCAATGTTTCTTTTTTTTGAGTCACCAGGGACTCCACCTGACTGCCATGACTTTTCAAATATCATGGAGAGTGTCTTAGCAACTACATCAGACAGTTCCCTTAGGACTCAAGGCCAGGTTGGATGGGGCTTTGCGTAACTTGGTCTTAGTGGAAGGTGTCCCTGCCCATTGCAGAGTGGTTGGAATTGGATGATCTTTAAGGTCCCATCCAAGCCAAACTATTCAACAATTCAATGATTCTATGACTCTGGGATGCATCTCGTCAGGTCCAATAAATTCCTGTATGCTCAGCTTCCTTAGGTGATCATGAACCTGATCTTTTACAGTGGGAAGGACTTTGCTCCCCCAGTCCCTGCCTTGTGGTCCATCTACTAGAGAGGTGTGGGAAGAGAGGTTGCCAGTGAAGCCTGAGGCAAAAAAACTGTTTAGTACCTCAGCCTTCCCCTTGTCCACTGTTACCAGTTTGCCATTCTTGCTTATTGGGGGTGTACACTGTCTCTGACCTTCCTTTTTCTGGCTGACATACTTATAGAAGCCCTTGTTATTCTTTGTGTCCCTGGCCAAGTTCAGCTCCAGCTGCACCTTGGCCTTTCTGATCCCACACTACACAACCAGACAGCATTCCTATACTCTTGCCAGGACACTTGTCCCTGTTTCCGCTGCCTGTGCATTTCCTTCTTGCCCTTTAGTTTGACCTGCAGGTCTCAACTCAGCCGTGCCATTCTCTTGCCTTCCTTTCCTGATTTGTTATACCTGGGGACTGAGAGCTCTTGTGCTCTATGGAAAGCATCCTTAAAGATCTGCCAGGTCTGTTCTGCTCCCTTGTCCCTGAGGGCAGTTTCCCAGGGGGTTTTGTTGACTAACTCCTTGAAGAGATGAAATTTTGCTTTCCTAAAATTCAGGGTCCTGAATTTACTCTTTGCCTGACCCGTATCCCTCAGGACTGCAAACTCCACCAGTGCATGTTTATTACATCTCAGGCTGCCTCCAATCTTGATGCCACTAATGAGCTCATTTGCATTGGTGACCAACAGGCCCAGTATCATATCCCCTCTGGTAGGATTGTTTATTACTTGGCTTAAGTTATCCTCAATGCACTCTGGGAGTGTCCTGGATTGTCTACAGCTCACCGTGCTACTTTTCCAGCAGTTGTCAGGGTGATTGAAGTCCCCCAGCAGGACAAGAGCCTGCAAGCGTAATGCCTTCTGTAGCTGGAGTAAGAAGGCTTCATCAATAGGCTCTCCTTGATCTGGCTGCCTGTAGTAGACACAAACCACAAGGTTCCCTTTGTTGCCTCAGTCTCTAATTCTTAACTGTAAACTTTCAACCTGGTCATGGCTATTCTTCAGAGACAGCTCTTCACCCTACCTATTTCTTGATGTAAAGGGCAACGACTTGTCCTCTCCTTCCTCACCTGTCCCAGCCTGTAGCCATTGATAGCTGTACTCCAGTCATGGGATTTGTCCCACCAAGTTTCAGTAATGGCAACTACGTCATAGCTTTCTAGTAGCATGGTACCTTCCATCTCCTCCTGTTTGCTGTGTACATTGGTGTAGAGGCGCTTCAGATGGGCTGTTGGCCATGCCACCTTTCTAGAGGAACACCTTTTAATTCCTTTGAGGTATTCCACTGGTGTTTCCCTCTTGGCTCCTATTATCTCAGGAGCCCCTGGATCATCTCTGTAAGACTTCAAGTGTGCTGCAGTATAGCTAGCAGGTCTCACAGCAACAGGCTGAGGGCCCTTGCTGGCACCCTATCTCTCTAACCTTGGTGTGTCATCCCACAGCTTGTCATGGACAAGCTTAAAGTTATCCCCCTCCTCCTTCAAGCCTAGTTTAAAGCTCTGTCAATCAGCCCTGCCAGCTTGGGAGCAAAGACCCTCTTTCCGCTTTCAGAAGGTGAATGCCATCTGACACCAGCAGGCCTGATTCTTTGTAGGTCATCCCATTATAGAAAAAAACAAAATTGTGTTGGTGACACCAGCCACGTATTAATAGACTGGGCCTGTCTGTTTCTTCCAGTGTCACTGCCTGCAACTGGAAGGAGAAAGGAAAAAATAACCTGTGCTCCAGATTCTCTTAATGACCGTCCCAAAGCCCTGAAGTCTCTTTTGATTGCCCTTGGACTACACATAGCGGCTTTATCACCACCCACATGGAGGAGCAGTAATGGGTAATAGTCCAAGGGCCGTACGAGGCTAGGAAGTTTCCTAGTGATGTCTTTAACCTGGGCCCCAGGGAGGCAGCAGACTTCCCTAAGAGGAGGGTCTGTCCAGCATGCTGGACTCTCTGTTCTTCTCAGAAGGGAGTCACCTACAACTATAACTCATCTTTTCTTCCTCATGGAGGTGGTTGTGATATGGGTGGTAGACCTTTCTGACCTTGGCAACACCTCTGGTGAAAATGGACCATCAACCACATCATCCATTGACTAGAATTCCACATCCAGAGACTCGTACCTGTTGTACAGAGGCACCTGGGAAGGCAGAGTGGGCAAGGTTTGCCTGCTACTCTGAGCAGGGACTTGCCTCCATTCACTCATCTCCTTCAGCCTGTTGTGGGGAGGATACAGGGTCCCCTGGACCTTGTTTTTTTTCTGGTGGCTGTTCCTGTTTCTGTCTCAGGGAGGACAGAGCACGGTTCCACTAATCTCTCTCTTTCTCAGACTCTGATACTCCTTCACGTTTCTACTTGTCATGGTTTGGGCTGCAAACTTCCCCTTGTAGCTCTGCCACCAGGCTGAGCAGATTGTCCACCTGGTCACAGCTCACACAGCAGTTCTTACTACTGCCATCCATTACAAATGAAATGCTCTGGCACTGTCTGCAGCCCAAGACCTGGACAGCTGCATGTTTTCCTCGGAGCTCTGTCTGGGTTGCGACATCCATTTTACTGAATTCAGAGGAAAATAATACACATTAAGGTTGGATTTCTTTTACCATTCAAAATAAAATGATTCTGGAAAATAAATGCTTCTTTAGGCAAAAAAAATAGGCATTTCTGGAGTAAGATTGATTAATTTTTTCCAAGGGTTTTGGGTTTTTTTTGTTTTGTTTTGTTTTGCTTCTTAAATTTATTGTGAACTAAAACAGAGGATTCAATGTTTTTGTATATTTAATGGAACAGCTACTGAATTTAATCTTAGTAGCTGATTAACAGTTACGTAGTCATGCATTTAATTCCAGAGATAACACTGGACAACCAGACCAGTAGATTCAGGAGTGATACGAGCCTTCAAGAACTTCCAAAAGTCAGTTTAAGAACTGACATCAAATGGTATTTTCTTTGTTTGTTTGCTTGCTGGCAGACTGCATGTGGAAATAGCAGAGTCCTATGGTACTCCTATAAAGACTGCAGCAATGTAAGTAGTTTGGAAAGAGTTACATCTAGAACCAAGATCAGATGGGTATATACTTTTTCTCTTTTCTTTGAAAGTATAGTCAAGCAGTCTGTGTTCAACAATGTGCATTTCTGTATCTTAAAATAAATATGCAAGTAACATAAAGTAAAATTTAAATAGTGAACAAATTCTAATTGGCATTTAAATTCAGTACATGCACAAGCATAATATATAACTATGAAAAACAATGTTTCCTAATTACCCAGGAGTCCAGAGTGGACTGTTTACTTAATTTACTTTTAATCACTTTATTTTGTATTTTCTCAGCTGTATATGCAAATGACATACACAATGTCACCTCTGGCATAGATGTGGGTGAAAGAAGGAAAACTATTAATTGATCTTTAGGCAGAATTGATTCCCCCAAAGCAGTAGGCTTTAATTTGAGTCTGTACAGAGAAATAAAATGAAACTGCACATGAGTTCTCAGTCCTGATGTTTTCACATGCAGATGGAAATCATAAAAAGCAAGCTGAATCCTTTTGACTATGGCTTTACAGTTCTGAAATAAATGGGGAACCTGAGGCTAAATTAAAGAAAAGATAGAAGTATACTGAGTACATTTAAAATAAGAAAAAATCTACAATGATGTAAAAAAAAATCTTTCTAAAATATTACAGCTTGAACAACAACAACAACAAAAAGATAAAACTTCTTGCCAACATGCAACACGTCCATATTATCAGAAAAGGAAGAATTAATCTGGTTGTTAATTTCAGAAATAACTACCCAAATACAGAAAAAGAGAAAAAGTAGTTTATGATACATTTATTTATTGCAGAAATTTGATGCCTTTTCCTAAGGAGAACCTAATTTATTTCTTTTAGTATAAAAAGAAAAATCTAAACCCTTTTTCTGCCTTTCTTCTTCTTGCTTCTTTTAGGAATGAAACTGTTTGCACAGCACAGAGCCTAACTGATCCTGCACCTCCTTGTGGAACATCAGTAATGTTTAAATTTTTTCTGTTTAATATGCATAAGAAAGAGAGTGTATAAATCAAGACAACTGAATTCTCCTGGTGAAAAAGCAAATTACGGTGAAGATTACAATGATCAATTACTTTTTTTATTGTGATGTAAATAAAACTAAAAAAACCCAAACAGTATACATAGAAACCCACATTCAGATCATATTCTTATTTTGGACCACACTTAGGCATGTGTTAAGTAAGAATGAAATTACATCATGGCTTTAATGTTAACCATGAGTTATCTACAGAATAGTGACTTCATTACAGCTCTCTATGTCTTTATTTTTCCCTAGGATTTTTTTTTTTTTGAAAGCTAAAAAAAAAGTGTTTTAATCCCCAATTATAAATTGTTATTAATATATTTTAGCTGAAGATATCCTCACAGAGGCTAGTAACTGAGAGCTAACTGAAGTCATGCAGAAAAAAGATGTATTAAACTGTGATGAAAACATTTAGATGAGCCAAGCTTAGTAATGTTTGTTTCCATCATTGACAGGATTTTAAACTCATATGTAAGCAGTCAAAACTTGCCTAAATGCTTATAATGAAATTTAACTATTTTCAGATGTATTGTAGATAAAGGGAAATATTATGAAGGACTTTAGACTTTTTCCTAAACAGAAGTTTGACAAGCTACAACTTGGCCAAATTTAATATGTTTCACTGTTAAGAAACAGAGAAACAGTTTAACAAACTACCAATTACTTAACACAGCTTTGAGAATATCAGCTGAACTCATCTTGAAATTTGCTAAGAAATATGTGGAAAATAAAAAAAATTATACATACCATTGGAAGGAGTGACTCTGCTGATAGGGTCCTTGGGGTTACACTAGACAGAAAATTATGTAACCTCAGTTTGAGCAGTCTGGAACTGCAACAGGACAGTGCAGCATAGGTGGTAGACAGCTTGCAAAGAGCTCTGTCATTTTACTTAATGGTAGCAAAATCATAATCTGTGGAATGCATTCAGCAGCACTTGAAACACATCAGGAGACCAGACTAAAACAAGCTTAATTGTCATCAAGTGCTGAAATGATCGCGATTTGCAAAGGAAAAAAAAAGACTAATCCGAAATGTGTTTTATACATAGATGCACGTAGATGTGTGTGTGCACTTCTGTGTGTATACATGTGCATGTGTGCACGTATCTGTGTCAAAGGGAGATATGACAGGCAAAAAACCACAAATTAATCTCTGAACTGTCTTGTGCATTCTGTCTTTAGCTCGTCTATAACAAAGGAGAGACTTTAGTTTGGACGGTCTTCTTAGCTGCATAAGAACTCTGTTGTTTTATCAGAAGATGATGGCCTTTCTGCTAGAAAAAAAAAAAAAAATTAGAAGACTGTCTCAGATATCTCAGCATGCTTGTTGACTTCATTGATTTCAAGACTAGTTGACATAATGAGTTCTTTGACATGGAATTCTCTTAAAGCAAATTGTATCACTCTACATTTTTTTCTTGGCTTATTTACTCAAAAAAAAAACCCAATGATATTTTTATTCCCTGCAGTAAAAAAAAAAAAATACATTAAAGACGAACAAATATTAGGATAACCATGAAAGGAGAAGCTGACTGAATTTATCCCCTTAGTCAAGTTAAGATGTTTCATAATGTAAAGAATGCTGCATTGATACAAAGAGCTCAGCTTTGGAATGCAGTCAGTGTGCTCAATGTTCTGCCAATAGCAAATGGCTGATCATGTAATAACTGTGTGTGATTTGGAAGTATTCCCAATACAGCAAGAAAAAAAACAACAGTTTGGATGGCAGAGAAAAAAAAATATTTTTAAAGGTATTAAGCTCTTATACAAGCAGATAGAAACAGAAAAATAGAGAGAGAAAGGTAGGAGAACTGTGAGTCACTATATGTAAGAATTCCACATGAATCAAACTGGTGTTGGAATTTGTGCATTTTTATGCAGGAACTTCATCTCATTGAGTTTTTAGAACTCAGATAGGTGAGTAAAATGATACTGAAAGTTCCTAAAAATGTGAATATAACAATGAATTTAATCTTAAATTGAACATTTAGAAAAAGCAGAAGGTCAAGTCTAGAACGCTTTGGTGGAAAAGTTTTGAAGTTACATGCCTTTCCTGTCATGAATTGTTGCTTTTGGTCCATTTTTTAGTTATTAGATGTTGCACATTCCTAGTGGTAAAATGTAGAACATACAATTGGACAATTTTTAGATGAGAAATTAATAAGAAAAATTATCTGCCTTGTATTCATGTATGGGGTCATATGTATTTCAAACCATAAAAGTTCTAAAGCAGAACAGTTTACAAATATATTTAAAATGGGGAGATAATCTTAAATCATGAATTATTACTATCTACAAAGTAATTAATCTAGACTAATCCAAATCTAAATTCTTTGAAATGTAGATCATTTTGTTTTAAAAGAGAGGAAAACTCTCAGACTCTTCTTAAAATGGAAGAAAAATAACACTTGAACAACACAGATATTTCTCCTAAGTATATTGGTTAGTGTAAATGGAAAATTTTGTTTCATCTATTGAAAAAAACCCTAGTAGAATTTTGACACTTCTCTTTTTTTATGTAAATGTACTTATATTTGTATATAGCAATAGACTTACGTGCATGAACCTGTTGCCACACATAATGCTGTGACAATAATATCCTTTATTTTTACTGAAAAGATCTCATCTTTTTTCACAGCGATATCATACCTACGTCAGTGGGCATGGTAGTTGTAGTTTACCTTACCTGCTGTCCTCTACTAAGGAACCAGAGGGACCTTGACAGGCTTGAGAAGTAGGCACGTGTGAACTTCATGAAGTTCAGCAAGGCTGGGTGCAAGGCCTTGCACCTGGCTTGGGGCAACCCCCAATGTCAGTAGAGACCGGGGAATGAAATGATTGAGATTAGCTATGCAGAGTACCTAGAGATACTGGCTGCTGAAAAATTACATATGAAGCAATAATGCGCTCTTGCAGCCCAGGAAGCCAATCATATCCTGGCCTGCATAAAAAGAAGTATGGCCAGTAGGTTGAGGAAGGTGATTCTCCCCCTCTACTCTGCTCTCGTGAGACCCCCTTGGAGTGCTGCATCCAGTTCAAGGATCCCCAGTACAAGAAAGACATGAACCTGTTAGAGTGGGTCCAGAGGAAGGTCACAAAGATGATGAGGGTTGGAGCACCTCTGCTATGAAGACAGGCTGAGAGAGTTGGTGTTGTAAGAAGAGAAGGCTTTGGGGAAGCCTTACTGTGGCCTTTCAGTACTTAAGGGGAGCTTATAAGAAAGATGGAGAGAGACTTTTTACAAAGGTCTGTAGTGATAGGAAAAGATTTTAAACTAAAAGAGGTAGATTTAGATTTAGACATAATGAAGACATTCTTTACTATGAGGCGGGTAGATGCTGGAACAGGTTTCCCATATTGGCTGTGGATGCTCCATCACTGGAAGCGTTCAAGGTCAGGCTGGATGGGGCTTTGAGCAACCTTATCTAATGAACAATGTCCCTGCCCATGGCAGGGGATTGGACTAAATGATCTCATTTTCAATCCCCTGCTAAACATATATACTGTGAATGTAATATTTCTGGTTCAAAACTATTTTAAAAAAAAATCTATTATATAGTTTCTAAGATGTTACATTTACAGACCAAGTGATGCTATGTGTCTTCAGTCTAGTAGGTGTATTCTATCTTATTGCTCCCTTGCTGACAGCTGCAGCAAGCCTGGCAAGCAATTACAGAGCACATTTAATGAAAATAATTATCAGGATTTGTAGACATGCAGTATCTGACGGGGCAACAGCATGAATGCTTATTCTGGGATTCCTTGGCATATTCAAGATCTGCTACTTCCAACCTGTTTTGAGCACTTAAAAACGATATCTCATTTTACATATATTCATTAAATATTTTTTTCTGGTTTTTCAAATTTTCTATATTCACCTTCACCGACTCTGCCTTGTACAATTTTACAGATTCACTCCTTTCTCAGACTGACTTTTTTTCTCTAGGTGGTGTGGTTTGGGCTGGACTGGCCACTGAGGTGAGCGACAGATGCCCTCCCCCAAGAACAATAGCAAACTTTTTTTTACATATTTGTTATAGCCTGAGATCTGGATTAGGAATAAGTGAAATGGAGTCACACAACTATACCTCTTTGTGCACTCAAGAGACATGCTGCTTTGGCAATTTTTCAAGGTTGTATAGTAAATGAGGTTACTTTTTACAATCACTCTCATCTTTGCCTACTTATTGCTGTAGAAATTAGAAAGTCAATAATGAATGAGGCAGAGAATTCTGGGAACAGAAAAGCTGTCATGGCAACACTGGAAATTTAAACAGGCATGACTCATACATAAAGAATCATAAACACAAAAGTTCTCCCACAGAACTTTTTGCTCATGGGCTGTCAAGCTGACCTGTACATGTTAAGCAAATCCATCACACTCCAGTATTATGAAGCTGCTGCTTCCACATGTTTATACTGATTCTCTCTAGTCAATTTGATTCATTATATTAATGGTAGACATTACTATACTGCTCACTGCTCAGTACAACAGTGCCTGCAACTTTTAGATATCCAACAGGGTAGGTTTCGAGGTGTTTGGAAACAGGATAGCTTTTTACACAAAGTATACATCACTAGATCGCCTGCTGAAAGCAGTTTATCACACATGACAGGTAAAGCTGATTGGATCAGCTTCAAACCTCTCAAAAAAAATATTCATTATATACTAAACATTGTTTGATGCAATGAAAAATGTCAAACAATGCTTGTACTTAACTAAAATTGGAATGAGCCCCACCCATAACATCAATATTGGTTGTACTTGGGTAATTTCCTGCTATAGTGCTGATTTCTTACGAAAGTGTCCATTTTTAACCTTTCACACTGAAGATCTTTATAGTAGCAAAACCTTCAAAAACTTGTTACAGCCTTGGAATTGCAAATTTGAGAAAATTATATCCATTCCGTAGCTTTTGTATGCCACAGTTCCTGGCTTTATAGAATTGTGTGTTTTCAAGAACAATATTTCAAACCTGGTTCATTTGGGTTGTGTTTCCTATTTACCTTATATATATAAAAGTATCCTGGCCTTCAGAACTAGCAAAATCATATTCAGTGCTGAATGCTCAAGACAAATATTGCCCGCTTATTATCTTGGAGAAGAGGAAGGTGTTGATTCAGGTGTAACTAATTTATAGTGTCCTCAAAGGAAATGTCTGCACATATCACCTTGATGTCATTTTAGCTCATATTAGATTTTAGTTTTAAAATACCTCATTTAAAGAATGTTTGTTAGCTGAATAGCTGTGGTAGTCCAGGGATTAGCAAGACCGAAAACTTTCTAGATGCAGGATAAAAAATACAAGCAATTTGCCATGCTCAGTGTTGCGTTTGATCGTACATTAATTACATGGGGTAACACTGTCCTGGTTATGTCTTTATACATTTCAATTTCATGAATAATAGTCAAAAACCTTTCTGTAACATACAATGTAATGGGTCTCTGTAGAGCTGTGTGCAGTGTGACAATATTTTTTATGTTCCTTTATTTTGGGCATTAGGAAGAACTGAACTGAGTCATTTGCACTAGCAGAGGATTCCCCATTAGATCTGAGTTAAAATGACTGTGTGTCTGCAGAGCATTTCAGATGTCATTTTTGTGGCCAGGAAGTGGTCCGGAGGACAGCTTTCTGACATCTACGAGGCTGGCAAAATCAAAGCTCTCATTAGGACAAGCTTTTCACTTGGGGAATGAGTAGTTGTTGGCACTGTTCGCCTTTTCAACTGCATTGTGATTACAAAAATATTTGTGTTATGTACCTCATCTGGCTATTGACTGACTGGTAGAGCCCAGCTGTGGGGAAAAAAATAATAAAAAAATAAAATCAGAGATTCTTGTCAGGAGACAAGATTTTCCAGTTCTAAAGGCGTTGCTGCTGAAAACATACTGCCAACACACAACACTTTGGGGTCAAAGCAGTTCCAAAACAAATCTGTCTGTCTCTCTGCTTCTCTTTATTTATATGAGGGATTCAACGATAGCTGGTGACAACAGCAATACAGGGTCATCATATCTGCCACGATCTCTGTGAAAGGCCTTCAAAGCCTGTTCAAGCGAAACATTTCTTTTCCACACATTGATTTTATTTTTGATGGGTTTATCCTGTTCCTATAGAAAGTATTTATAATTATATAAGCTTTTTCATGTTTTCAAAATAATTTATTTCCTCACACCTTATGCATGAGAAATCCTATGTTTCATGTTGCGCCTAATTACTTCAGCAAGCATCAGTACAGTGTATTTAGAACAGTTTTAGAAAAAGAAGAAAGAAAAAGTTTGTGATATTAGCTAAGTGGAAAAATACATTCTACTTCACATGCTGTTGCTTTTAGACCTGGTATAAATGTCTTGGAGGTCAGGAAAACCAATTAGCAAGAGGTTAGTGTGGGTTTCCACCAAGTATCTTTCCTTTAATCTCCTGCCAATGCACAATATTTTGTCAGATTATTCAATGAATCAAGTAAAAAGTAGGTTGTCTAAAACTCTAATAGTCTGGATTTTCAAGATAATTGGAACGATAATAGACATGTTATTAGTCATTATTTTGGCCTTTTTGCATCACTGTTGCACTAAACTGTTTCAATATTAAGGTAAAAACATGTAATTTAAAATTGTTAAAGCTTCTTATTTATCAAGACTGACTTCACCTGTGTCTACCAAATGCTGAAGTCAGGAATAAGAGTTTTAGCTGACCACCAGAGATCTATTATCAATTTGCAAGTTGTTGTACAGCTCTTCTTACACTGACAGGTTAAGTAAGGCACTGAGAAAGAAGAAATTTCTGCGCCATCATTTTTCACCCTCGTTTGTAGACAATCATTTATGACACACCAGCATTATTTTAAGGACTAATTCAACTCCCTAAAAAGATAGAAATTGACATCATGAGTATTAGTTTAGTGTAGAAATGTTTCTGTTGTCTTCACATTTTAAGGCATTCACATTTAGCTGTATGCTAAAATCCACCTCCATTTTAACATCGAATTTGGCTTATACCTGAATTACCCTGGACTTTTCTGATCAGAGGCATCCTGAAGCAGGAGAGTGGAAATAGCTGGGATCTGCAAGTCTGGGCAACTCATGCCCATGCTTTGTACATTGTACAAGAGTCTTTAGCTTTAAAATCAAATGGAGTTCTCACTAAAACATTAAAATAAATAAAGAAAAAGTCTGATACCTCTTTCTAACATTTAGCCATGCGTTCACACAAAAACAGGAATCAATCTCACATTTTTACACCTTATGACCTTTTCATATCTCACTCACTGTACAGTATCACTTAGATTTGACACCTAGGCAGAAAATTCAATTCAGACACATGATTACAAACTAAATCTCACCAAACTTATTTGCATAAACTTATTTCCTAGCCAATTTTACAGCTATAAGTCTCAACCAGGCTGTTACCATCTCCTTTTCTGTCATCAGCTTACTCAGTTATTACCACACCCTTTTCTCCATAAAAATAATGGCAAGTACAAACTCATGTTGTGAATCTGTACTCACAGAACTCCTGTAAAGTTTATTTTCTTAGATATAGTTAAACCACATTCCCCTTTACCCTCTTTCCCAACTCTCTGTTCTATACAATGTTAACTATATGCTTTATGGCTCCACGTGGAGGTCAGCTTCTTCATTTAAATCAGGATGCCAGCCACTAGTCAACCAGACTGCACTGCTGGGTGACACACATAGACATACCCAGCACCCAATTTCCTAGACACATCTGACCTGCTTTTACACCACGTTGCATGAGACCACCTTCCTGAGGAAAGCCAACTTCAGACAATAAATGCACCATTTTTTTAGCTGGCTGTAATTTAGGTTTGCGTATGTAAGAGGTACATCTAAACATCAAATTATATTAGATGACATCTGAATGATCCTGCATGGTCAAAAAGAGTACAAAGGATGAAGAGATCGTCCCTTCTTCAACTATAAAAATGTCAAGTATCGGCCTTTTGCAGTGTCTGTCTCTTGCACTATTAAGGGAACTTGGATAATTAGCATTCAGGTAAACAAAGCTGAGCGGAATTAAGGTAGGTATAAGTAACTATGTTATATGTCTTTTCAGAAGTAACCCGATTCATCCATGACAATTATCTGACATATATTAGCAAAAAATAAATAAACAGATTAATTTTGACGAGGTAGTACAAACCAGAGGAGGTTTGTACTTGAAACAGAAACTTATGGCTTTCATATTCCTCCAAATTTCTTTTACAATGTTATAGGGATTATCACTAAAGCATTAAGCACTGTGGTGGTAGACTCTGAATTTAGTCTTTCCTAAACATCACTGACACCATTTTACTATTTAGTCACTGTTTGATGAATGGTTGATTATTTTCCACTCACTCATCATTTTCACAAAACAATTTTAAATTTAGATTTTATTACAAGAATGTGAGTATTTTGATACTGCACACAACTCAAAATACAGATAATAATAAGACATTAACATGGCAACTGTTAAACTTCATAAACTTGGCATATACAGAGACATTTAAAGTACTATGTTTTCAGTGATTTATTTTCAACTGTATTCTTCAAAAAGCAAACCTGTGTATAGTTCCTGAGGAGAAAACTCATATTATCGTGTTCATCTGGAAAATGTTCCAGGATATTCTTCACTTACCAATAAAGACGGGGCTTATTGGGAAACTTGATAGAGAAAAAAAGGTAAAAATGGATTAATGAAGCACTTTATCTTCATCTGTAGGAAATTTCATCTTGGATCAATTTTTTTTTATACAGGCTAATCATAATTGCTTTAGCAACCCACAGTAGCTTCAGGTAGATATTTTGATTATTTTGAAGACAAGGATCAATTAAACTGACATAAAAAATAATTGGTGAAAATGAAAAACACAAAAATGATTTTCCTACTGGCTAGAGCTTATTATGATCACATTGCACTATATTTTGCTTTAAGTCAAATTAGACTCTTGTTTTCTTCTTGAGACACAGACTCAAAGATGCAAAAAGTCCATTTGATAAAAGAAATGTATCATAATATTTATGTCACAAAAAAAAAGAAACTATAATTCCTAATCCTTCTTGTAGTGTTTCGACTTCCCAGAAGCATTACTACAATCTAGTCCTTGTACAAATAATCAGAATATTTAAAAACTCTCTGTGTAAGATTTTACAATATTGAAGTGCAAAACTTTAAATTTTAAGCAAGTCAATGAAAATAAACTACTATTACTGTTTTAACATTTTTAATAGATTTTTATTTTATATTTAAACAAAATGTTTCATACTGGGCTGTTATAGTTCCGAGTCTGATTCCGAGTTTTCGCAAATAAAGGAATCTGTGGTATACAGATAAAAAACATATCTTTTACACGTACACATAGATTTTAAAACATTCAATATGAAAACTCATAATGAAAGAAAAAAAAATATATTGTTTTTTCAAGATGCTTCTGGTCCCTAGTAGATCTGAGTAAATAGTGCAGTTTTATCCCAGAAAGTTATCATGGGCTACTTCTGAGCCAAATTTTGTCCGTGTATTTCTGCAGTACTGTATTATTTGATCTTACTTATGATTTCTTCCACATGTCAAACATTAGGGGCAGTGAAACACTTAGAAAAGTTCCTAAACAGGAAGATGTCCAACTCAGATGAGATCTATGACTATCAGAGTCTCCAGTTCTGTTCTTAGTAAATCCAAAATCTTAAGTTGCTGCTAAATACAGATTAAACCAGTTTAATTTTTCCCTGAATGGATGAGGAACATCATATATGTGAATTACAGCTGAAGTCAGCTTCTGAACCTACACTCTCTCAATTGTTATTTACTGCCATTAATGAACAATGGACAGCGAGTTTTTGTGCTTCTGCTGGTCCTAAAATAAATGAAGAGTCCTACACAAATATGTTGGATATTGTTTCTTGTTCCTTCTCTGATAGAATTCCATCCACTTAGATGCTATTATTCTGCACCCTTGATAGGCTTAATACAGGTGAACATGTCGAGAACAAGTACAATTTCAAAATATTAGCTTAAATAATGTTAACAAAATTTGTTGCAATGTATTTTTATGTTATTAGACTCATTATATTCTTATTATATCTTATACTTTTGTACAGATATTGTTTTATCTATATATTATTTATTTTATTATATAATGTTAGAAAGAATGAAAGAAATACGAGGTGCATATTTAGGCAGAATTCGTATGTACCCAAAACTGAAAATATGTTGGTCATATGAGAAAAGATACTTTGTATAACACATATATGCAGTATACAAACAGTAGTATTTCTTCATCTGCCCTCTTAAAAGAACCGAGGTTTATAAGAGACTATGGTTTACTGAAAGTTGAACTGCCACCTTGGACTTCCGAAGGGCAGACTTTAGCCTGTTCAGGAGCATGGTTGAGAGTGTCCCTTGGGAGGCAGTTTTGAAGGGCAAAGGTGCCCAGGAAGGCTGGTCTTACTTCAAGCAGGTAGTCTTAGAAGCACAGGAGAAGGCCATCCCCATGCCTTGAAAAACAAGCCGACGGGGAAGAAGACCAGCCTGGCTAAATAGAGAGCTTTGGCTGGACCTCAAGAACAAAAGGAAAGCTTACATTCTCTGGAAAAGGGGGTTGGCATCTTATGAGGATTATCATGATATAACAAAGCTATGTAGGGGGAAAATTAGAAGGGCCAAAGCTCAATCAGAACTCAGCTTGGCCACTGCAGTTAAAGACAATAAGAAGAGATTCTTTCAGTATATCAATAGAAAAAGGAAGACTAGGGAAAA
>NW_009661374.1:856181-860449 GCF_000708025.1 Charadrius vociferus | reverse complement strand
CTCCCTTATGAGGAAAGGCTGAGAGAGCTGGGACTCTTTAGCCTGGAGAAGAGAAGGCTGAGGGGAGACCTTATTATTGCTTACAAATATCTAAAGGGTGGGTTGAAGGAGGATGGAGCCAGACTCTTCTCGGTGGTTCCCAGTGACAGGACGAGGGGCAATGGGCACAAGTTGGAACATAGAAAGTTCCGTTCCAACACACGGAAAAACTTCTTTACAGTTAGGGTGACAGAGCACTGGAACAGGCTGCCCAGGGAGGTTGCGGAGTCCCCTTCTCTGGAGATTTTCAAAACCCACCTTGATGCAGTCCTGAGTAATGTGCTGTAGGCAATCCTGCTTTAGCAGGGGAGTTGGACTAGATGATCTCTAGAGGTCCCTTCCAACTCTGAAAATTCTGTGACTCTGTGAGCTGTTTATATAGCTTTCTTGAGTCATGGAAAACTAAATTTTATCTTCTCAGCTTATCTCCATTTTCTCCATAAGAAAGCGTTCTAACAATGTTCTTCCTTTTTTTTCCTCTTATTTTTAAATATTTATTTGCTCTGATACTGTATTTCATATATTATCTTTGACTTAAAGAGTTCTGTGAGCTGTTTATATAGCTTTCTTGAGTCATGGAAAACTAAATTTTATCTTCTCAGCTTATCTCCATTTTCTCCATAAGAAAGCGTTCTAACAATGTTCTTCCTTTTTTTTCCTCTTATTTTTAAATATTTATTTGCTCTGATACTGTATTTCATATATTATCTTTGACTTAAAGAGTTTCACAGAATAGGATATGTCTTATGCTTGAGGATATAAGGTTATCATACGATTACAAAGAGTTTTGGTGAACTTTTCATCAATATGACGATGATACTATTTCCCTATGGCATACATCCTGAAACCATACATCCCGAAAATGGTATTCAGTCCTAATTTCTTTTTTTTTTTTTTTCTCCCCTGGATTAGCTAATTATCACGTTACTTCAAACTGAGAGAGAATCATGCATAACCTAACCTAGATGTCTACAAATTATTCCTTTATGTCAGGATTTCTTGACAAAGGCTCAAAAAAACCCTGCACTATTTCTTTCTCAGCAAAATGATTTCTAAGGTGACCATTGCTACTTAACTTTCTTTTTTGAAAGACAATCAAGTCTTCATCCTTTAGTACACACTTGAACTCCCAAGTTGAAGTATCATGAAGTATATCAAATTTCAAATCAAAGAACAAAAGATCAGGAATTCTGCTGAAAACACGGTCATAAAACCAAAAATGGATTTTGAAAGAAAATCACTTTCTTCCAAATGTTCTATACAGAGGATTTTCCTAAAGTACAGACTGCTGTCCTCTCCAGGAGGATTTTAAAATCTTTTGCTGTTGAAGAAGCTGTAGTGAAAGCCTGTTTCTAGTCCTACTATCCACAATAGATCATTTGGCTCTGTGAATACTAGATTGTGAAGGACACCTATTTTCCTTTCTAGTAAAAAAGACATATTCCCCAAAACCCATAGGGAATGTAGGTGCAGTACCAGTACCTCTAACATTGGGTAGGTAGGGATTATTACCTGATTTAGGATGGGTGTGTTTTCAAAATGCATTGCTCTTGCAGAGAAATCAGAAATACTGTTGCTCTGGAAAGCAAATGCAACAGAATAAAATTCTTCCATCATAGTTCTGGGTTTGAAGTCCTGTCATTTTTCACATTGCAGACTCTTTTCTGAAAATGAGCCTTGAAAGAGAGATGTTCTATATTATTTGCTATGGAGACTTTATCAGTATGCTAAGAATAGTCAAATTTTGACTTTCGTTGTGTCTTGGAAATCATTCTAGATTATAATAATTTGTTTAGCTGTTCTCCTAAGAATCGTATCTAAAGACTACAACACTGAATCAGAGTACAGGAACATAAATAAAAACTGAGCAAAGCAAAGCTGACTGAGAGAAAAGCAGATCTAAAAGAGAAAACAAGAGAAGTGTTTTCTCATGAAATGTACTGTGTTTTTAAAACTTAATTCCAAATCTGTATCAAAAACAGAGAAGTGAATTTCCTTGAGGAAAGGAGCTCTAGTAAAAAAAGACTTAGGAAAACCAGAAGCATATATTTTTTTTTATTTTATTTATGATCTATTTTTTATTTAGTGCAAGCTTTATGTCAGTTTTTTCAACAGGTCTTTTACCTCCTGATTTTCCCTCTGTCCGCTCAGCCTCCCACTCCCTCAGTTCTCTCAGTCAGGTTTAGTTTGCTGGCTGCCATCCCGGAACGTTCTTGTAAATCTTACTTTCTCTCTGCTAAGAGTAAGGAAAATCAACAAAATCCTTCTTAATAAATGTCTGAGAGCTCTATCATTTTAATTTTCCTGAAAGAATATTAATTTCAGAGTATGTTTCCTCCAGAAAATTTCAATTTTAGTATTTTTTAAAATATGAAACAGGAAAGAGTAAGACATACCAGGGTAGAACAGGAAAAAGGGGGGGCGGGGGGGAAGCAGAAAGGTGGGGAAAAGAGGGGGAAATGTGGGAAAAGGGTGGGAAAAGGGAAAAAGAGGAAGAGAAAGAAAGAAAATCAATTGGTTGAATGATACAAAAATTGTTTCTTTGGGAAAAATACAGTAGTATTAAACAAAAACACAGGGAAAATCTAGATGACAACAACTTTTGGAATGAATTGTCTTTTCTTTGTAGTATTTAATCATAAAAACATATTCATATTTAATCGTAAAAACATATTCTTGATGTAGGTAATACTATGCATAACAGTGCAGAGAAAAAGCATTTCAATGTTTTTAGATGGAAAATACAATGAGATTAGGAAAAAAGAATTTTATTCAGAGATTTTATCTAAAATAATAATTATCATGTCTGTTCTTTCATTGACAGAATTTATGTATTGGTCTTACTAACATTAATAAAGGCAGATGTACACAACATAAGAAAATGGGCTTTTATCAGGCACAACATTTTATCAGGCACTACCTTAGCATAGATTGTGTGACATTTTTTTCTGTAAATAAGAATAAAAAAAAAAAGACTAAAAATGAGTTAAGAGGTTAGAATTACATTAAGGGGCCAGAGGTTATTGGGAAAAAAAGGAAAAAAAAAGGTTTATTTAAAACCCCAGTTTAAAAGCATCATATGAAGAGCCTGAGGCATAAAGAAGAATAAGTTTTACAGCAATATAAAAAATATCAAGGATCCATAATAAACCTATGAACTTAGCCGTGTAATTGTATGGCTGAGAAGTGATGACCATGGAGCTTTCACTTTAGAAAGAGTGAGACTGAGTGTGAACAATGAAGTAAGGTTGTTTGATATGACCATTACTGATGAAAGCAATTGAATACAAAATATTGATATTTACTGGGAAATATCTAGTCATCCTTAAGAAACTTTTTAATGAAGTGAGAAAGACAACAGAGCTCTCCAAAAGTTGTTTAAAAGAACAGTGTTTTCTTTAATCATAGAATCATAGAATTACTGAGGTTGGAAGGGACTTTTAAGATCATCAAGTCCAACCATCAACCTACCCTGACAAAACTACTTCTAAACCATGTCCCCAAGTACCACGTCTACCCTTTTTTAAAACACCTCTAGGGATGGCGAATCCACCACCTCCCTGGGCAGACTATTCCAATGTTTAATAACACTTTCAGTGAAAATTTTTTTCCTAATATCTAATCTAAACCTTGTCTGACATAATTTGAACCCATTTCCTCTCGTCCTATCACTTGTCACCAGGGAGAAGAGGTCAGCCCCCACCTCTCTACAACCTCCTTTCAGGTAGAGAGTGATAAGGTCTCCCCTCAGCCTCCTCTTCTCCAGGATAAACAACCCCAGTTCCCTCAGTCGTGTTAACATCAACACATTAGTGGATTAAGTTAATATATTGAGATTAAAATGATTTGTACAGAAAAAGTAAAATGGTTCTATTTATTTAAAAGATAAATGCATGTCTTGTTAGATGCAGGCAAAACTAGAGAAATATCTTAGATATCAGCTTGAAGAAAGAAAAAATGTCAAAATCTTACTTTAAAGATTGTATAGGAATTTTCCACATGGAGAAAGATAATTAAAATGTGCTAAACAGTAATATCTTCTCCTTATAAAAAAAAGACTAGTTATGGTACTGAGCTAATAAAAGGGTGATAAAAGCTAATTTTGAATGAAACCATGCATGAAAGAAGGATGTTTGTATTCTCCACAAAGTGATGGAAAAGAACATTAAAACATCTCCTTAAGCTGAATAAGACATTTTGTATTTCTTTGTCTTCCAATCCTTGATTTA
>NW_009661374.1:794497-856167 GCF_000708025.1 Charadrius vociferus | reverse complement strand
TCTTTCCTTGCATAAACCAACAGAAAGGCAGTCAGCTAATACAATAGAAAAAAAATTAAGCTTCTACAACAGGATGAAAAGGAAGCAACTTTCCAGTTCACAACTTCACATAGACTAAATATGTCATGATTAGATGAAGCTGTAACACGCAGAGTATATTTGAACTAATTTTTTTCCTGAAAAGATTTTAGTGAGGCTATTAAACTGCTGTTATCACTGAAGATATTAGCAACATCTACTGATAATCTTCTGTTTTTCTGCTATTTTAGAAGAAAGAATATGAACTAATCTCAGAAAAATGCAAAGAAGTAGTTAATATTTTACATTCTTTCTTGAAATGAATTTATTTACTCCCTCTTATCCATTATCATAGAATGATAGAATAGTTTGGGTTGGAAGGAACCATTAGAGGTCATCTAGTCCAACCTCCCTTGCAATGAGCAGGGACATCTTCAACTAGATCAGGTTGCTCAGAGCCCTGTTTAACCTGACCTTGAATGTTTCCAGGGGTGGGACATCTACCACCTCTCTGGGGAATCTGTTCTGGTGTTTTGCCACCCTCATTATAA
This sequence comes from Charadrius vociferus, assembly GCF_000708025.1. Lineage (NCBI taxonomy): Eukaryota > Metazoa > Chordata > Aves > Charadriiformes > Charadriidae > Charadrius > Charadrius vociferus. The sequence goes on along the minus strand of NW_009661374.1, from coordinate 855,598 downwards.
AAAGATTTCTTCCTTATATCTAGTCTAAATCTTTCCTCTTTCAGCTTAAAGCCATTACCACTTGTCTCATTGCAATTGGATAAATTAACCAAATTGGATAAATATGGTAGGATTCACCTAACCTAACTTCATGTGTCTACATTAAAGCAGGGTCCATTCTACTGAATGCTGGAAGTTGGATTCATTGTACCTTCTATTAGTGAGATACAATATAAACATCTTAGAGTTTCCACTCCCACTCTATGAAATGCAGATGTGTTTAACCAGTGTGTCCTCTGTTTAAATACTGACTTGAGGATTAAATTAATCAGTCCCTGGCTAGACTAACTGTATTGTCTGTACCTCCACTGATTCTAATGAGGACCTAGACGGACACCTTAGAAGCAGACATTTTCTGTCCAGATGCCTGGGACTTACTCCAGATGAACACATGCTAAAATATTACAAAGCTAGGTATTTAAGATTGTGCAGGCTCCTTATAGACACTAGAGAGAGCTAAGATAATACCACTTTGAGGATATATGACAGAAGAGCCTAGATAGTTAGCTCTGACTGGTTACTTTATCTTTTAGATAGCTGTACTTAGCGTTAATTAAAGCATTTTATTATATTCTTACATGGTTATATGATTATCTGCTTATATTATACACTTACAGGACTTGCTGTTATTCTGAGAAATAAAGTATACAGGGCCTTCCAAGGAGAATGGCTTAGCAGCACAGTTCTTACTGGAGATCTCAATAGGAAAAGTACAGGGAAAAAAAGAAAGAAAGAAAAGAAACTACCATTTATTGGGTTTGCGTTCTTGGGGTTTTTTTTAGTTTTCTTTTACAAGACTAATTGTTAACTGTGCCCATTCTCATTGTTTATAGCTGTAGTATCTCCTTTGAAGAGCACAGCTAGAAAACCCAGGTTGCTAACACAATGGAATGTATGTCCCTTAAATGGCTTCATGGGGGGGAAAAAAGTATATTCACTGCCTGTTTTGCTTCTTTCTAATTATGGATAATTTTTATACTTAGGGATACATTTCTCAACAATGAACACAGAAAAACACTTTTAAAAAGTCACCAATAGGAATTCTTTTTCCTTTCACTCAGAATCCATTCTTGCATGATGCTGAAAGTTGTTGACCCCATCTTCTAAGTAGAAATGGAATCCTAGGTAGCAAGAGAAAATCATGGAATGACCTCCAGACTTCCTAACAGGGTTATATTCTCCTTTAGAACCTTCATAGAAATACAGCTTAAAATGTAAACATGCAAGATCTAAAGATGGATATTTTATTGGAAATGATATACATTTTCTCTGATGTCTAGGGGAAAAATGCTATAATCTGTGTCATAAAATAGGGACAATATAGAAGTTCTAAAGTGACAGCAAATTTAGGCAAATGGCTTTATCTTTCTGGGTGCTTTTCTCCCTCAAAGGAACCATCTCTATGTCAGATGAAGTCAAACACAAAGTAATTTCCAGGATAGAAAACTAAGATGTGTATGATTATAAAACAAATAGACGAATGATCAGTACTTTCCACTTAATATGTTTCTGATCGAACAGTAAAAGTCTGAAATTATTTTTGTTTTACATCTGACAATATTCTCAGAGCAACTTAGAGTAGTCCATTTGTTAAAGACTGCAACAATCATGACTTGCATAATCAGCTTATGTCCAGTATGTGTTTTGATTTGGGCTTCAAATGTTGAAAATACAAATATTACAAAATGCATTTGAGGTGCAGACATTCAATGATTATTACAAATTAGGCTAATGACATCCTCAGAAATTAATTTAGATATTTGATTATCTATATTTAAGTTTCCTGTGATGACATCAAAGGAATACATTTCAAAATTAATATACTTATAAGCTTACTCCTAAATTTCTACAGGTGTCAAGCATAAAGTAAATTAATATTTTGGTCAATAAGAATTTGTTGAGAAATAATCACTTTTAAAGATATAACATTAAAGTGACCAGAAGAAATATATTCTACCTTCATATTACAGTTCTGTGTAGACTGAAATCTTTCAAGAAAAAAAAAAGAAGAAAGCAAAGGCAACAGTGCAGTGAGCTATTAGCAAACACAGCTTGAAATATGGGTGTGTGTCACAACCTTGTTCTGTTTTCTACAGTAGGGAAAAGATACTTTTAAATGTCCTGCTGGAGAAAAACTGTAAAGCATATTTAATACTGCATGATGAACTAAAGCTAAGTAATGTAACTACAACAGGTTGCTCAGAGAGATTGTAGAGCGTCCAGCCTCTGGATATACTAAACTCAATTGGACCTCACACAGAACTACCTGCTGCAAGTGCCCGTGCTTTGAGCAGTGGTAGTTGCCTGGGCAATCCCCAGGGGTCCCTGCCAACCTCAACTGTTCTGTGATTCCATAGCTCTAAATACACTAAGGTCAACTAGTCACTTCTTTGGTGAGCATCTTACAGAAAAGATGATTATAGGATATTGATGCAATGATGCAATAGTGCAATAATGCAGATTTTGAAGAAACTCTAGGATTGTATAACAACCACGTGGGATGTGACTACCCTGGTGTCTTTTGATCTACTGCAGCAATTTCTGCCATTGGGTTTAGCAGAATAAATAGATTATACATAGACAACAGCATCTCTCACACTTGATAACAGCAAAGGAAAGATCAGACTCCAAAGTCTTGAGTTCTACCCAAGAAGCAAAACAGCTCAGAATTCATAATCTTACATCTCTCCTTAGCTTACTAGTAGTTATTTTTCCTGTCAGTTTGGCCTCTGTTCAGGTAGGTTATTTCTCTCTGAAGACCAGTCCTACATTCTTTTCTCTTCACTTGCAGTATGAATCCGAGGGATTTGAAAGAAAATGCAACAGAAGTTTCTAAGTTCAATTATTTTCTAGCTCAAAAGTTTCCCTAAAATATCCATATTAACGATTTAAACTCTTTTTTTTTCCCTTTTTTTTATAGAAACATGCAGAAAGAGGTGAAGAGTGTTCTCCTAGGAAGGCACATGTTCAGAGCAATTTACAGAGGCCTGTTGTATATTAAGAAGTGAAGTTAAGTGAAGATGATCTTCACAGGTTCTAGCTAATCTGCTCTACACATGTCTTCCTGTGTAATGAGACTTTTCAAAGACAAAAAGACTTCTCTCTGACTTCAAGTCCATGCTCCAAAGTCTCATGCAAAAGATATATTTTTCAAAAATACAAAACATAAATATTACCTGCCACAGCTTCAGAAATGAAGAAATTATTACAAAAATTTCAGAAATTATTTAGATTGAGGCAAATAGTTGACATTCAAAAATTTTAACCTAACCTACTGTTACAAACTGCTGCAATTATAAGTGATCACGGGGGCTTATTATGAGAAGTATCAGACAAGGTGAATAATAGATGGTGCTCATTGCCCTGACTCTAATAAACAATTGCTCTCAGATTTTATATTCCAGCAATGATATTGACAATTTACATAATTCTTATATCACAAAGATCCAAGAAAATGTGCTAAAATATATTTCTGTAGAAAATCATTATTCAAACTGAAAGGCCAAATGTTCATTTTGAAGAAACTGGGATGAAAATTGCTTTCTAAAGTTTTCAGAATGTCATAACAGATAGATATACTTGAGATATATAATTGTAGGGACCAAAACAGAATTGAAAGTACTCCACTCATTTTTGGTGATAATACAATGCTTGGTGTTTCTCTAGGCCCAAAATCCACTTGGATTTTAGCAGGACACTCAGACAGAGTCCTGAATACTGATGACTTACAGTGGGGCAAAGGATTCAATAGTAGCATGAGATGGAAAAATATTCTGAAGTTCTTTCACCTCATTGCTTAACATGGATATCAAAAGTTGATTCTCGGTACTCTTTATCATGTACATGTGTAAGATTTATTTACTTATGTATGTTTGCTTATCACACTGTTGTTTAAGCCTATGCCTTTGAATTTTATTGTACTGCTTACTCACCCCATTTCATGATGAAAAAGCTAGTACTTTTGCCTTTACTTCTAGGTCTGAAGCTAGAGGGGGTTATTTTACTTACCATATTCAGCTGTCACTGAATTTAAATTATTGTCCACCTAGACCTATTACCACAGTATACACAGCAGATCTTTAGCAATTCATTGTAGAGTCAATTAACATTGACATCTAATAATGCCTCTACATAGTAATTGCATTTTCAATATACCCTATGGGACACACATTTCCAGTTTGAAGAGCATGTTTAGTAGCTCTGCTGAAAGAAAAGTAATTTGTTGCCTTTATATCTTTTTTTTTCTCTTTTTTGTTTTCCTTTTTTTTTTTTTTAATTGAAGTAAGAACAATTGGAAATTAATTATTGCTTTCCAATTTTAGGCTCATCCCATTGATAACAGGTTTCAAAGAGTGCAATATAGATGCTAACTTTCACAAAGCTGAAACTGAAGGCTAAAATTGTCAGCAGTCTACCTTTCACTTTACTTATTGTTGACGACAATTGATTTTGATTTGGGGTCTTACAACAGCATTGACCATAAATGACCTTGTGAATTGTTCGGACCAGCTGGAATATTCTCCTTTGACCTCTTAAAAACAGTAATTTCCCTGTCCAAAATCTGTTACTCCTGTAGAACCAACTTTCATTTACAACAGTGAAGTTAAACCATCTCTCATATAAACTGAATCTGAAGTCTCTTCTGGTCTAGCTTTAAGTCATGTGGAAGGTGCATACTCAGATCTTGTCTTCTTGATCTAGTATTTCTTCCGGGTGCCCAAGATTCCTCTCCAGTGAAAAAGATTATAATGGAGACAGCTGTGTGCTTGGTTCCTGCCATACTATGGAGGTAGAAAGCTGGGGTCAGGAGCCAGAGGTAGTTGTGGAACATGAGTATAGAAAATATCCATAGTTATCGGTTATGTATTTATACCTCTTTGTTTATTTGTTTGAGGAATGTGCCAGTTTATACAGGAGTTATGCTTCATAACATTTGCAGTGGATAGGTAAAAAATAATAATTCTTTTCAGTAAAGGATTTTTCAGTTAAGTTCCTGTTTGGTGAGAACTCCTGAAACCTTATTACCTATATTTGGAATTTTATTTGGTGAAAATTGCCAATGTTCTGTAAAACGTGCATGAGCCTGGCACTTCCACTCAAATTCTAAATCTATTTTCTAAGTATTGCACAATTACCTAAAAAAGTACTATTCCTAGTTCTCTTACAATAAAAAATCTTCATGGTAGACAAGTAGAGAAAAGAGTAATTGGCTAGGATGTCCTGAATACTTTAGTGTTAGCCACTTAGCATTCTTCCTCAGCAAAGCTGGTGTCCCATGGCCTCTTGTACTAGGTTTGACTAGGGTAGAGTTAATTTTCTTCATAATATCTCATATGGTGTTATGTTTTGGATTGCTGATGAAAACAGTGTTGATAACAGAGGGATTTTTTAGTTATTGCTGAACAGTGCTAACACAGTGTCAAGGCCTTTTCTGTTTCTCGTGCTGCTCCACCAATAAGTTGGCTGGGAGTGCACAAGGAGTTGGGAGGGGAAACAGCTGGGACAGCTGACCCCAACTGACCAAAGGGATATCCCACACCATATGACATCATGCTCAGCAATACAATCTAGAGGAAAGAAGGAGGAAAGGATGACTTTGGAGTCATGGTGTTTGTCTTCCCAAGTAACTATTACGGCAGGATGAAGCCCTTCTTTCCTGGAGATGGCTGAACACCTGCCTGCTGATGGGAAGTAGTGAATGAATTCCTTATTTAGCTTTGCCTGTGCGTGCAAATTTTGCTTTACCTATCAAACTGTCTATCTCAACCCATGAGTTTTCTCACTTTTACCCTTCTAATTCTCTCCCCCATCCCACTGCAGGGGAGTGAGCAAGGATCTGTGTGATATTTGCCATCCTACTGGACACCTATCCTTTTAGTGAAGAAAACCCGTAAGGGCTGCAGAGATGGTTTTCCCAATTTTGTTCATAATACAGGGATTTTTTTTGTGTCAGTAAGATACAGCCTTAGAAACTACAGAAGCATGAAACAGATTTAGGAACTGAACTTTGGGCTGCCTCTTATTACCCAGCAGCAGACACTGGAGGACCTCCCCTGTGGAAGCAAGACTGTCACTGTCTCAGAGGTTTCAATAGCTTTAATTTCCAGCTGCAGCATGGGTAAGAAAGATTAGTTTGGGCTCCTAGCAAGTAGAGGAAGATAAGTTGATTGGGCTGATCCTTGCCTGAACAATTCTATTCTGTCTCCTACAGAATACGCAACTGGATGAATGGAAATGTCCATGGACCACGTTTGATTTGGTGGCTGCAGCTGGACAGTGATGATTTACATTACATAACTGATTCATTTATAATATGGAGTAAGTATAACCTAGGCATTTTTTTAATGGTAAAATATGGTTGAACAACCAAACAACTGAGTTGTCTTATTAAGAGTACTGTTTACAGTCAGCTTGACTATATTGCTTTTGCCACTATAAATTCAAAATTTCTTTGTCTTTCTTAGATTCCAAAATTGATAGGATACTATTCCTTCTTCCTTTAATCTTAGAATTCTCTTTAGGTGGCTTTAATCTGACTCTTTCTGAGTCTTTGTAATACAGTAAATCATAGTGTTCTAATTATGATTGCCTTTGAATTTGAAAGCCTTTGGAACAGGAAAAAAGAAAACAAACCACCTCATTTGGCTCATTGATATCTACAGAACTTCTCTAGATAGCTTTTGTAATTGTAAGTATATACACCTGAACATTTTAAATAACAGCTCAAAGTCTAGACAGCTAGTTTGTTAATTTTTTTTCTGCTCAGAAAGAACATGAACAGCAGAAAGAGGTGTTTATCGTTCCATGTTGGGATACAGTTTATACCTAAAATAGTAAATATTTTTGCAAGGTTTTCTCTTTTTTTTTTATGTTATGAAGGATTCTTTGTGCATACAGTGATCTGAAATGTTGTTGCATAAATGGTCAGCTAAGCTCTGAAAAAGGAATTATTGCATTAAAAAAGCACAACGATTGCTTCCATTTTTTTCTCTACTTACAACTCTTGTTCTAACTCGTGCCCTCAGTTTTTCCTCCCATTTCCATTCTCTGACTCTCTGTTCTTTTTGGAGGCAGAGTGTGCCCAGGAATTAATCCCTAGAAAGGCACACGAACACTGCAAATTCAATTCTTAATTGTTCAACAGATTTCCTTTGTAATTTTGGGTCAGAGTGAGTTTCAACAAATGAACTTAAAAAGAACTTTCAGGGCACCAAAACACAGACTTGCAGTAATTCCTGTTCTCCACCATTTGCTTAGCGGCTGTCTTCATGAAGCACCTAAATTTGCTGGCTCTCTCTGGTTAGAGTGATTACAAATTCCCTAGTTTTTGGGACCTGCTTTTTATTTTGGCCCCTATTTTTTCTCTCCTCTCAGTAGGCCTTGTTTCAGCAAACAAGTTGAAAATTCTGAGCATAAAAACCAACAAAATATAGTGATTTATATGGAAATCAAGAAAACATTAAATTTATTTACATAGTTTTGTATGATAATATCACTCATATATGAAATGAAAATTCAACACCTATATTGTTACTGAGAAAGGTACAGGATAAATTGGACATGTTGAATCTTTAACCTAAGGTAAATGTACTATTATATGTTAAGCTGTACAGATATCCTGTCATTTGATTAGGTGAGACAGTTCAATTTTCATTTTAAAATGAAGCTATGAACATTTTTCTAATCCTTTGCAGACTCCTAATCCACATATGTGAATACATTTTCCTGTCTTTTTAGTGACCCATAACATATTTTGCCTAATATGTTCTTTCTATAATTACACCCTATAAAAATATATGGTCCATATAACCCTGCCTGTCTGGTTTCCCTCCACAGTGTCACAATACAAAGTAGGTAGGTAGAAATATCACTTAACGAGTTGGTTAAATAGTTTTGCAGTACTTCTAAAGCACTGAAGTGACATCAAGCAGCTTAACAACATGGGAATACCTAGCTCATCTTTCTCTTAAAATGCAGATATGTATGTACTCATTCATTTTTACTACTAGATAATTTTCGTACTCTGGACATTTGGAAAGAAAAATACCACTTTCAGAATGCTTATTAATAAATTAAAAAAAAAAAAAACAAAAACAAAACAACCCCAGAAAAAATTAAACCCCACATTTCTTGATTATCAATTATCTTGAACTTCTTAATTTTACGATTCACCTTTCTAATTTAATCTTTCTACTTTTCACCTTCAACAAAATGGAAGAACACACTTTTATATATACATATATATTTAAATCATATGATCGTGTATATAATAAAGAATAACAAGTCAAGAGACTGAGCAGAGGAGTAGGTTATCCAGAGAAGTTGTGCAGTCTCCATCCATGGAAATATCTGAAACCCATCTGGACAACTGGACATGATCCTAGACAGCTTGCTCTAGTTGCCCTGCTTGAGAAACGAGGTTGGACCAGATGACTTCCAGAGTTCCCTTCCAACCTCAACCATTCTGTGATTCTATGATAGAAATGAATCACTAATGATGCTGTTCTCATATGACAGACAATAGTGCTCTTCCTGCATGTGACATTGATGTTTCCTTTTTTCTTTTTTTTTTTTTTTTTTTTTGGAAGAGGAGGGGGGAGGAGGAGGCTGCGTTCTTATTCTCAGTAAAATGTATGATTTCTAGTACTCATTACAATGAACTTTGATCTAATTACATAACCTTTACTCCAAGTAATTACACAGTAACAAGAACAACACTTTGCATGTTTTAAATGGCATATATTCCTCATAAAGTGTTTTCCTTAATTACGCTGAACATGAGAGAGAATAGGGGTAATGTAGTGAAATTGCTCTATTTTCTCTGGAATCACTTTTCTACCTGCAGACATTAAAAAGGAAGAAAATCTGTTTTTTTCTGAAGTGTTTAATACTTGCATTTCACTTCCTTCAAATGTAGGTTAAGAGCATTGTCCCTATGTCTGAGAACAGTAAAGGTGGATGACACATTGTCTTTTCATATTTAGCTTTGTTAGCTACAGAGAAATTCAGCATGCTCTTCATTTCCAATTCTGATTATTCCCAGAAGCTATTAATTTTTCTCTTTTGTTTACTCCAGAAGTAGATACATTTCTGAGGCTGACAAAACAATTTCTGTCTGCCCTTACACGCATATAGACATACTGGTACACACACATATTGAAGAACTATTAGGAAGGTTTTCTCTCTTCCTTTAAGTTATTTTTGTTACTATTTTTGTAATAGATTCTGAAGGAACTAAATTAAAAAAAAATTAAGGTGTCTTGATTACAGTGTGCGAGGACAAATGTACTTTCTAACAGAGGAAAATATCATCTAAGCAAAATGCTGGAAGCTGTGGTTGGACACATTGAAATTGCAATGATGAGAATGTTTAAACAGTGAGAATGATTAATCACAGAGGCAAAAGCTGCAAACTTAGTAGCATCTTTGATGTACAGGCTGGTCCAGAATTAGATAAACAGTTCAGCAAAGTCACATGAATTGTGTGAAGAGTCATCCACAGTGATACAGTATGTGAAGATTCACTGGGGTGAAGCTATAACCCTCTAAATGTCCTCCCCAAAGAACCCAAAGGGCAAAGGGAAAAGATAGATTCTCTAGCTGTTTCTGTGTTTCAATGGAAAGTAATAACCTTTCCAAAAACATTCTTGAATTGCTTACTTCAAAGAGGAAAATGTGCCTGACTGGTGAGGGTTGTGGAACTGGAAGAAAATGCCTTCCTATGGAGTCCCAGAAGCATTGCATTGCCAGGCCCACACATGTGACCAAGCACCATTTACACGGGTTCAGATATATCATTTCAGCCACCTGTACTGTTCAGTACAATAGAACTTGGATGGCATTAAAGACCCAGCTAAATTTCCAAGGTCCATAACAGATGTTGGCCTTAAAATCCAAAAATATAAGTACTCAATTCTCTGTCAGGGAGTAGATGGAAATAGGCACCACAAATTGCTGTGTTATAAACTGCCCAATTTCTACAGTGAGCAGATGTTTAATTGGTATTAACATTATTTCAGCTATTAAATTACAGAAACATGATCCTTCATCTCATCCTCCAAGGACGCTCACTACCTGTGCACTGAGGTAGTCCCCTTTGGTCTTTATATTTCAGTGAAGAACAATGACCTTTACTGAGTATCAGTGCTACTCATTAACAGCAAAGGGAATCCAAAGCAAGGTCACAATCTTAATGTGTTCTCAATGGAAAATATTTTCCGTTTTTTTTTAGGATTCTATAATTTTCATGATATTTTGGACTGTGAGGACAGGTAATAAAACTGCTGACTTGAATGCAATAGATTACTACAATATATAGTAAATAAATCGGCATCTCCGAGTTTTACAAAACACTATAATTTTAGTTTTACATTAAAGGAAACACTCAAATTATGTTCTATTAATATAAAATGTAAAAATTTTGTTTTCATCTAAAACTTAATTTCACTCCTGCAAAGGAGGAATAGAACAGTATCTGTTCTTTCTGAAAGATAAAAGACAGTATCTCTAAACTGACCTTAAATAGTGACTTCAGAGCACTGAACTGGGAGAGACATGGTACAACTACACAGACTGGAATACAAATTCCTTTTTATCTGTATTTTTTTAACTTCTGCTGAAAATTATTGTACTATTTTATGTGTAACATATTTTACCATATATGATTTACCTTTCTTTCATGGTTATCATATTTTGACAAATATGTATCCAACTTTGAAATATGTATTACTTATATCTGTTACAACTACATTGGAGACTATCAATTCTTGACAGCAATTGTGCTTTCAATAAAAAGCTAGCTCTTAAGCAAAAATATACATCCTATGCCTACTTAGGGAACTCGAACACAGCCTCATACACCTTGCGAAGTCTTATCTTGTTCTTGTGCAGGGAATTGATGTTCTTTGGATTTAGAGCCACTGGATAAACTCTTAACCTAGTTCATATTATTCATGTTCATGGACTGCTGTAAATAGTTATAAGGAAAAAAGAAACATATACTTTTTTCTGCAACATCAGTAAAGTGAAAGTACATGCTAATAGCAGGGAACTGACACATCTTCCTTTATTGTGGTGGAAGTAGCAACAACAAATCGTATGCAGAACATCTCAGTCTCAACTTGCTCCTTCCAAAGTTAATATTTTTATTATTATTTTGAAGAAATAATTTTGAATCTATTAACTTGTCACTTGGCAGCATAACTTGAATATGCATTGCTGTGTAAGATTCTTTATGTATGAAATTCCTGTCAAATGCTTTTGATACTGCTGAGTGAAATCAAGATTTACATAATATTCTGGAAGAAATCCACACTCTAAAATTTGATGCAAATGGCAAAACCAGGATTTCCAGGATTTCTATTATTCTATGATTCGACAGAATTGTTCATAGTTGCCCAAGAGAAAGCAACATTGCATTTATAAGTCTTAATGGATCCTCACAATTGCTTAAAATATGTTTTTTATCATAGAATTATAGAGTGGTTTAGATTGGAAAGGACTTTAAAGATCATCTAGTTCCAAGCCGCCTGTCATGGGCAGCAACACCTCCCACTAGTCCTGGTTACTCAAAGCCCCATCCAATCTGGCCTTGAACACTTCCAGGGATGGAGCATCAACAACTTCCCTGGGCAACCTGTTCCAGTGCCTCACAACCCTCATAGTGAAAAACTTCTTCCTAATATCTAATCTAAATCTCCCCTTTTCCAGTTTGAAGTCATTACCCCTTGTCCTACCACTACATGCCCTTGTAAAAAGCCCCTCTCTAGCCTTCTTGTAGGTCCCCTTCACATAATGGAAGGCTGCTATAAGGTCTCCCTGGAGTCTTCTCTTCTCCAGGCTGAACAACCCCAACTCTCTCAGCCTGTGTTCATAGGAGAGGTGCTCCAGCCCTCTGATCATCTTTGTGGCCATCCTCTGGACCCACTCCAACAGGTCCATGTCCTTCTTATGTTGGGTGCTCCAGAGCTGTATGCAATATTCTAGGTGGGATCTCATGAGAGCAGAGTAGAGGGGCAGAACCACCTCATTTGACCTGCTCGCCATGTTTCTTTTGATGCAGCCCAGGATACGATCGGCATTCTGGGCTGCAAGTGCACATTGCTGGCACTCTAAGAATGTTTACATGCACTCTAAGAATAAATTAAAATTAATGGTACAGGTCTAAATGCTGAGACATTGGGATTTTTTTTTGTGTTTTTTTTTTCTTCTGTTTTCTTCTGTAGATGCTTCTATTATGGAACTGTCTACATCTCACCACTGCCTACCCAGTCTAAAGTACAGATTTTGTCATTGGACAGGTCAATATTACCTATGTTTCAGCTTCTGTCTTTAAAACAGAGATAACTATTAACTTTCCACATGAAGGTATAGTTGTAGTTGCCAATACAAAGAATCAGACTCAGGTACTACTCTTGCAGTGTTGAATGTTAGGGTAATTGGTCTAAAGATGGCTTCCATGAAGATATTGAACACTGTGTTTTTCACATTAGTATTTTCCTCAGTGTAAATGAAATGATTAAAAAATCTACTCTAGTGATAAACAAAATTTGATTTTAACCTGTTTTTGTGACATTAAGTACTTTTTGTTGATGATGACCTATATATAATGTAGAATAAGCAATGTTGTGAACATATTAAGCCTAATGCTAAAATCCTTCTATTCTAAGGTATTTACTACAAGAGAAAGTTGATACAAAATGAGAAACAAAAGAAAAAAACTGTATATTTCTGAGAAAGGAAAAGGTTTATATGCATACACATGTGTATATATGTACACATATATACACTTATATATGCACTTATACATAGTCATGGATAATATTTTTTCTAGCCATTGGGCCACCAAGCTTTTACCTAGTCCGAATTGCTACTGAAAGATTATTTTCTTCACTGAATGTTCTTTTTGAATACATATAGCAAAACAAAGAAAACTGCCTTATAGACTAATACCCCAAATTTTGGTCATTATTATGAATCAGAAAATGTTTACAAATCAAATAATCTTTACTTTGTTTCCAATAGCATGTTTTCTGTTTCCAATACCCTTTCAGTAGATTGACTTAATTAATTGTATGCTAGTATCTGCATATCTGAATACAAATAAGCAATGTTCTGTATAATTTAGAAGTCAAATGATCAAAATAAAATGTCTGGTTTCTGTGACACATGCTATTTTGCACTGTTATTAATAAGCAATATATTGTGGGTAATATGAAATCATATTTCCTCTTTGTTAGTAGTTGACCTATATCTTGCAGTCAAGATAGATCCACTGTAAACTGAGGAAAAGCAGTTGGAAACAAAGAATGAAATTGAAACATTAACTCTCTTTCTGACACATATGTCATTTTTTTTTGTCAGAAAAAACAGTAGTTAGTTAGTCATTAGTTTTCCCACTAATCAAACCAAAAGGGTGTAATTTCTTCATTAAGTATACGCCTAATGGAAAGTTACCCAATTCAACTGTATTATATCCTCAAGCCTCTAGTGAATTTCCTGAACCATACTGAATTGTTTCAGGTTCACTACTCAAAAACAAAGGATTATGAAAGATTACTAAATGGTGCTTAAACCATGCAGATGAGTAATTATACAAAAAGTAAATTAATTTGAATTATTTGCTTGAAAAGTTTAAGTACTTGTTATAATTGCTGAAAATTTTACATCATTTACTACTGCAAGCTGTCTATAATACAGTGAACATTTCTTTTTAATATCTCTCCAAATATACTGCTTGATTCTTCTCTTTCACATCTGATCTGTCTCTCAGGTTTATAGGTCAAATGCAGGATCCACGTATGTCTGAATAAAAATAAATAAATAAATATATATATGGCCCCAAACCTGGCTATCCTGTGTTGTAAATGTGGAATTGTTTTTAATCTCATTCTCAAGTGAGCTACACAGAGCTCTCACTGAGCAAAAATGGGAGTTTTTCAAGGGGAAAAGCTTCAGAAATAGGTCTCTAAGTAGGAGGTAAGATGAGCAGAAAATGAAATAAAATCTTTTAGACACAGAGAAAAGAAGTAACTAGGAAAATAGAGCTTTCAGTTCAATTATATTTTGTATCTTTTAGGACTATTTCAAATGGGGATAGAGGTAATTAAACCAGTAATACTTAGGTATCTATGCCCAAAAATACTGTCCTAAATATTCCTTTGCATGAAACACATAATTCTGGGGCAAATTATATTGATCTTACATATCCCTAATGCCTAAGCTTTTTTTTTCCTGCCTAAGACTGCCTGAGATGGAAATGTGGACACTTCATGGCCAAACCATCAAATCTTCCATGTGGATGGTCTTTCTCATGGCCTAATGGTCATTTTCGGATGACTCCATTCTCACAGCCTGATACACAGGTAGAACTGCACTCTACATCAAGCTCCTGCCACTTTCTCTGTGTTTTATACTTGTAGGAGGACATTTTCAAAGCATTCCTTTTAGAGAAGGACAAAGAAGTCCTTGTGACAGAAAGGGAAAACAAAAAGATGCCTAGTTCTTCTGCTCAGTGATGAAGGCAAGTTGATCTTCAATTCTTCTCTGAATGGTGGCACAGATTCACAGCAGGGGATGAACTGGGCTATACCTACCCAAAGGTATTGCTGCCTGATTAAGGTTCCCTCCAACTTGACAGAAGCTCAGTCAGTGAATGTCAAATGCTCTGATTATAAATTAGGGTTTTACAAAAAAGACTCTTTATATTCAGTCACATTTAAAAGTTATCTTATAGGTTTTGAAAAGAGATAATTTTTTTTTTTTTTTTTTAAAGGTCTAAACCTCTATAGACTAGAGATCTAGAGTAGGTAAAGGTATCTTCTGTTAGCATTTCATGGTTACCTGGGAAGGCTCGTGCCTGTGCTTTAGGCTAGCTCTATATGGATCCTCTGCTCAGTGTGATGGCTCCTTTTGAAACCATGTCTACCGTTGTACAGGTGCTTGTAAACAAAACCAGGATGTCTATACAGGTTTCTTAATTTTGGTACCAGTTACTTGCAAATCACAATCAAACTAAAAGTATGGGGTACCAGACGAAGACGAAAAGTCAGCAAATGTTACAATAGAAGGTTCCCATTTTGCCTTAAAAAAATATCTAGTTTATCCAAAATAGTTATTCAGATTTCCTGTGATTGTGACTGTGATAATAAATATATTTTTCTTAACTGATGAAAAAAAATCCTCACTTACTACAGCCACATTAATGATAGTTATGATATTTATTTGCTTAAATTTGTTCAAGTCTTTTCAGGTTACATTACCAGTCCTTGGCTACAAGTTTAGTTCTATCTGGAACTCCCTGGGATAATTATGCCAATACTCTAAACAGAAATAATGGTAAACTAGATTAGCTAGCTGCAATAGTGTCCCCAGCCATGTCCAGAATTGGGAGACATTCATGTTAAAGAGCTTCATACCTCAAGTCTATAGCAGCAAGGAGATTATTGTATACCAAAATGCAAATACATTGCAAATCTGTATGAAAAAGAAACACTAAGTTTGTGTTAAGTTCAAATTACACTTGCAAGGGTCTATCTAGATCAATCTCCTATACTCTTTGCTGCAGAACATACAGGGACACACAGAAACCATGAAGGAATGAGATAAAAGACTGGATGTCTTTTTTTTTTTCTTAAGCAGCTTTGTTCCCCATTGCTTCTGGTGTCCTTACTTTCTATTAAGTTTCTTCTTCTGCTTAACTTTGATCCTTGGACGAAGCCAGTAAATCAATTTATTTCTCATGTGTTTAAATCTTTCAAAAAATTCTTCCATTTTTCAACCCAAATTCAGCTTTTTTCTTAGTACACTTCGTTGCCCTACTGGACAAAACCAGTTACCCACTCAGCAAAAAAGACTATCAAATGTTAATCCATAGTTATTTTTCAAATCATATGAAAAAGGAAGGTTCTTTTTTGAAAAAGTTTCAAGAAACTAATTCCATTATATTTATGACATCTTTTTTTCCCAGCTGTCCTGGGTTTGGCTGGGATAGAGTTAATTTTCTTCCTAGTAGCTGGTATAGTGCTGTGTTTTGGATTTAGGATGAGAATAATATTGATCACAAAATGATGTTTTAGTTGTTGCTGAGCAGTGTTTACATTAAGTCAAGGACTTCTCAGCTTCTTATACTGCCCTGCCAGGGAGGAGGCTGGAGATGCACAAGAAGCTGGGAGGGGACACAGCCAGGACAGCAGACTCAAACTAGCCAAAGGGATATTCCCTGCCATATGATGTCATATGAGCATATAGAGCTGGGAGGAGTTTGCCGGGGCATGACAGCCACTGCTCAGGGACTGGCTGGGCATCAGTTGGCGGGTGGTGAGCAATTACACTGTGCATCACTTGTTTTGTATATTCTTTTATCATTATTATTATTTTCCCTTCCTTTTCTGTCTTAATAAACTGTCTTTATCTCAACCCATCGGTTTTACCTTTTTTTCTGATTCTCTTCCCCATCCCACTAGGGGGGGTGAGCAAACGGCTGTGTGGTGTTTAGCTGCCTGCCAGGTTAAACCATACCACCAGGGTATTTTTTTTTTTTTTATTTTCAATGTTTTTAATTACTGCTGTGAAAAAAAAATCCAATTACAGGAAAATATATGAGTATTGATCCCTTTAAACTTAAGTATTTTTACTGACAATGACTTAAAGCGGTAACACAAACTCCCTTTGTGTTTGATAAGTTTGCAAAGCGAGCATGCACATATAATTGATCACAACTGAGTAATTCTTTTGCCTATATTTACATGTTGAAGGAGCCTGTCTTAATATGTTTCTTCTGTATTAGAGAACTTCACTAAGTGTCACTATCTGTGTTGAATAGGAGAAACTACTTCACTTCAGCATTCCAGCATTGGAAATTATTGGTATCTGATTCAAAAAAAATAGGAGAAACTACTTCACTTCAGCATTGGAAATTATCTGATTCAAAAACCCAAAATATTAGCTTTTCAAAAATTGATAAAAAAGGATTTTTAGCAGTTTTTTGCTGTCTGAATTAGAACTGCCATGCACTTACACTTTCCCGCCCATTTATATGCCACTAAACCACTGATCCCAGGTTGACTGGATGTCTGGGGCAGATGGAAAGCCATGTATTCTCCAATTGAAAAAAAAAGAGTTAATGAATAGGTAGGAAAACTGTGTCTTTTTAGCCTGTAGCAATATTGACTGCCCTAAACCTAAAAAAACCTGAGACGCCAGGTGGTAAGATGGGATCAGCGTCCAAGCTGTTACACAGAGAGCTCAATATATTGCAGGTTCTTTTAAAAATTATTGATTGTGTATTGATTTTGTTTTGTTGCAGGCAAACAGTTTTGATTCAATAAGTTTTACTTAATTTATTACTAATTAAATCAAACTTCTGATCACTTGAGAAAAAAGAAAACATACATAATTAAACAAACATTTACAGAAGTACCTTTCCTCTCTCTTTCCTAGGCTCTACTTGAGCCAAACAACTCTGCTACCCACCCCTTCCTAGTTTCAAATGCTCTTCTTTTCACTGTGCGTTGCACTCAGCCAAGCTAATTCCTTTGAGGAGATGATGGATGATATCAGCACATAACAGACTCCTGCCGCTCTTTGCTTCTTATACATTTTCTTCTGATGTTCGTGGCTTCTTTCCTATTTCCCTCTGCCCCAGCACAGCTCATCCATAGGCTGCAGTCCCTTAGGGATGTCCCTGCCCCACCTTGGATCCCCTGTGGTGGCAGTCCCTCAGAGATCCACCTCCTTTGGTATAGAGAAATTCCTTTCAAGAGCCTCCAACCATGTCCCCAACAATATCTCTATCCACATGTCTCTCTCCCCATGGGTGACTCACTACTGTGCCTCCAAACATGTCTCTCTGCTTTTCCTCAGTGTTTCCACCTGTTGCGTTAAGGGGCAAAGTAGTTTTGGCAGAAAATAAACCCCCTTGCATTCTAACACTCCTCACCGAGGTGGGAGGCAAGGTGCAGCTATGTTTAAATTCTGAGTGATGCCCAATTCACCACTATCAGTCCTGGCACGTTTAATACATTAAACTGTTACAGTTCTGAATACACTAACAGCAGGCTGCACCTTCAGCCAGTCGTGCTCATGAACTAACATGGCCTCGCTTTGGTCACGTTCAATGAGAAAACCCAAACAACTCACTGCCTACACAGTACAGTTTATTTAAACAATAGACACACAAGTTCTTTGGATTGCCAGTGATAGTGACTGTCTGCAAAGCACGTGTGAATACTAAAGATGTTAGCAACATAGCTCAGTTACAAATGTGCTAAGTTATAAAACCACTCTACATAGAGATTTCTAAGTTTCCCGGGGAAGCACTTGGTATAGCCAAGTGTTCAAATCTTACCCACAGGTGTCCTTATGGGGGCGAAGAGAGGCTCAGCCCATCGACTGGTCCCAGAAGTCCACGATGGTGTCTTCCCTCACATCCGCCTTTTCTTGGGCTGTTTTTATACCATTTTTTTTATCTTCAAGGTTGAGTTTGAGTGACTCTAGTCATAAATACTTTCATTATGATTGGTGTAAAATTTTCTCGCCTCACATTTAAAGGTATAGTTTACAAAAATTTCAGGGCACAGACTCAAGGAGGAGTGGTCACACCGTGGAGGCGGGTAGCTTTTGGGATAGAGGTGTGTTTTGGTATTACAATGACATTATAACGAGCAAAGTTCACTAAAGGACAGTATTTCATAAAAAAAATGACAGATTGTTGTCTCAGGGTAACAAGTAGGCAGTTTATCAGTTCTATAAGACCTTCGAGGGCTCCATTTGGTCCCCAAGTTCCCAGTTGATCACAGAGTTTTAGCTGCGGTGTCTCAACTCTGCTCCATCCGTTGCACTGTTTTTCTTCCGTGGTGCCATCTTGTTCCCATGTTTGCTGGATTATCACAGGGAGTGATGGGAGCCTTGGAGTCTCCACCCCACTCCACTCTCCATGTGGCTTTGCAAGCAATATTGTACAGGGAATCACAGATGTAGCGGATTCTTCAAATACCAGCTGCGGCTGTATTTTACCCTAGAAACCTTTTGATTTTATACCTTTCCTTAATGTGTGACCAATGTTGTATTATTGATTAGTAATCATTCCACACCACCACATATCTTCTTGTTCTTCTGCTTCTCCTCATGTCTCCTCCTGTTTTTTCTTCTACATCTTCCTCTTTCCTCCTTGCAGAGCGGCTGCTGCTATCTCATCACTGCCTGAGCAGAGGTGCTGCAGGCTTCCCCAGATGCAGCAGTTTTGGGGCAATCAGTGTCAGCTCTAGCTGGAACGAACAATCTGGGCCTGGCAAAGGGCAGGTGACGGCCACCTTCCATACAGGGCACGCTGGTAGACCCCTGCCACCCAAACCCTGCTGGTTGTGCCTGATACATCTTCCTAGAGAATTTATTTTTTCACGCTGGGAGACCCCTGCCACCCAAACCCTGCCGGTTGTGCCAGATACCTCTTCCTAGAGGATTTTTTTTTTTTTCTGGAAATATTTTTTTCTTATGTTCTGGAAGTGAGACAATACTGAAAGGTTAATTTAAAGATGGTCTTTTGGGACCATCCCACTGTAAAATATCCCAAAATAAATGTTCTGGTAACTGATTGTGGTGGGTTGACCTTGGCTAGCTGTGATGTTCCCACCAAACTGCTCTATCATTCCCTCTCCTCAACAGGATAGGTGGAGAAAACATGAATAAAAGCCTGTGGGTCAAGATAAGGACACGAAGACCAACTACCATCATGGGTAAAAAAAAGATTCAACTCAGGAAAATTAATTTAATTTATTGCCAATTAAAAACAGTAAGATAATGAGAAATAAGAACAAGTCTAAAAACAGATTACTCCCACTTCTCCCTTCTTCTCAGGCTCAACTTCACTCCCAACTCTTCTACCTCCTCCCACTGAGCTGCGCAGGGGGATGGGCAATAAGTATTATGGTCAATCCATAACACTTTGTCTAATGCTCCTTCCTCTATGTGTTCTTCCCCTGCTCCAGCACCAGGACTCTCCCACAGGAGACAGTCCTTCAGAAACTTCTCTGCGAGTCCTTCCCAAGGGCTGCATTTCTTCATGAAGTGCTCCAGCATGGGTCCTTTCCACAGGGTGCAGTCCTTCAGGAATGGAGTGCTCCAGCTATTAGTAGAGTTAAGGGGGGCGTGGGGTGTGTGTGTGTGTGTGTGAATCAAAGGTTAAAAAAAACAATGCCAACAGGCTCCAGTGAGTATCTTCCTGCAAAAATACCTACAAGAATATTTCCGGACCTTTTCATAATTTACTGGATATAAAGGCTAAAGAATTTATGTGTTTAAAGTCAAGCTGTATCAAAGAGCAACTTACATTAAAAACACATTTATTTTAGGGGCACAAGGTTTCCATATCTGAAAGCTATTCTTTTATTCAAGATGTTTCGTAACAACTTAGGCAGATGGAGATCTCTGTAGAAAGAGAGAGGAAAAGTGATACCTGGAAAAAAATTACTTTGATGTTACCCCTGCTTAGTAGCATAGTAATATTCATACATGCTAGCATAACATATTCATACATGGGTAGTGGAAGCAGAATACCAAATTTTAGCAAACTCTAAGAGAAAATAAAGCACTCCACCAAATAGCCATGGCTAGACTGAAAAAAAAAAAAAAAAAAAAAAAAAAGAAGTGGAGATCTGGGAGATATAGAACTTTAATACATTTATGCAACAGGCTCTGGTCAAAAGAGATAATATTAAACTTCCAGAAAGTCTATTTTCCCTGTGTCCAAGATATAACAAACATATTGATCCCAGGAGGTAATTACTTCTTTGCTTTGTAAAGCTACTGAGTTTGAATCAAGCATAGATAGTGTGTGTGTGAACACCTGTACATGCATAAGGGGTGTCTTTACACTGAACTTACTAGCCAGCTCAAATAACAGAGAAATATAGCTATACTAGAATGGTACTTTGCTTAGGTTAATTAGCCTTTCTAAAAAGACATTATTTTTCTGTAGGCACAAATGTTAGGCAAAATGTGTCATTGTTGATTCCAGTAGTCGAGATGATATAACATACGGTCAGGGCACAACCTTATCTCACACAGACATGTTCTAAGAGGGAAAATTCTATATCTAAATATCTACATAGGGTTGTGGGAAAGAACACCAAAAATAAAGCAAACACATAAAGCATTTTCTCAAGATGTATTTCTTTTTTTCTTTAGTTTTAGTAGCTTTTGTCATATGTTTAATACTGTGCAGCAGTTAGGAAGCCACTGCCAGAGAACCTGCTTCACCTGGAAGCTAGTGACAGGTGCAAAATTGAACTGCATACTATTACTGCTGCTATTTAACAGTTTTAGACTATATATAAACAATCATTTGCACTGGTGTTACCTAGAAAGCAAAGACAAGATGCAAACTGGGTAAGGAGAATTTTCATTAGTCAAATGTTTAGCCACATTTCCCTCTAGAATTATAAATTTTTCTAGGTGTTTTCTATCATTCTGTGATTCTGTGAATGTATTTTTCTTAATACAGATATATTTCCTAATGTAACTGTACATGAATGATTTCAAACATACAACTAAAAAAAAGAAAATACACCATTATCTCAGATTTTATTTCCAAGGACTTATGAAATACATTATGTGGGTTCGATGTCATGTACGTGAAGCATAAAGGTTGCATTTAAAACTGACATTAGCTGCTGGGATCTCATCTGATTTGTATACATTTTAGAGTAAGTGACCTCACTTTTTTTTTTTTTTTGTCACCTTTTGCAAATTTTTATAGATTTAAGAGCTTAAGATTTCAGAGTAATACCCTGACTCACCTCAAAGAATCCATATGTTCCTTCCCAGTGATGGGATCTACGTAGCAATGATTCCAGAATTACAGGTGAAATTTACATTTATTACTGCCTTCTATAGGATATGTTATCCGAAGATCAATCAAAGGAAACAAGGAAGCCTTTACCTGCATTGCATGTGTTCATGCCAACAGTACACCGCAATGCATAAATGTAACCAGTCCAAAACTAGGCATAATTGCATGAGTAACTTGTTGAGTACTGATCTTTCTGGGCTCAGAGTGGGTTTAAAACTGGCTGAGGAAAATTCCCTCCTTCTCCTTATATTACTTTTTCTCTATTCTATGCCCACTAATTTCCTTTTGTAGGTATACAGTTTGGATGTTAAGTGAGTCCTGTTCCTGTAAGTGCAGAGAGACTTACATATGTGCCATTCCAAGCCCTATGAGCATTTGTTCATTAGGAAATTACAATATATATAACTTTTTTTCCCCAGAAGAACAAGTAAAACATTTTCAGCAGCAGAATTCTAAGAAACAATAGATGAAAAACTGATACACTTGTTTATGTATGCCTAGGCTCTCCAGCATAGAGATATAAGTTTTGCTATGAAGAGTAGGCAATTATGCTCAGGAAAAAAAAAAAAAAAAAAAAAGACTGATAAACACTTTTGCAAATATGAAGGAAGGAGTCTGAATGCAATTCAGACAATAATTTCTTCAGAACTGCAATGGATATTTGAAATATTATTTTTTCATTAGTGACCTGAATATTTTCCCCTAAATTATTAATTTGAATCCAGTCCATGTCAGTGGAAAGTTGTTAAACCAAAAGTTTTTGCCTTAATATTGTCAGCAATCATTAATATTTTAGGTAAGTAACAAACGCTATTATGCCTTAAAAGAAAAATTCATAGGTTGCATTTTCTCCTATATATTCACCTACAAAACCTAAGAAAAGACCTTTTTGAATAAATCACCCAATATATGCAATTCATCATCTTATTGTGAAAAAAGAAATCAGCATTGCAACGTTCAGCTAGGGGTGATTGGTTTATTTGACTTACTGCAAAATAAAGTGCAAAGCTCCTATAGTACTGGCAAAAGTTAAGACACGAGTACAATGTATTTGCAAGGGAGAAAGAAAAAGAGGGGTGGGGTTTTTTTTGGTTGCTTTTGTTTTCTTTTTCAAGTAGTGATTAGACTGGAAAATTAGCTACTTTGGGATTTTTCAGCCAGTGGTAACAGATGGCTAAGTTAGTGATGAACCACTGAAGGGGCTGGAGAGTTGATTAGGGAGACTGACTGAAAGCATGTATCCTCAAACTGGCAGAATGCCTAGTAAAATCAGTGACCCATCACATCCACTAAGTCTTTAAAATATTAAGTGGACAGATATATTCAGGAGAGAGAGATAGATAGAAAGCTTGCCCTGCTTTTTTTTTTTTTTTTTTCAGAAAATTTTAAGTAGAAACAATTTCTCAATTCTTGCTCGCGTTTCTTTCTCGCATAGTTCCTTTTCCTACTCCTGTCTTTTTAAAGCGGGCTATTGCTGCAGGGAAAGGAGTGGGGTTTATTTCATTAGTCGTAGTTTTTAGAACAATAACAACCAACTTAAACCCATTCCTTTGAAAAACAACTTCTTATTTCTGGAGTTATAATATCACAGAATCACAGAATGATAGGGGTTGGAAGTGACCCCTAGAGATCATCTAGTCCAACTCCCCTGCCAAAGCAGCTTCACCTAAGCAGGTTGCACAGGAATGAATCCAGGCAAGTTTTGAGTATCTCCAGAGAAGGAGACTCCACCACCTCTCTGGGCAGCCTGTTCAGTGCTCTGTCACCCTCAAAGTAAAGAAGTTTTTCCTCATGTTGATATGGGATTTCCTGTGTTCCAGTTTGTGCCCATTGCCCCTTGTCCTGTTTCTGGGCACTACTGAAAAGAGTCTGGCCCCTTCCTCTTGACATCCACCCTTTAGGTATTTACAAGCATTGATGAGATCTCCTCTCAGTCTTCTCTTCTCCAGGCTAAACAGACCCAGGTTTCCCAGTCTTTCCTCATAAGAGAGGTGCTCCAGTCCCTTGATCATCTTTGCAGCCCTCTGCTGGACTCTCTCCAGTACTTCCCTGTCATTCTTGAACTGGGGAGCCCAGAACTGGAGGCAGTACTTGAGATGTGGCCTCACCAGGGCAGAGTAGAGGGGGAGAATAATGTCTCTCGACCTGCTGGCCACACTCTTCTTGATGCACCCCAGGATGCCATTGGCCTTCTTGGCCACCAGGGCACATTGCTGACTCATGGTCATCCTGTTGTCCACCAGGACTTCCAGGTCCCTTTCCACACAGCTGCTTTCCAGCAGGTCAGCCCCTAAGCTGTACTGATGCATCGGGTTATTCCTCCCCAGGTGCAGTACCCTACACTTGCCCTTGTTGAATTTCATAAGGTTTCTCTCTAACCAACTCTCCAGCCTGTCCAGGTCACGCTGAATGGTGGCACAATCTTCTGGCATGTCAACCACCCTTCCCAGTTTTGTGTCATGAGCAAACTTGCTAAGGGTACACTCTATTCCTTCATCCAGAGTGTTAATGAATGTATTGAACAGGACTGGACCCAGTACTGACCCCTGGGGAACACCACTTGTTACAGACCTCCAACTAGACTCTGTGCCATTAATCACAACCCTCTGAGCTGTATCTGTCAGGCACTGTTCAATCCACCCCACTATCCAGTAGCCTAATTCCCACTTCCTAAGCTTGCCTATGAGGATGATGTGGGAGACGGTGTTGAGTGCCTTGCAGAAGTCAAGGTAGACAACATCCACTGCCCTCCCCTGATCCACTCATCCAGTCATGCCATTGTAGAAGGCTATTAGATTAATCAGACATGAGTTCCCCCTGGTGAATCCATGTTGACTACTTCCAATAACCTTCTTTTCCTCCAGATGCTTGGAGATGATGCCCAGAATGAGCCTTTCCATCATCTTTCCAGGGATGGAGGTGAGGCTGACCGGCCTGTAGTTTCCCAGGTCTACCTTCTTGTC
The DNA here is from genome assembly GCF_000708025.1 of Charadrius vociferus. Taxonomy (NCBI): domain Eukaryota; kingdom Metazoa; phylum Chordata; class Aves; order Charadriiformes; family Charadriidae; genus Charadrius; species Charadrius vociferus. The sequence goes on along the minus strand of NW_009661374.1, from coordinate 830,749 downwards.
CGTTTTGAAGATGGGAGTGACATTGGCTTTCCTTCAGTCCTCAGGCACCTTGCCTGTACTCCAGGACCTTTCAAAGATAACAAGAAGAATACAAGTTTAAATTAACTCTTTTTTTTTTTTTTTCTGCAATGATATGGAAAATTCAGGTTTCATCCACTGCCAAGGATGTCAAAACATTGCACATATCTGTCTTCATGAGGTTATTAGAAAGTGAACTCTTCATTAAAAAAAAAAAAAAAAAAAAGAGAAATCACAACTTTTCTTCCTGAAAGAGATTTCACTTTCAAAACTTCCAGATTTAATGTAGAAAACTATTTAATTGAGTTTTTTCTAAACTGCGTGGATAAAATCTTGATGTCATCGAAATCAGTAACTGAATTTCCCTTTCCTGGTTTTGCGCTAAGGATGTAATTCTGTATCAAGATCTTTCTCTTCAAAGTTAAGTAATATTTATTTCAGTTGTGTTTCAGAAGAATTTCATGACTCCAGCAGGCACAAACAATATTGCAGAACTACCAAGATTGTAGGTAAGATGAAAGCATGTCATCAGTGTAGAATCACAGAATCATAGAACTATAGAATCATTTAGGTTGGATAAGACCCTTAAGACAATAGAATACAACCATTAACCTAACACTACCAAGTGCAACACTAAACCATGTCCCTAAGTGAAACATCTATGTGTCTTTTAAATACTCCAAGCATGGTGACTTGACCGTTTCCCCGGGCAGCCTGTTCCAATGCTTGGCAATTCTTTTGGTGAAGACGTTTTTCCTAATATCCAATCTAAACCTCCCCTGGTACAGCTTGAGGCTGTTTCCTCTCATCCTATCATTAGACTTTAAACCATGGAAGGCTTACATATACCTTACAAGGGCGGCGGGCAATTGTGAGATTCACAAAGATGTGTCTTGAAGGTTATAAAAGAAATTATGTACTTTCCTGTACTTCAAGCTTAACAGAGGCTGGTTATCATTCAGTGACTTTTGTTAAAAGGTGTATCTATCATTCCCTTTCTGCTGCTATGTAAGTGAATGAATTATATCCCATCCTCTTTCATTTCACTTAGAGATTTACACAAGTTTCTTGCAGCACGAAGGAATACTAGCCACTCCAGCCAGTAAGTTAGCTTCATCAAGGTCCCAACTTGAACGCCTCTATGTAAATACACGTAGCATGTGTAATAAACAGGAGGAGTTAGAGACATGTGCACACCACAGGGCTATGATCTTATTGGCATCATGGAGACTCCTGTGACTGGAGTGTTGGAATGGAAGGATACAAGTTCTTCTGGAAAGACGGGCAAAGAAGATGAGGAAGGGGTATTGTCCTCTATGGCATGTGCATGGAGCTCCACCTGGGGATGGATAAGCAGCTGACGGAGACCTAATGGGTCAGAATCAAAGGTAGGGCAGGGACAGGTGACATCACAGTGGGGGGTCTACTACAGGCCACCCAACCAGGAAGCTCAAGTGGATGAGACCCTCTATAGATGGATAGGAGCAGCCTCACATCACAAACCCTGGTCCTTATTGGGGACTTCAACCATCCTGATATCTGTTGGAGGGACAACACAGCAGGGCATAAGCAATCCAGGAAGTTCCTGGAATGCATCGATGATAACTTCCTTCTCCAAGTGATGGAAAGGACAATGAGGAGAAGTGACATGCTGGACCTTGTTCTCACCAACAAGGAGGAGCTGATGGGGAACATGAAGCTCAAGGGCAGCCTCAGCTGCAGTGATCATGAGATGGTGGAGTTCAAGATCCTTAGGGCAGCGAGGAGGGCACAAAGCAAGCTTACTACTGTGGACTGCAGGAGAGTAGATATTGGTCTCTTCAAGGATCTGCTTGGTAATGTACCATGGGATAAAGCCCTGGAGGAAAGAGGGGCCCAAGAAAGATGGTTAATATTCAAGGACCACCTCCTCCAAGCTCAGAAGAGATGCATCCCAACTAAGAGGAAGTCAGGCAAAACCACCAGGAGGTCTGCATGGATGAACAAGGAGCTCCTGGACAAATTCAAACTCAAAAAGGAAGCCCACAGAGGGTGGAAGCAAGGATGGGTAGACTAGGAAGAATACAGAGAAATTGTATGAGAGGCCAGGGATCAGGTTAGGAAAGCTAAAGCCCAGATAGAGCTAAATCTGGCCACGGTCATCAAGGGCAACAAGAAAAGCTTCTGCAGGTGTATCAGTGATAAAAGGAAGACTAGGGAAAATGTGGACCCTCTCCAGAAGACAACAGGAGACTTGGTTACCCAGGATATGGAGAAGGCTGATTTACTCAATGACTTCTTTTCCTCAGTTTTCACTGGCAGATGCTTTAGTTGTAGTGTCCAAGAGGCAGTGGAAAAGGCAGGGACTGGTAGAATGAAGAACTGCCCACTGTAGGAGGAGATCAGGTTTGAGACATCTTTATCAACGATCTGAATGAGGGGATCGTGTGCACCCTTCGTAAGTTTGCAGATAACACCAAGCTGGGTGGAAGTGTTGATCTGCCTGAGGGAGGGAGGCTCTGCAGAGTGATTTAGACAGAGTAGATCGATGGGCCAAGGCAAACTGTATGAGTTTTAATAAGGCCAAATGCTGGGTCTTACACTTTGGCCACAACAACCCCCACCAACACTACAGACTTGGGGAGGAGTGGCTGGAAAACTGCTCAGCAGAGAGGGACCTGGGGATGTTGACTGATAGCTGGCTGAACATGAGCCAGCAGTGTGCCCAGGTAGCCAAGAAGGCCAACAGCATCCTGGTCTGTATCAGGAATAGTGTAGCCAGTAGGACCAGGGAGGTGATTTTATCCCTGTACTCGGCACCGGTGAGACCACATCTTGAGTACTGCTTTCAGTTTTGGGCCCCTCACCACAAGAAGGACTTTGAGGCGCTGGAACGTGTCCAAAGAGGGCAACAAAACTGGTGAGGGGTCTGGAGCACATGTCTTATAAGCAGCTGCTGATGGAACTAGGGTTGTTTGGCCTGGAGAAGAGGAGGCTGAGGGGAGACCTTATTGCACTCTACAACTATCTGAAAGGAGGTTGCAGAGATGGGAGCTGACCTGTTCTGTCAAATGATAGAACAAGAGGAATGGCTTCAAGTTGCACCAAGGGAAGTTTAGATTGGATATTAGGAAGAATTTTTTTACTGAAAGGGTCATCAGGCATTGGAACACATTACCCAGGGCAGTGGTGGAGTCCCCATCTTTGGAGGTATTTAAGGTTCATGTAGATATAATGCTCAGGTACATGGTTTAGTGGTGGGCTTGTCAGTGTTAGGTTAATGATTGGACTAGATGATCTTTTCCAATCTAGGAGATTCTGTGATTCTCTGATTCTGTGAGACCATCTTAGAAATCTGAAGGTGCATAAATCCATGGGATGTGATGAGATGCATCTGCAGGTCCTGAGGGAACTGGTGGATGAAGTTGCTAACCCACTACCCATCATATTTGAGGATTCATGGCAATCAGGTGAAGTTCCCACTGACTGGAAAAGGGGAAACATAGCCCCCGTTTTTAAAAAGGAGGAAAAAAGGAAGACCTGTGGAACTACAGGCCTGTCGGCCTCACCTCTGTGCCCAGCAAGATCATGGAGCAGATCCTCCGGGAAACTGTGCTAAGGCAGATGGAAAATAAGGAGGTGATCGGTGCCTGCCAGCATGGCTTCACTAAGGGCAAATCACGTCTGACAAATTTGACGGCCCTCTACAACACGGTTACAGTGTTGGCGGATAAGGGAAGAGCCACTGACATCATCTACCTGGATTTGTACAAAGCATTTGACAGTGTCCCACAAGACATCCTTGTTCTAAATTGGAGAGACATGGATTTGATGGATGGACAACTTGGTGGATAAGGAATTGGCTAGATGGCCGCACTCAAACTGTTGCAGTCAACAGCTCAATGTCCAAGTGGAGACCAGTGATGAGTGGTGTTCCTCCGGGGTTGGTTCTGGGACCGGTGCTGTTTAACATCTTTGTTGGTGACATGGATGTTGGGATTGAGTATACGCTCAGCAAGTTTGTAAACAACAACAAGCTTTGTGGAGCAGTTGACACACTGGAAGGAAGGGAGGCCATCCATAAGGACCTGAACAGTCTTGAGAGGTGGGTCCGTGAAACCCTCTTGCAGTTCAATAAGGTCAAGTGCAAGGTCAGAAATTCTGAAAAAATGTGAATGTGACTACTTGTACCTGCTTCCTCTGTAAAGAATACAAACACACGAGTGAATGTTTTGGTCCATCAGTTCTTACTAATGGATTTACAAGCCCTAAGGAGAAAGTATTTAAAACATAAGATCTTGGAAGCAGGAAGGGATAAAAGGAAGATATCTTAATAAATTAATTACTGTGAAACTATTCTGAAAAAAAACAACAAACCACCAACAAAAAAAACCCCACAACCAAAACCAAAACTAAAACTATTGTAGGTAAGTTTTTTTTCCTTTTTTTTTTTAGTATTTATTTAACTCCCTACTGCTTTGACTGCATGGACAATAAACGATAAAACACTTGTATAAAATAAATGTAAGCTAAAAGTCTTCTAAATGAAAGCTTTTCTAGTCTTTAAATGTCTATGTTGCACATTACAGTCTGTTTAAAACATCACACTTCAAAGCAGCTAAATTTGACCTCTTTTAAGACCAAATTGCCTGATCTGACTTTTTACTGTCACTACTAGAAACCTGCAATTTGGAGTACTCATGTTGCATCTGAGAATGATTGTTATGGTATTGCCAAAGAGGTGGGACATCTTTAGTTTATGCAGTACCATAATATCTTTGCGAAATGGAATAAGTTCTATGCCTGTCTGCAAGAAAGTAAAATTGCATAGGAAAGTTGATACCTATGTGTGGAACTTTCTTTCACTGAAAATCCTCAAGTCTTTTTTCAGAACAGTGTAATGAGAACTTCTGTAATGTAACAAACATACTAGTTATTTCCAGTATGAATTTTATGGAATGATAAGATTCTTTTCTTTATTAAAAACCTGTTCAAAGTATTATTTTTATTTGGGAACATTTCATTTCAGTGCTTCAGAATACTAAAACTCTGCAAGAAATTTCTACAGGCAAATACCATCTAATCAGAACAGTATTGTCTCCCAATCAGTATGGTAAAGGCAATACAGCCCTTGTATAATCTCAGAATGGTCTGAATGTTTCTGTACTGTTCCTTGGTAATGGAAATTGGCATCAGCTCAGTGATGTTAGAGTGATTCATATGAATTGGTAAAAACTTTTTGCTTTACAAATGGAGGGAAAAAAAGTTCTCCAAAGAGTATATTTGAATATCAAAGTAATTTACCTGAATAACTGAGAATTGTAAGACTTTTGTCTTTATGTGAAAGCTGAAGTTAATAATAGAACTGTATTGACACTAGATTCAGTCTTACACAACTGGCATCATTTTTTATATACTTTGTCATCTTAAAATTCAGTACTTGGACAGTTTTCAATAGCTTAATCATTTTTTCAACGTCTCTGTTTTCACCGGGACCACTTTGCATCATTTTAAATTAAAAGTTTTATTACTGATGCATGTCCCCTGTGTGAAAGCATTGATAGATAATACATATAACCAATGGGAATACACAGAACACTTTTATTATTGAATATAGCTTCAAGGTTCTTGTCACTTTAATATGTGCCAAAGCAGTCAATTTCTTTTTTTTTTTTCATAGGGTATTTCTTTAGTATCTTAGTTTATCTTCTGTTCCACTGAAACTTGTTCATACTCAGTCTAGCATAATTTCCCCCACAGAATTATAACTGAGGTAAATAGAGATTATTTACTTTCCTTTTTTTTTTTTTCATTGCAAATATCAACCCACACTCTCATCATGAATATTTAAATTTATCCTGCTAGCAGGGTATTAAACATCGCACATAATTGACTGACAAGCTGTCTCTGATAAACACTTTGAAGATATGTTTTTTTACTTGCATATAAACAGTTCTGACTGTTAACGACAGTGAAAGTTTTAGTGGTGATCTTAATGGAGTCAGGGATTCTTTGAATTTGTGAAGCTCCGTCACTCAAGTCTTGACTAAGAACAGCAAAACTTAATTATACTGCAGATCTTCAGTCAGACCTAGAACTTATAAACACATACACATGCACCTAACAAGACCTAGATATTTCACACAGATTCCAGTGACTGTTTTGGACACATTGCTTTCTAAAGGAATCCAGAGTTTCTCAAGAGGTTTCAATCCCAAAACAAGACTGAGTGTTTGAGGTATCAGAAAAGAATCTGCAAAAGTCATCACATGATATGGGACTCCACCAAAGGAAAAAGAATTTTAAGGACTTAACTTCATTTTAAATATTCACTTTTTAAGATAAGAGATTTCTTTCCCATCCGTGTTGTGCATATGAAAGGGGCATGGTTCTCATGTCAGAGGCATGAACCTTGCATGCTTCTGTTGTCAGATCACATAATGAAGGGCATGAAAGTGTAGCACTTCCATCAGAAAAAAAAAAAAAAAAAAATATTTGCTCCGTCTACATTGTTTACCACTACAGTTTCTCTCTGTTTCATAAAATCATAGAATGATTTAGGTTGGAAAGGACCTTAAAGATCATATAGTTCCAATGCCCCTGGCCATGGACAGGGACATCTCCCACTGGACCAGGTTGGTCAAAGCCCCATCCAACCTGGCCTTAAACACCTGCAGGGCTGCAGCTTCCACAACTTCTCTGGGCAACCTCTTCCAGTGCCTCTCCACCCTCAGAGTGAAAAGTTTCTTGCTAATACCTAATCTAAATCTACCCTCTTCCAGTTTGAAGCTATTCCCCCTCATCCTATCACTACATGCCCTTGTAAAATGTCCTTCCCCAGCTCTCCTGTAGGATCCCTTTAAATTTCCCTCCATATGAGTCAAGGAGGAATGGAGAAGTCACAGTGCTGTCTTTTTTTAGAGCATCTGAATTCCCAGTGCTGCAGTAACCCAGTGGAAGATTGAAGGCAAGTCAAGGCCAAACCCAAAAACTCAGCTCCTCTGTTAAATCTGCACCCATGCAGGATTTAAGTGCCCTTTTCTGGATGGTTGTTTTCACTTCATAGATCACAAGCATATATACATTTCTGATTGTAGGCAAGTCGCCACATGCAGCACCTCAACACTGCAGTTTTTGCTGGAACTTGAATAGAGGCTCAATCCTATAGCAGAAGGGAGAGGATCTGAACCCTCCATTAGTGTGAGGGTATTTCTAATCACATGATGATACGTTAAACTCAAATGGAAGAACTGTGAATTTCAGGGATGCTTTATTTGGTTTTCTTTTTTTCTTTTAACAAAATAACTGAATTACTACTTAACTCTAGAAAAAAAAAAAAAATAAAGAAGAAGCAACAAAGAGGAAATGTGTCTGTAGATCTGCTTTCAAGGTTCATTGTGAATGGATATAATGTAACTCTTTCTTGTGCACCCAGCTGACCAAAAGGTCCCACTAAGTCTGAACAAGTATGTACAGCTGCAATATAAAGTATGTTGGGTTTTCACGGTAAATATGTACAGTCAGTTTGAGATAAAGGTATAGTATATATCTAAAATATACTGTGTAAATATATAAGAGTTTGGAGTTTCACCTACTTAAGCATTTTGTTTCCCCTCCATGGAATACTTTGTAAGTGTCATGGTTTGGTCCGGACTGGCCACAGAGGTGAACAATGGATGCTCTCCCTCGCCCTCTCTCCAAGGACAGGAGGGAGAGAGAGATAAAAAAACTTATGAGTTTAGAAGAAAACTAAACTACTTTAATGAAATATTAATTATAAAATAATGAAAATTAAATGAAATAAATATATACAATATATACAAAACCAATATTTAGCTCCTGGATGACAATCACATCACCAGCAGGCACTGGGAAAGTCCCAGACTGGATTCAGTAACAGACGAGAACTGGATTCCAGATCTGGACTCGGGAATGCATGGATTGGGGTCAAAGGCAGAGGAACAGACAGAGTCTTCTTCAGACGCCAGCCACTGAAGAAAGAGTGCTGATCCTTTGCTCCCTCAGCTTTTATACTGAGCATGAGGCAGATGGGATGGAATACCCTGTTGGTCAGTTTTGGGTCACCTGTCCTGTCTGCTCCTCCCTGCAGGTGGGACCCCTCCCCGCTTTTCCGCTTCCAACCCTCCAACAGGGCAAATAACAAAGTTGATTTGCCTTGGCTGTTATAAGTATAAGCAGGAGCCTCTCTGCATACCATTCCTTGGCATCAACTATAAACATAGGTCTTATCACCCTGAGAACAAACAGCTTCTGCACAATATGGTGTTAATTTCAGTAGTTAGAAGAGGCTTAGCTGCGAAGTAAAATTACTGAACCATAAATTGGCTCTGGTTTACCTCAAACCAGTACAGTAAGTTATCAGCCAATTTCTCCAATACAAGTAATAGTAAGTAATATATAAAATCAATGTCAAATTTCTGCTCATTTGTCATTTGTAAAAATCAGTGGGTTTTTTCATACTTGTTACCCTAAAAAAAACCCCTTAATTTTTATTTCCAAAACTGTATTTAGAATCCACAAAACTCTTCTTTTTCATTATTGTTTCTTTTCCCCACACTTACACATTGAAAAGCCTTACAAATATAGACCTTTTACATCTCCTTTCATCACTATTTTAATTTTAACCCATGCTGATCAGGGCAAAAATTCACTGTAATCTGAAGGAATTTTGATAGGATCCAGGAGATAAATTTTTGGTTCTGTTCAGAACTGGCAGTTGTTTTCTGATGTCTTGCCATATAGCACAATTTGGTAGGTTTACATTTCACTCTTATGCCCCATTTGGACCGGGTAGATAGGCTGGTCAAGATTTCAGATAGCTCAAACTCCCATTGTTAGTGACATTCATGTTCTTAAAATAAACAGAAGTTTTTAATGCAAATCCAGCATAAGTCATTAATACCTTCCATCTTGCCCAAAATATACATTGTACTATTGCCTATCTCTATAAATAAGGTTTTGTCTCTACATTCAGTCACTGATTTCTTTCACAGAAATGTGGAAAGGATGTAACTCACTGTGGTTAAGCATACAAACATGTTCTTCTCTTTCTCTCGCTCCAGTTTCCATGGTAACCCATCAAAACTAATAGAGGACCACAGAACGTCATGTTCAGATACAGAACAGTAATACAAAAGGTTCAATTTGTAGTTCAAAATGAAAGGCAAATTACAGTGTGTTAAAATCAGTCTTATAAGTGCATGTTTAAAATGTAAAAGTTTAGGTAGAAAACTTTAATGTTTTATAGATTATATGTAGACAGAGCTTTTATAGGAGCCCTACAGATTTAATGTAGAATGTTTGGGACTTTAAACAGAAATTTTTAGAGTATGGCAAAGAATTTAAGAGCAAATAAATTGCCCTATATTAACTTATGTGTCAAAATAATCTCTATTTTCCAAGAGATTTAATTCATTTTCCAAAGTGTGGGAGCTTCTCTAGGAGTATTACAGTAGAGAATCTAGATGGTTGTTGGACAGAGGACACTTTGACAGACAAATGAAACAGTTCGAAATTAGAACAAACAAACAAACAAAATGTCACCCCAAAACAAAAGAAAACAAAACAAATATCATTAAAACATTCTCCTACACTTTTTAGTTGGAAAACAAGGGAAAAATATTACATTCTGTGAATCTTCTTTATCTGTGAATTTTACTTAAATCAACCCAGCTCCAACAAAATTAATTCAGCTGGACATCTTTATGCCAGGCAAAGGTCTAGCTGTGAGTTTAATCAATAGGTGAAAGGAAATTTAGGTAGATCAAAAAGGCAAACTGTGATTGACTTGGTAAGGATGTGTCAGTTTGACATATATGAAAGTTAACCCTGCTGCCAAAGACTGAATTCTCTCTTCCAACTCTCTTTCCTATACTTACATAGCCTTCCACTGAGCTCTTTGCAGCTCGATGGTGAATTAAGTAGACACATTGATTTGTCTGAGAGGGTTCTTTTTCTAAGTCCTTTTCAGGTGGATGCCTTGTCTTTAAATAAGGTCAATTGCTTGTGCTGTCACAACAAAAAAGGGGAAAATGAAAGTAAAAAACCAGGATAAGTCATAAAGAACCTTAACTCATAGGTTTTGCTTAAATGGACTTCAAATAACAGCAGAGGGTTTAGTCATTTTAGTGATGACCATTAATAGAGATAGAACACAACTGTAAGAAAAGCTATTCTTAATGTGGCAGAAATCTATTTTATCATATTATTCCTGCATCTTACATCATCTAACATAACTAGGAAGTTATACACATTTCTAGACTCTTGAATATTTAACATTTTCAGTGTAATTGTTAGAAGTCAGTATTCTACAAGGATTTATAAGCACTGTTTTTCTTGAAAGTAGACTCAAGTAAAACCAGTTTATCTACTTAAAGTTTTGTCAAGACCAAGTTTATTCACTGCTCTATTCCTAGCTTGGAATATTGAACAGGGGACATTACCTTTTATTGTTTATCACCACCTGTTGTAAGCAAGGAGGTTTTGGTGACTGAAAGAAAAAGTTTATTGACATAAGTATTTAAACAAGTATTTCACATTTTTAATTGTAACAGCTGTGTACCGTATCATGAAGGAGATCGAACTCTGACCCAGGCCATAGATTTAAGAAAACAAAAAAGATGGGCATTTTTTTCCCCATTAGTGAACTTCTATTTAACCCAAACTGCTCTTGAGGACCATTAAGCCCATTTGATCATTGATTCATAAGAATTAGCCTGCTGTAATATAACCTTTTTTCCAGAGCGTTCTCCAGGAGAAACTAGTCGTTCATGGCTTGGATGGGTGTACTCTTTGCTGGATAAAAATCTGGCTGGATGGCCGGGCCCAAAGAGTTGTGGTGAATGGAGTTAAATCAAGTTGGCGGCTGGTCACAAGTGCTGCTCCCCAGGGCTCAGTATTGAGGCCAGTTCCATTTAATATCTTTGTCAAGGATCTGGACAAGGGGATCGAGTGCACCCTCAGCAAGTTTGTAGACAATACTAAGTTGTGAATGAGTTTTGATCTGCTTGAGGGTAAAAGGCTCTACAGAGGGATCTGGACAGGCTGGATCAATGGGTCAAGGCCAATAATATGAGATTCAACAAGGCCAAGTGCCAGATCCTGCACTTGGGTCACAACACCACCATGGAATGCTACAGGTTTGGGGAAGGTTTAATGATTCTAGGAGTAGCTGGAAAGATGTCTGGTGGAAAAGGACCTAGGGGGGCAGGTGGTCAATAGACAGCTGAATACAAGCTGGCAATGTGCCCAGGTGTCCAAGAAGGCCAACAGCATCCTGGCTTGTATCAGAAATAGTGTGGCCAGCAGGACTAGGGAAGTGATCGTCCCCCTATACTTGGCACTGGTGAGGCCATACCTAGAGTACTGTGTTCAGTTTTGGGCCTCTCACTACAAGACATGGGGGAGCTGAAGCATGTTCAGAGAAGGTCAATGAAGCTGGTGAAGGGTCTAGAGCACAAGTCTTATGAGGAACTGAGGGAACTGGGGTCGTTTAGTCTGGAGAAAAGGAGGCTGAGGGGAGACCTTATTGCTCTCTGCAACTAGCTGAAAGGAGGTTGTAGCAAGGTGGGGGCTGGGCTCTTCTCCCAAGTAACAATCAATAGGACAAGAGGTAAATGGCCTTGAGTTTCACCAGATGAGGTTTAGGGTGGATATAAGGAAAACTTTCTTCACTGAAAGGGTTGTCAAGCATTGGAATAGGCTGCCCAGGGAAGTGGTTGAGTCATGTAGATGTGGCGCTTAGGGACACGCTTTAATGGTGGTTTTTAGCCATGCTAGGTTAATGGTTGGACTTGCTGATCTTAAGGGTCTTATCCAACCAAAATGATTCTATGATTCTTTATAAACTGAAAATAAAAAGTATCTGTTCTGCGTGTTCATTTTCAACTCGTATGTATAGAGCAGAAAGTGCATCTGTACGAATTTAATAAATCTTACTCATCTCAAGTCTTCTACTCAATTTATCATATTGGACAATGAAGCATGAATACAGTCTTGCAAGCAGTGTTGTAATAGGAGAAAAGAAGAAAGCAGTATTCATAAAATCTAATGCAGCTTTAGTAAAATCCAGATTTGCTTAACGTGTTTTTTGGAGATTTTTCCTGTGATCATGGATAAAATAGAATAATTTTTCTTCCAGGCAAGAAAGTGAGATCTGGAATTTAGTTGTGACTTTCACAGATTAGAAAAGTTAACAGTCCTGAAATGTGACAGCGATGAGGGCAGTGGATGTTGTCTACCTTGACTTTGGCAAGGCTTTCAACACACCATCCTTGCAAGCAAGCTTAGGAAGTGGGAATTAGGCTACTGGATAGTGGGGTGGATTGAACAGATACAGCTCAGAGGGTTGTGATTAATGGCACAGAGTCTAGTTGGAGGTCTGTAACAAGTGGTGTTCCCCAGGGGTCAGTACTGGGTCCAGTCCTGTTCAATACATTCATTAACACTCTGGATGAAGGAATAGAGTGTACCCTTAGCAAGTTTGCTCATGACACAAAACTGGGAAGGGTGGTTGACATGCCAGAAGATTGTGCCACCATTCAGCGTGACCTGGACAGGCTGGAGAGTTGGTTAGAGAGAAACCTTATGAAATTCAACAAGGGCAAGTGTAGGGTACTGCACCTGGGGAGGAATAACCCCATGCATCAGTACAGGTTAGGGGCTGACCTGCTAGAGAGCAGCTGTGTGGAAAGGGACCTGGAAGTTCTGGTGGACAACAGGATGACCATGGTGGACAACAGGATGACCATGAGCCAGCAATGTGCCCTGGTGGCCAAGAAGTCCAATGGCATCGTTGGGTGAATCAAGAAGTGTGTGGCCAGTAGGTCGAGGGAGGTCATCCTCCCCCTCTACTCTGCCCTGGTGAGGCCACATCTCGAGTACTGCATCCAGTTCTGGGCTCTCCAGGTTAAGAAAGACAGGGATCTGCTGGAGAGGGTCTAGCAAAGGGCTACAAAGATGATTAGGGGATTAGAACACTTCTCATATGAGGAAAGGCTGAGGGACTTGGGTCTCTTTAGTCTAGAGAAAAGAAGATTGAGGGGAGATCTTATTAATACTTACAAATACTTAAAGGGAAGGTGCCAGGGGGATGGGAACAGTCTTTTTTCAGTGGTGCCCAGTGATAGGATAAGGAGTAACGGGCACAAGCTTGAACATAGGAAGTTCCATCTTAACATGAGGAGGAACTTCTTTACTTTGAGGGTAGTGGAGCATTTGAACAGGCTGTACAGAGAGGTTGTGGAGTCTCCCACTCTGGAGACATTCAAAACCAGCCTGGATGCTGTCCTGTGCAACCTGTTGTAGGTGACCCTGCTCTGGCAAGGGGGTTGGACTAGATGATCTCCAGAAGTCACTTCCAACCCTGACCATTCTGTGATTCTGTGATTCTGTGAAATATTCTTAAGGACTCTAGTGGTGCTCCTTATTCATCTGACATCACTTTTCACTTCATTAGTAAAGACACTTCATACATGCCAGTTAAATAAAATTAAAAAAAAAAAATAATCCTAGAATAAAGTTCTTTGCCTAAGTTATACCAATTTTAGTTACTCACTCAGGAAAGCTGCACCATTAAATGATGTCTGAACATATCCTACACATCTAATACATTAGTAGAGGAGAATGGTTATCATACTTGTATAATAACCTGTATCCATCAACAGCATTTATTTTTTTTGTGAATTTATGGAGCTAATCACCAGTCCTGATTCTGACAGTGGATAATGAGATGTTTTACACAGTCTAGTCTGTCATTCACTAACTCAGAGGAGAATTGTTTCTTTCTTCCCTTATAATGAGTGCATTCTTTGACATGTTTAACTTTCTGATATCAGCTGCAAAATTATTAGTGAAAATATGACTACTGCATAACAAATCCACAAGTGATAAGTGTGGAAAATAAATAACTGAATATAGCAGTGACACAACTTTCAGTATTAGCCTCTAATGAGAGTGTGAAAATAGGAGTGAAAAATGTAAGCATCGCAAATATGCTTTGCAGATGCTTGTCATTGTCATCTCAGGCAACTACAAAGAAAATGTTAGTAGACCAGGTAAGAAATCATTATAATAGTCAAACAAAGAGAGGTTATTTCAAGGAGGATAATAAAAAGATGAAATAAGAATTGTCAGAGCACTGAACAGAGCAAGTAATAGAAAGAAACATGTACCAAAAACTACCAACAATGAGCATATCCTGGATATTGGAGAAAGGGGTCCACACCTCATTTGGAAGACTTGAAGGACCAACTTCACCTATGGAAATATCTTCTTTATTAGACTAGGTAAAGACTCTTTAATCCTAACCCGTAAATTCTCAGTTGGCTCTTCATTCATCCTCAGCTAGAGCTCTGTGCAATTCAGCTGCTCTTCCACATAAAAGGCAACTCCCCTCCTCATTTTTCTGTCCTGTCCTTCCTAAAGAGCCTGTATTCCTCCATTGCAACACTAGTCATGGGAGCCATCCCACCATGTCTCTGTGATCCCAACAAGATCGTAGCCCTGCGACTGCACACAAATCTCTAACTCGTGTTTATTTCCATACTGCATGCAAAACCTGAGTCATACTTTACTGGTGATGTAGTAGCAAACCTTAAAGGAGAAATCCACGAACACCCCTTTTAGGTACATTTTTATTGCAGCATCATAGTTTTTCCTGTCAGGCACTGTAGGAACTCTGGAAGCATTCAGTTAAACCAGTGAGAACTTGCTTAAGAAATGAAAAGAAGGAAAGGAAAATTCCAACTTCTTTTCTGGATAAAAATGTTCTATAGCATTTCAGAGGGAACATGGTTCTGTTGATTTTCCACAGTTTTTCTGCAGCTTTCTCATTTCGAACCATATGTCAAAAGGAAACTCCCTTTCAAGAGGAAGAACTGATTAAAAAAAAAAAAAAAACACCAAACATTCTTGACAGATAAAAGGAACACTGTTGTCTTCTCTCTTTCTTCCAGCTCCTCAAAATAAGTGCTCATAAGGATTCCTCAATAATAAATTAGAAAAGTGAGGGCAAACCTCTTACAAAGTGTAAAATAAAAAAATTTTCAGGAAATCATTGCCTCATGTTTGTTTTTAGAGAAACTTTGGATGTATTGTATTGTCATTTCTTAGCCAACTCATTGGTTTATATATTTGAATTGTTTATGTAATTATTATTGTATATTAATATAGTATATCGATTATACATTATATTAATTAACAATATATATTATCTTATATATTGATTAATAATATTTTCTATATATTAATTAATGAATTAATGTGTTATGCTATTTTTAATAGGGTTACTTATATTTTTTATTTGTAACTCTTAATATAAGTAACATTTTCACTTTGGAGTTTATTGCCAATTCACTTTTTCTTCAGTTACAGTGTGAGATCATAAAATTAAAATGTTTAAAAGCTACACTAGCAGCATATGTATTTTGTTTTTGTAATTTATGAAGACCGCATTGACTGGGAACTTAGTGTCCACTCATTGCAGTGGGATAGCCTCCACTCACAAAGGGAAACTACTCCAACATTCCTCCATCACACTGTTTTACCTACTGACCATATATAGTGCAATTAATTTGGCAGTTTGCAATACGACTGAAAGGCCAGACATGCTACACAGACACCTAAGTAAATTTGTGTCTAGTTTTGAGTTGCCACTAGAAAAAGGGTGGTTGAGGATGTGTTTGCTATATGAACAATTCTGATAGCCTTTCCCTGTGTAATTTATTTCCAAAAGAACCCTATGAAACTGGCTGTGGATCAGATTCATTTTTCTAGCAGTAGTGTAACAGTACCAGCCCACTCTTCTTTCCAGGGTGTCCTTTTCCTTTCCTTTATTGTGTGACCAGATATATAACTGCAGACAGGGAAAGGGGTCTGGACTGATTAGAGAAGGCAAGAAAAAGTAAGGCAGTTTGCAGTCAGATCCTGAGAAGCCAAATAACTACATGCCATAGGCTGTTTGCATTATCGTGGTGGGTCACCCAGATAAGAATCAGTGGTGTAAGTACAGAAGTAGTTAAAAATGCTTTTTATAAATATGACTTTTTTTTTCTTTTGAGCATATAAATAATTCTGATACACTACCAGTTCTTTCCTTCATAACACTTATTAAAAGCCAGTAAATGTAATATCTTATTATGTGAAAAATCTTAACTACATGTTCTTAGTTTTAAGGTAAAGACATGAATAAGAGAAAGAAATAAATTCTTGATGACCTGTAGGTCTCATCTGATAAACAGATATATTAGGATTTGGGCTTTTGGGGTTTTGTGGTTTTGTTTGGGGTTTTTTTGTTGGTTTTTTTTTTTTTGGGGGGGGTTTTCTTTCTTCAGGGGGAGTGGTTTTGGTTGGGTTGTTTGTTTTTTTTTTATGTATGTGTGTATTCTAACTTTTAAGACCTACTCTATAACTTGATTTTGCATGGTTAGGGTCTTAAAAAGTGATGTGATACCCCATAACTCTTTCTTTGCAACCAAATGGGGCTGTGTTTTCTAAAATGAAAAATACACTATTCAACTTCATTTATATGTCTGTGTGTGTATGTAAAAATATTTATAACATTTCTGTTCTTTACATCTGTTATGATTGATACTTATAAAGAAGAAAGCTCTTTGTTTGTCAAGGGTTCCTGCAGCTTATGCCTCACCTGAAATCATAATCCTTTCTCTTTTTTTTTCTGACCTGATTATCATTTCTATGGCAACCAATTGTAATATCAAAATGGAGCATTTTGCCTTCAAGTAGGGAATAAGCAGCAGGATGTGATTAATTCTTAAAGTGCAAGGCTATTCTGAAAACTCTCTACAAGAATAGTATTGTCACATTCAATAGCATTTCCCCCCCCCCATAATTTCTCAATCACATTCATTCAGTTTACAATTGAAATGGCTTTTCTGACTGCCAGCCCTTTAAATTAGGACTGGGATTTGGAATCTTATTTGTCTTCTATCTGACTCATGGATCACCAATAATAAAGATTTTTGCAGGTCAAGTATTGCCTTCAGATTCACTCGTGCAACTCCATTACTTTCAGTCAGGTTGCATAAATGTAACTGCAAGCAAAACACCCAAAATAGTGGAACTGAAACTGGAACTTTTAGTTAACAATTTTATTGATTATGTTCAGGCCAGAAAATTATGCAGTGCACTCTCCCAGATCTGTATTGTTTCTGTCTACTTAAAATTAATTTCTGCTTATATGACCTCCCTGGTGACACGTTCGATTATAAACAAATAACAGGCCCAAGCAACAGATTGTTTTCACAAAGTCAGTTCTGAGAATAAAGATGAAGCTCTGTTTATGAAGTAAGCTTTGCATTTAAAAAAACCTTTTGTCTTTTCCTGCTCATTTTTTCCCCCTTTTAAAATAAAAGGTCCCCCTTTTCACAGAATCACAGAATTTTCAGAGTTGGAAGGGACCTCTAGACATCATCTAGTCCAACTCCCCTGCTAAAGCAGGATTGCCTACAGCACGTTACTCAGGACTGCATCCAGGCGGGTTTTGAAAATCTCCAGAGAAGGGGAATCCACAACCTCCCTGGGCAGCCTGTGCCAGTGCTCTGTCACCCGAACCGTAAAGAAGTTTTTCCGTGTATTTGAACAGAACTTCCTATGTTCCAACTTGTGCCCATTGCCCCTCCTCCTGTCACTAGGAACCACCGAGAAGAGTCTGGCTCTATCCTCCTTCAACCCACCCTTTAGATACTTGTATAAGGTCTCCCCTCAGCCTTCTCTTCTCCAGGCTAAAGAGTCCCAGCTCTCTCAGCCTTTCCTCATAAGGGAGATGCTCCAATCCCTCAATCATCTTGGTTGCCCTTCGCTGGACTCGCTCCAGCAGTTCCCTGTCCCTCTTGAACTGGGGAGCCCAAAACTGGACACAGTATTCCAGTTGTGGCCTCACCAGTGCTGAGTAGAGGGGGAGAATGACCTCCCTCGACCTACTGGACACACTTTTCCCTATGCAGCCCAGGATTCCATTGGCCTTTTTGGCGACAAGGGCACATTGCTGGCTCATGGATAATTTACTGTCTACCAGGACCCCCAAATCCTTCTCCTCAGAGCTACTTCTCAGCAGGTCCACCCCTAACTTATACTGGTGCTTAGCATTCTTCCTCTGCAGGTGCAGGACCTTGCACTTGCTTTTGTTGAACCTCATTAGGTTCTTCTCTGCCCAGCTCTCCAGCCTGTCATCTCTCCAATGTCTGTTCAGCTGCATCCTTCTAGAATGGGGTGGCTAGAAATTTCAGTGATTTCTTAGTTCTTTTGCAGTCCTCTGTGAAGTACAAGATGTTGGGGACCTGAGGGCAATAAAAGGCATTGCTGGACCCTGCCCAGCCTCTCCTGAGGCTCCCCCAACCTTGCCCACAGCCCAGGACCCAATTTCGGCCCCTTGGGGTCAATTGTCACTGTCCCAACCTCTGCCCCAGCAATGCCACAGCAGGGCCAGTCCCCAGCTCCCCATGGCCCTGCCCTGTCCAGCCATGGGTCACACACATCCCAGCCCCACATTGGCCTGTCTCTAGAGACTTGTGTGATGCCCAGGCCTGGGGCTGCCCCCGGTGCCCCTCTGGCTGCCCTGCTCCTGGCTGGGGCGGTGAGACAGGCCCTGCCTGCCCTCCACCCCAGGCTGCCAGCCCCCAGTCTGCGCAATGCCTTAACACGAGACAGTGTCATTGCTGTTCATGCACTGGGCTTATTTTGTTAGTTTTCAGTTAAAGAAGATGACTTTTGTGACTGGTGCAATTGTAGTTCAATAATTGTGGTGTTAACTTTATTTGGCTTGCCTAAAGCAACCATTGAATTTTTAAGTTCTCTTGACAAAGGAAATGCTAAAATATTTAAGGCAGCAGGACAGGAATAAGCCCTAGTACAAATGGAAAACATGCTTGAGCAGCTAAGAGCAGTTTTCATTTAAGTGAAAACATCATTGACCTGGTAGTTGTATGCCGGGAGAGTTCATACTTCACTTTTTGCTTAAAGGCAAGGCTAGTAACCAGTGGTGGGTATTGTGCCTCTATTTGGACAAAGTATTGAAGAGTCTGTGTCGTAGTTTGGCCTCAGCCAGCAAGAAAGAACCACGCAGCCGCTCGCGCAACTCCCACAGTCGTGGAAAAAGAAATCGTCAGGGCAAAACTCGTGGGTTAAAAGAATGCAATTACAGTACCACCGCGAAGCGAAGCGCAGGGACAGGACCCACACCACCGCAGCCCACCCCCGAGTGGCAACTGCTCCCCTCAGTGGCACCCTGGCTAGCGCCTGTTATAGCTCGGGGATGGGTCAGGTGGTATGGAATACCTGCCCCCTGCCGGCTCCTGGGGAGATTAACCCCATCCCTGCTGGAACCAGGACAGTCTGTTTAGGCATAAGTCCTTGGCCTTCACAGATGACCTATCACATGGCTTCACATTCCCTGATCTTGATAAAAGTTTTCCTGCAATTTGTACATAGATTAAACCGATTGAAAAGAGCTACTTTTCTACATAGGTTCCAAATGTACACCTTTAAGATAGGTACACACTTCCCATCTTTTTTTAAAGATATAGGGTTCTGCACAGTTTGTTTTTTTTTTTTTTTCTGTCTGTAATACATAGAGAAGCATTTAGACTTATCAGAGAAAGGATTGAAATGATACTTAGATCTGGACTCAATATTCATCCCGTTCCCAAATTAAAGCATGGATATTAGTAACCTACTTACTTTTCAGAACTCCAGTTTCAGGTGTGTAAAATATATTTGAATCTAGTAAATTCTAGAGTTCTTTGGGATATCTCTGACCTAATATTACATGTCTAAAAGTTAGTTATCCAAGACAAAACAAATAATTTTGTCTTTCCTGTATACTTACAAGAAGGAAGTAGAAACATCTAGAGAGTGCTTCATCTCCCCCTGAACATCTATTTTAGGATAACATGAACCATTTTAAGGTGCCTATTTCTTTCCGTTGACTGTAAAGGAAACTTAGAATTACTAGCTTTGCCCTAGACAATGAACATAAGCACTTAATATTAAGGCAAATTAGTCCGAATTTAGGTGAGATTAATTTGTTTGGAACTCTCTTAATAAATCCATACAGGTAGTTGAACCCTGCACATTGCTTCAGCTGATAAGATGCCTAAGTCTCTTATGAAGTTACCCATTACATGCAACTTTTTTATCTGCTCTGGACTTGAGATAAAAAGTGGTTTTAAAAGTGAAATCTAAAAATATTCATTGTTAATCTTGTCAAATATCTGAGTTGTATGTGTCCTGGTTCCAGTGAGGATAGGGTTAACTTTCACAAGGAGCTGGGAAAAGACACAGTGGGGAGCTGACTCAAACTAGCCAAAAGGGTATTCCATACCATGCAATGTCATGCTCAGTGTATAGCTGGGAGAGCTGGGTGGGGGAAAGGGAAGGGAGGACAGGAATCGCTGCTCAGGAGTGGGCTGGGGCTTTCTGGGTTCCAGTCGGTGAGCAGTTTTACATTAATCATATTTGTATATTCCTTTATTAGTATTATTGTTGTTGTTTCCCTCTTTACTTTGCTGTTCTGTTAAAGGGCCTTTATCTCAACCCACGAGTTTTGCTTTTTTTCTTCTAATTGTCCCCTTATCTCACCATGGGACAAGGAGTGAGCAAACAGCTGTGTGGTTCTTTGTTGCCAGCTGGGGCTAAACCACAACAGTACAGCACAGAAATTTATAAAAGTTCAATCTATTATACCATAAATAATCTAAACATGTTACAACTAAACAGACAAAGAGCAGGATAGGACATGGAGAGAAAAACTGCATGATGCTTCCATTTCATTGGTATTAGAATTGCTTGGAGAAGCTATTTGCAACTTTCATTTTGATGAACAAACTTTAATTTTTTAAAACTATATAAGAAGAGGCTATTTTAACAGGCTTATTGCTCACTTAAAACTTATTTCTTGTGCCTCAGATCCGAAGATGCAATCACTTGGGCACAAACTCTACACCTTCGTCTGAGTACAGAACATAATGAGGCAGTGTGCTGGGGCAGGGGGGAACCTCTGTTTCATGACTGGGTATTTTCAATATTCCCAGGCTTTTGAAAAACTTGAAAGTAAGGTTTTACTGCTGTGAATGAGGCTTTCCTTATTTCACTGAGTGAAACCTGATTCATATTCTTAAAATTTAATGCAAAATTAATCCAACGGTCACTTTGGTCCCTTCCCAGTGAAATACACAGACCAGCTCTCATAGACTGGCCATGCTGAAAGTTTTAGAAAGCTTTGGCTTCTGTAGCAGGATGGTCACCTCCAGGCTGCCTTTTGGAAATATCTCTGGTCCATGCTAACTCCCAGCTGTGTCCTAAGTTTGCTAGCTAGCAAAGGCCAAAGCCATGCCAATGATGATGCTAACAGTAGAGCAGTGTGGATCATCACTGGCCAGTGATCATGCCTCTGTCCTGGCCTTATTTAGTTTATTAGCATAGACATAGTGTCAGGGTCTGGTTTATGAAGCTAACCTATAGTCATTGGAAAGACAGGTCCTCTCAGAGGGCAATTCAGAGCTCCACTGTAAGATTCTGACACCAAAACAAAAAGGAGATCTAACTAAATCAGTTTTAGGTGCCTTTTTTCTCCAAACCTTCTGCTGAGACCACACTCTTGCCATTTCCATTGCTAATTACACAAAATGTCATACATAGGGGTCTCATTGTTTCCAACAGGACCACCTTCCAAACTATAAGGAGCGGGTTTTATTGATAGCTACAAATAAATAATCCAAATTCTTTGATGTTACTTATTTATTTCTATTCCAAAAATGCCTTTAACTGTTCTCTGTAAAAACGTTAAACTACCTAGATGTGTTGTCATGAAAAGATTTGTCAGAAAAATTTCCCTTAAGGGAGAAATTTCCTCTTTCCTCTCAACTGTGAACTCTCCAGGTCTTTTCTCATGTTTAAAAAACGTAATGTGATGGATGAGTACTTTATCATGAAAGTAGTGTCAGGACCCTGAAGGCACCATCAGCCCTGACTGTCCCTGCCCACATCTCCTGGGACTTACCTCAAGCTGCTCATGGCCCAGGACCCCATTTCAGGCCCCTGGGGTTCCACAGCAGGGCAGGTGTACAGCTCCTCACAGGTCTGCCCTGCCCAGCCATGGGTCCTGCTGAGCCAGGCCCACCTATGGGCCCACATTCCAGCCCAGCATTGGCCCACACCAAGGGAGGTGCCTGATACCTGGGGCTGGGAGACTGGGGTTCCAATGGTGTCCCCCAGCCTGTCCTGTATCCTGCGTGGGGGTGCTGCAGTTCCAAGAACTTCATGCAGCTGACAACTCATAGAATCATAGAATGTTTTAGGTTGGAAGGTAACTTAAAGATCATCTAGACCAGGTTGCTCAAAGCCTCATCCAACCTGGCCTTGAACACTTCCAGGGATGGAGCATCAACAACTTCCCTGGGCAACCTGTTCCAGTGCCTCACAACCCTCATAGTGAAAAATTCCTTCCTGGTATCTATTCTAAATCTCCCCTCTTCCAGTTTGAAGCCATTACCCCTCATTCTATCACTGCATGCCCTTGTAAGAAGGCCCTCTCCAGCTTTCTTGTAGGCCCCCTTCAGATACTGGAAGGCTGCTATAAGGTCTCCCTGGAGTCTTCTCTTCTCCAGGCTGAACAACTCCAACTCTCTCAGCCTGTGTTCATAGGAGAGGTGCTCCAGCCCTCAGATCATCTTCATGGCCCTCCTCTGGACCTGCTCCAACAGGTCCATGTCCTTCTTATGTTGGGTGCTCCAGAGCTGGACACGATATACCAAGCAATACTCCAGACAACTTTATCCCCTACCTTACATAGATCATTGCTGATCCTATCCAGCAGTTATGTTTTCATTTTCTTGTACTTATTTAGTCATAATCAAATGCTGGATTAGTGTGTGCTTTGCTTGCCAATAAGGAGTTATTTCCCTTGGTAGCAGACAGTCACGCTATGATTTTTTTTCAAGAAATCCAGGCTATGTCCTTGATCTGAGCTGTAAACCCTCTTGATAATAATTATATAATTTTACCATGAGTCTTGGTATGAAACACCTCCACCCTCTGGTGCTTGCCATTCTTGTTTTGCCTGGTCATCCTCACTGTCTTCTTCACCCTGGTGTGTCTGATCAGTGTAAATAGAGAGGAGTACATTGTGCCAGTGGTGTAGTTCTGACTCCTTCAGTGATGTTTCCAGGACGGTTCCTCCACCACTAACAGCAGAGTTCTGGATTGATTGCTCAAGCTGCTACTCATAGTAGGATCGTACCAGTAAATTCCTAGAGCTTTTCATTCACTGTTATGTTGTTTAATCACCTAACACTGAAGTACTCTGTGGTTTAGATAAATGATGCCCTGCCAGTAACTTGATAATTTGTTACATTTTATCCAGTGTGATACCCGTAAGCAGTGAATGTTCTCCAGGGTCTTCCCCAGCTGAAGACAAAGAGAAAGAAACAATGCAAATAAGAAAGTCCTTTTAATATGTCAGTCTACTCCTTCATCATCAGAGCTGAATTTTTAAAAAATGATTTTATTAAATTGTTCTTTCAATACCACATCCATTTGTCCTCCTAAACTGAATGCCAGAGATCCAGCAGTCTTAAAATGACACAGACACATCATTTGTGTTAAATGATTTTTATAATAACCAGTATAGGAGATAGAAAAGTCCTATATGTTTTAATGTGTTATGAAGGGTGTCATAAGCTCCTGGATAAGCCTAATGAATACTGAATTGTCAAGCTTCAATATTTCCTATTTCTTCTTGTGTCAGATGGTCGGAGTAGGCTATGTCTCTCGCCACGCATCACTGCTTCTTCTCTTCCTGCCCATTGCAAGTCACTGCAGAATACTTGTCTGGCCACGCAGCCTGATCCATCAGCCAAAATTAATGAGCTAAGTAGACTAGTAGTCAAGTGAAATTCTGTTGTACACTCCTCTGGCCTCTTTACCTGTGAGTGTGATCCTCATCGTGCTTTTGGCCAATGCCAACTAACAGTCTCCTAGACAATGTTCCAGTACCGTCACAGATACCGTGAGTCAAGAACTTACCTTCGTCGACAGTACAGATGAAGCTATTTATGAGGGGAAGAAAGGTCACCAGATTGATGCAAGTTGCTGTAACTCACCAGATTTTAGCCTGTTTTATTTACTCAAATAAACACAACCATAGGCAAAGAGGCAATGAACTGTAACCACTGATGGGTATTGCAGGACTCAGAAAGATATTTTATTTGTCAAACCAAAATGTCATATTTTCACTTAAAAAAAACCAAAACATTAAAAGATTTCATAACAGATCTTTTATTTCTAATCAGAGTTCATCTTCATCAGAAGAGTCTCCTTTCAGCTTCCAAACTTGTGGACCTGACCTTGGAAATGTGCAGAAGTCTAATAGCTACTTTTAATTGGTATGTACGTATGAACATTTTACTCTTGCAGAGCTCTATATTTTCAAGAGATAGCAGTGGATGAGAGCAAAATAGAGATGAAGAGTAGGAGCGAGTGGAAATTCTCTGAAGTTGAAAAGATTTTTATGAGTTTCTGTCAAACTCCCCTTTCTCCTTGTCTTATAGGCAGTTAACTGGGGAAAAAAAGATGTAAAACCACTTGTGTACTTCCTTGGTTTG
Organism: Charadrius vociferus; assembly: GCF_000708025.1. Lineage (NCBI taxonomy): Eukaryota > Metazoa > Chordata > Aves > Charadriiformes > Charadriidae > Charadrius > Charadrius vociferus. The sequence goes on along the minus strand of NW_009661374.1, from coordinate 806,114 downwards.
ACTATTATTTCTTAAAAATTTAGGTTTAGAGTTTACCTCAAATGGACACCCTCTCCCAACTAACATGCAAAATGAGAAAAGATATACGAAGAACGTCTCATTGATATAACAAAATCTCTATCATATTTATGAAAACAAGTTCAGATTTTTAATTTTTATTTTACTCTCATCAATGTGTTCCTTATTCAAAAATACCTACCTACAATTTGTCCCCAAATATTCTCATTCAAACACCACAGTAGCAAAACCAAAAGATATGCCACTATAAATGCTTTCCTAAAGACTTGTATAATATGAGGAATCAACATGAGAATGAGTGTAATGAATGCTGATTATGTTTATAATAGATGTTTAAGCGGCATAATACATTATTGTATGACTGACTGGGACTCATTAAAGATTTTTATACAGTGTATCAGACAAATGGTATCCAATTTTATTAAGTGATTTTCAGATTAAAACAATATATTTGCATTTCATAGAGTAAATTTACCCCTAAACCAACAGAAACAGGAAAAGTCTAAGTGACTGTTGTTTGAATCTTGTTGCAAAACACTTAGGGGTAAAAATTCAAATAATATAAAAAACTTCATTTGGCCACCACTTACTAAATATCCAACATTTAGTTCTCTTTTATCCTACATTTCTCTCATATATCCCACATAAGTTCTCTTACTAAATATCCAACATTTTTTGAGTTGGGAACACTGTAATTAATGTCAATGAGACTATATAAAAACATAAATGTTTAAATCTCTTATGAGTTATTCACATTAAAAGCCTTTGCCAAGTGTTAATGAAGAATATTGTCCTGAGACCAGTTTAAATGCTAAACTTATTTACTTCTTCAGCCTATTATTTCTTCAGTTGTTGTTCACTGTGAAATAACAGACTTCTCCAGGAAACAAAATGAAACATTTGAATCATATAGTAATTTTCCTATTAAAAATATTTGGTTCAATCACTGTATAACATGACTTTATGTACACACATATTTAAAATCATTAGTTGTTCAGGTATTCTGCTATCAAGTTTTAACATTATCTTAATGTAGCAATTTTTAAAATTGTCTGTTTCTGATACACTGAAATCAGTGAATTGTTGAGAAATATGATAATCCATGAAAGTGGCAAAATCTATCCCTTTGAAATATTCATCAAAGATGCAAATTTTAAAAGAAACTTCTACGTTCCTCTCTTTTTTTTTTTTTTATTATAGCTCAAAAAAGACACTAACTGTAGTGATAATAGTGAGGTGGAAAGTAGTTATTCAAAATACTTTTTTATTTAAATCTAGAAAAAGATGCAAAATATAAAATTAATTTCCAGTCAACAATACCCTTTTTCAGATACCATTTTCAAACACTTGGTGTAATTAAGGTACTGGTCAGGAAGTTGGTCCTCTCTTCAGCTAGCATATCGTGGATATAGCTCAGTCATTGAACCTCAATTCTCTGTTTAGATAAGAGGAATGATAGTCCTATATCTAGTAAAGGTAATAAAGAGAAATCATTGTTTCTTCAGTGTGTTTGTATAGCACTGAACTGAGAGGAGTTGTCTAACTTTCTATAAACAGCATGACTAAGATTGAGATTTGAATGGGTAGGACTAAATTGCTTTTGTGATGATGAGCACAATCCTATAGTCATAGAATCATGTAGGTTGGAAAGGACCTCCAGAGATTGTCTAGTCCAACATCCTGCACAAAGCAGGTCTGATTAGGACAGATTGCTCAGAGTTGTGCCCAGTCGAGCTCTGAGTGTCTCCAAAGAAAGAAATTTCACAGTCTCTCTGGGCAATCTGTTCCAGTATATGACCACCTTCAGGGATTTTTCCTTCCCTTATGTAAAGTCAGATTTTTCTGTGTTCCAGCTTGTATCTACTGCCTCTTGCTTTTCTACTGAGCACCTCTGAGAAAACTCTGGTTCTATCTCCTTTATAACCTTTCATTAGATAGCAATGAAATAGTTCCAAATCTTTTTTGTTGTTGGAGGGTTTTTTTTGGTTCTGTTTGGTTTTGGTTTTGTTGGGGTTTTGTTTTGGTTTTTGGGTTTTTTTGTTTGTTTTTTTAATTTTTATTTTACTTTTTATTTTGTTTTGTTTTGTTTTGCTGTTTTTTTAAGGCTGAACAAATCCAGTTCTCACAGCCTCCTCTCTTATATGCCTCAGCTCTATGATTATCTTTGTGTCCCTGCACTGGACCCAACCCAGTATGTCCATGTCTTTTTTTTGTACTAAGAAGTTCAAAACACAGATAAAGGAAAGGACATTGGAAAAAGTCAGGCTACCATGCCGATCATTGCCCTACACACTATCTTATTATTTTCTCACATATTTTTAATAGTCACTGTAGGTGTTGAACAACTATAATTAAAACTTCTAAATTTAAATGCTGATCATAGGTGAAGTTAGTCTTCAACAGGGCTTTGGGCATTAAGTGCCAATAAAAGTTATTTGGACTTTGATATAGGTCATTGGCATTATTTCGGCACCTAATCCAGTGGCACTACAAATATTTTTAAGTTCCTGTGTTTCACGATCTGAAGATGTTGTTCATAGTCATTTTGTAGTTGACAAGAAAAAAATTTAAGTATATTAAAGAAGGAGAAAGAGGAACAAGAGAAAGAAAAGAAGATGACATTCTTTTATTTAGACATTAAAATGATATTCCTGTACATCATGCAGCTCAGTACTGTTAAGATTCATTGGATATGAATTACTTCAATTTTAGATTTTTTTGAATCAAGATAACACTTTGTTAAAAGACACATGCTTTGTCCTTCAAGGTGAATTATCCTTTTGCTTTTTAATGTTTTAAGTGATAATAATCCGAATTAATATGAGTACATGCATAAAAATGTAGAACCTCATGCATCCATACTGTGTACTAATTTTTCTTCAGTATTGTATATTGATTTAGATAGGCATCCATAAGGATGCCTATCTAAATACAACAAGGATATAACAAAAGGACATAGTCAAGTATTCCATACACAGGAAATGTTTTATTAACGTCAGGCAGATTTCTGGCATTTTTAGGAATACAGAATCTGTTTCTTTTGACTCATTTCATTGTAGATAGAATAACAACAAAAGCCTGACTCCATATCCCACTGTAAAATTACAAGGGTCTACAATGATATTGAAATTTTACGGTCAAAATGCATCTCTTGTTCTTTTATACAGTGACTCCTTTACATGTAATAATACCAAGCCAACATTCAGAGTAATAAATATAAGAATCTTGTCCATAGCCAGTAGCAATTTCTCCTTTACCTCGAAGGGTTTTGGACCATGTTACACAGCAATAACATAACCTGTTATGTTTATTTCTTCTCATTGAAGAATGTGGGGTTTATGCATGTGCGTGTCTAAATGTTTTGAGGCATTTCATAAAAGTTAAATTAGTGTTATGACAACTTCTCTAAAACACAAACCAGAAACTAGATCTAGTCATTAATGTATCCTATAAAGGAGGCAGAGTTTGGACACTATACAAAGAGAAATAAGGCGCTTATCCTAACAGAATATTAATTTTTAACAGTTCGGCCACCCCTATCAGCACCCCTCGCATCAGTATTTTGCAGTGAATAAATTGCTAAATGTACAAATATAAAATGTAATCCTGTAAGTGATTTGGCTAAAATTCTCAAAGGTAGTCAACACTGGACTAACTTTCATTAGGAGCAGGTCACTATGCTTTAGCAGAGCTCTTTTCGTGACAGAAGCCCTGTTGACTACTCTTATGAGTTAGTCATATGTCTGCAAGATATACAAGTAAGAAAGCAAGTTGTAATGAGTGTTAATTTGTTAAACAGCCCATGAGCTATGCCAATTTGGGGTTTAGAAATTGTCTTCTGTGAGAATAACATGGAATTGTGAAGACGACTTAATTTAGACTTTCAAAAAAACTTTGAAATCTTCCCCTTTTTCCCTGACCTGCAAGTTCATTTAACTGTATAATTTATAAACCTCTGTTTCAAAGGTAAATTAAGGCATGTGTACCTTTTTGTTTTGGAAGTAGTCAAACACCGTTGTGTTAAGACATTTATTAACCTTGTAAAAGTTATTGTATCAATGTAATTAACAGAACTTATTTGCAAACAAAGCCTTTGTGTTATCAACAATCATTAATGGTGTATAGTTCTGTTAAATACATTCAAGATATAGCCACATAAATCTTAAGAAGAATTTAAAAAACAGGGCTGTCACTGTAAATACAATAATGAAAGACTTCTCTGTGAATACTTAAGAACAAATGTGCAGAATGTGATAATACCAGAAATGGTTTTCTTTCTCTCCATCCTCATTTCTCCATGCTAAACGTATAGATGAGTGAAGAGGTTCATTGCAGTTTTTAAGAGACACAGTCACAGTAACTTCTAAGATAACTCTTTAGACAACCTTGCCCCTAAATGAACGGCATTTATTGCAGCATCATTAAGACATGTCACTTACTGAAATAGCCGTTGAAATAGCTCTGCAGTCAGTATCATTATGGGACTTCTAGTTGCTCTTACGTTAATAGTGAGGAATAAGAAGGCCAAGACATTGAAGGCGTTAAAGTATGCTTGTCACCTTGAACAGTGAAATACTCTGGGAGTTTGGACCACCTGAGTAAAGATACATCAACCAATTTAGTTACATAAGAAGTGATAATTGTTAATATTATTTAAACCTATTTAGTTAAGACTGAAAAAAAAAGAGGGAAGTAAAAAAAAAAAAAATCCAGCTAAAAAACTACTGAGGTAGTATTAAATGAGTCTTTTACTTTAACAACCACCTTAATTCTCAGTCCTTCAAGACAGACACTGTTCTACTTAATTTTATTTTTTTCTCAAAGAGTACTATATTGTTTCATAGTCACTTAGATGCCATTAAGTTTCATTAAATATATTCTTTTTCCGTGAAAAGTTAATGAGTTGAAATGGGCTGATCCTTCTTTTTTTTTTTTTTTTTTTTTTCCATGTTGTTGAAGTAAACTCTTGTTTCCTTGAAAATTAAAAAAATTAAAGGGGGGGGGTGGGGTGGGGAAGAAAAAAGCATAGCAAATCTAGAAAATGCAATTACCTCTTACAAACTTGTTGTTGGAAAATGGCAATCTAAAACAGAAAGAAGAGAACTTTTTAACATTCCCAGTGAGTCCATACTGCATTGGCTTATTGGTAAAGCTATACATTTGTGTCCAGGAAGAAAAAAGACTCGGCTACTTCTTCAACACTTATAGCCATGAAGTAGATGACTAATGTGCTGTCTTGATCAACTGAGATAGATTTTGGTTTAGAAGGCAAACCCGAGATAGGTAAGAAGGAAAAAATTGCTAATTTAGATGCAACACAATGTCTAAAAACATAATGGACATCTCATAACAGGTAATGTTGGAAAAAAGATCAAGCAATATCTCAGGTTCAAGGTAATGAAAATTTGAAAAGCTCACTATGTTCACCAAAATCTTTGGAGAGTGTCAACCCTTCTGCCCATGCATTTTCCTTCTATCATTATTAAAAGGCTTAAAGTGAAAAAGATATCTCATTGTCTCGTTACTTTCTAGAATTATTTATTACTTCATCAATTGCACTCTATTGCTTTGCTTCTTACTCGTCTTGTCTGCCAGATCTGCCAGATGCAGTGTTAACACGGTTCCTGGGATTTGTCAATATCTGATATGATTTGATATGAGTTTGTTTTTCTGTCTTTCATTTTTGTTAACCTTATGACACATTTAATCTATCAAGCTGATCTGAGCTGTTGTGCTATGCACGACACCTATTCTTTTCTCTTCAAACCAGACAAACTAACACTTGTTTATGGAAGCACTTTTGTTTTTTAGGTTGTTTTTTTTTTCTCTTTCTTTTTACCATAAAGAAGAAGAAATAGTATAAAGAAACTGATTATGTATTTTCAAGTTGCTAACATATGAAAATTATCCTATTTCTACTATCAGTGTAACACATTACGGAAATAACATAACGAGAAAAAATAATCACTTGGTGCCTGTAACATGTTACAATGACTTGCTATTCATGGATAGAACTGCTAAATTCCACTCAGGTGAGTTACACCGCATCTTTAGCTAGGTGTAGCTTCTTTTGTCTTTTCTAGTTCATTGCCCTATACCATAAATTTTCCAAATGTGCTGTTATTGTCTTCTCCTCCCTTTTACTTTTTCATACACTGATCATGAAATGATACACTACTTCCCCAACATTATATGGCTCATTAATCTGATACATGGGTGGTAAGCCAGTATAGAGATATAAAAGAGCTATTGCTTTAAGGGGATAGGCAGACTCATCAAAGACTCATTGAAAAAAAAAAAAAGGGGGTTACCTTTCTCTGTTGACTGCAGTGTCCAGAGATGACAATTTTTTTCAAATATGTTATAAAATAAAGTATTTTTAGAGAGATAAGTGAATTGAAATACCCATACAACTGAGCACTTTCAAACAGTATGACAATGCTAAGTTCTTAGAAAAGACTTAATACTTTGGTTAGTCTATTTCCAAACCCCCTTACTATTTTCCATTTCTCTGTGCAGCAAGAAACCTGTTTCAGAATTAGTGATAGCCATCCTGTTTATTCACACGTACATCACTAAACAAAAATGCTATTATTTTTCACGTTCCCCCAGCTGTCAGCACTGGTGGGCAAACAAATAATTCTTTGTGGAAGGTAAACAATTCTGGCAATCCGCACTCTAATACATATATTTGTGTTATGGAGTTGCAATAGGCACGTAAACCAGAATTTGTCTACAGGCTCTTGCAAACAAACTCTTGGAAGTCCTGCAAGCCACAGGAACTACAATTTTTTCAGGTGAGGAAATATTTCCTCTGAGGAATATGCATGCGTTTTTATTCCTTTGACCTCATAGTACATCCTGAAATCCACAACACTAATGATAAAGAAAGACATGCATGGCAGAATCTGTGGAATAGATGGTAACTTTTCTTAGCTGTTTTAATTCCATTAGTTGTTCAAGGCTCGTTATATTAACATAAACTGTGTTTTCAATCTGGAGAGTGTCATGCTAACAAGTTTACCTAATGGATTTTTTATCATCATTTAAATGCTTTGAATGCCAGACTGGTGTGAGAGATTAGGGAGACTCAAGAGAAATGTCTGAGGTTTAAAAAAAAAAAAAAGATATAAAAATGGTATTCAAAATAAATTAACATGAAAAGTTTGTAACGGCCAGATCCTGTAGATGCTAGATTTCTCTACATTTTTTAGAAAGGGGAGGAGGATCATTCAGGATTTTTGGACCTTTACATTACAGGGAAGAAAAGTTACAGAATTTGTTTGGGACTATGTCAAGAATTTTCCAAAGTAAAGGTGGGGTAAATGAGTTCAGAAAAGTATCAGAAATGGATGAGGGAAACTGCCAGGACAGAAACAACTAAAATTAGGTCAGAGAGAGAATGTCAATTGATGGGACAGTTTCACCCATGGAAAGCTGCGCAATTGTGTCCGAAGTCACTTTATTTATATATATTGTATTTTCTGATGACCCTTCTTATATAATCAAAAAAACCCAACCAAAGTTAAACTCCAAGTTAGCTATCTCTAAATTCGTCTGTGAACTTTTCTTTGTAAAAGTGGATTCATTATGTCATCAGAGAAAAAGCTGACTGCAATGATTTTGATACATAAAGGTGTTTTCAACAGGCTGGAAAGAATGTTGTCTATTACATTTTACCAGTCTATCTTCTTTGACTTGTTCTAATGTAACTTGCACCCTGTAATGTATAATTCATGTTATAGGGAGTGAAGTATAATTTTTCAAGGGTAAAAGTGGCTTTATCACATTTACTATTCCAGAAGAATAGTGGATATTTGAGTTTCTAGTCTCAGTGCTTATAAATCAAATAAATGTTAAAAGATCACATTAGTAAAAAGTTATTGGCATTTAAACACCTAGTGCAGATGTGGACACTAACACGTAGACACCTACATGAAGGCATACTCTTAATTTTGCAATGGAATATATGTTTATATTTGTGTATCAGACAATGGGACATTATTGTAATGGGAAGGTTCAGAAGACTGAAAAATCAGGCCAGTTTTAAACGTAAAAGAAAACTTTTCTAACTTAGCTCTTTAACAACACTCTACTGGCTAATGATTGGTTCTTATATAATATTAATCATCATTAAAACTTGTTATTTTTTACACTGATATTCTGTCAGCTATTAGTATACCATACCACAGAGTTGATGTGTTTGCACTGATTTAGTTAGCATGCACAGTTAGCAGTGATGGCTATGGCTTTTAGCCACAGAGGTGATCAGGCTTGAGATCTGTTTAATGAGATAACTTGGAACAGAGGTCAGTTCCAATATTCCTCTCTTAAGATGATGTTTTTTATGTTTCAGTCTCCTTCCCAATAAGGGGCGGTGGGGATGACTCTGCTTCTGATAAGGCATGTCTTGGTTTTAGTTTGGCTAGTCATCATTGTCATGTATTCTGCACAATGTTCTGCCTACTTGTAGTCCTTTGTACTTGTGCTTTGTCTGGCTTTTTAAAATTTATTTATTTATTTTATTTTTTTAAACTGAGGGTCTCCTACATGCAACTACATGTCTTTTCTCCTTTGGAGTTCACATGGCTTACAAACTCAAATATGCTTAGAGCTTCTCTCTGGCTGTGCCGCAACAATGTTACAAAATGCTTCTATACTGTTAGTTACATCATTTATATTGAGGTTAAAGGCTGACAAATATTCATTCTATCCTTATCAGTACTTTTTTTTTTTCATTTGTATGTACCGCAGGTCTCTCTTTTGGTGACATTAAATGAACACTGAATGAATATCACTATTAATGCTAAACATCCTTCAGTGTCGATTTTTAATCAACATTAGGCTTTCCTTTTTTTTAATGTTATCCATTTCATGGAGATATTATGGCTTGAAATATAGAGAAACGCAGCTCAGATTATCACAGTAAAGCTCTTCTAGCATTATCAGTTATTAGTTTATGGAAGGATACAGACTAATATTAATTCCTCAGTCTCAGTTGTATGTATAGATTGCACTGTGATCGAAGGGGAAAAGGAATACTCAGCATAATGTTTGGCTGGAGACACCTAAACACCACAAAGTATCCATTTTGAAGTTATCCTATATTTTGCTGGAACTGGAATTGCGCTGAAGTAACATCTTGATGGAAAGCAAGAATGTCCTCTGCTTTTTGAAATGACAGCTACCTACTGAGATGAGGAGACTCTGGTCCTTAAATGTTTCATGCTATTGAATCAAGGTAACATTGGATCTCAGTCTTCAGCTATATTCTGGATCAGTTCTAAGTATATTGCATAAATCTGAATTCTACATGTTCCTCGCTAAATCGCTATGCAGTGTTGGTAGAAATCCTTAAAGAATTACCATTAGACAGAATATCTGTTTTAAAAAAAGTTTTCCTGTCCAGTTGAAATTCTTTGGAGAAAGCAAAACATTATCTTTAAGCCTTTTCCGCCTTTAAGGATATCATGAAAGTGGTCTGGGAATCTAGTTCTTCTATGCATGCTGCCTGAGGCAGTAAACAGATAAGAGCAGATCAGATTACTTTCTCTCTCTATGGTCGAGTGAAGTTGTTGCAACTCAATATTTTAATGAAGTATTATACATGCACTCATATTTTCCTCCAAGAAGTCATAACTGAAATGATTAAATTTTGAGTGTATTTAGAATACCTGATAAAGAAGAGTGTAGAAAGTTGCTTCTTGGAGATGTGCCTCCAAGAACTAAAATGCATGAAATGAATGATTTTAGAGTAATCTCTTTTCAGGGGTACTTTTCACCTTAATGTATCAAATGTGCTAAGCATTTTGAAAGGGAAAATAATGTTAGTTGTTCAGGGAATGTCCTTCAAGGCTCACTAGTGTGTAGCACAGAAAGAGAAAAGTGGAAGGACTTTTGCAAGCCGAATGAAAAGATCTAAATGTTCAGTACAAATTAACATTTAACGATAGCAAATAAACAGAAATTTCTTTGATCCCTCAGTAGTGAGAGATCACTACAGGTGATCATGGTCATCACTACAGTAGGGAGGAATTTTTTCCACTTGAACAACGGGGAGCTGATCCACAGCTGAGCTGTAGAAAGTTGCAAGCAGCTGGAGCTGTGTTGCAAGGTGTACTCAATAGCCTTGTTAGTGTTAATGGAAGCAGAAGTATTACAGGGCTGTTAGATCCTGATATAAATAGTCTGATGTCATGCTATCTACCCTCTAGTAAATTTATTTATTTTTTCATGGTAAATGTATGCCTTTATGTAAGAGCTTTGTTAAAAATGTTTGTAAAATACATAGGAATCAGAACATTGTATTTGGTCAGTGACCTACATAAAACATACTAGAGCTAGTCACAGTATGTTAGAATAAGCCTGGAAAGAATATCTTGCTGCTGCCTAACTGAGCTGTCTCCCACCATCACAGCCTTATGGGCATGAACGTGCCCTGGTTTTGTTTTTTGTTGTTGTTTTTTTGTCTTTTCCCCCCCAATGATATGGTTTTTTGCACAGAATTAGCTGCAGTGGACACACTAATATTATGGCTATAGTTGAGTTCCTGATGCCTTTGTGACATATTGGCTTTTTTGCAGGTCATGGGAGTATGATTTCTCCAATTTGACAAAATGGTTATGTCTGTCTTTTTGAAGAAAATTGTGTTCCAAGATACATAACAATGGAAAGCTTATGGAAGAGCTAAAAAGTCTCCTTCCTCAAAACTGCTTCTCCCACCCTCCCAAATTCTAACATGTTATAATGAGAACTAGTTCAGAATTCCAGTGCAGGTTTGTGGATATTTAGAAAGATCTACTTATATTTATCTTTAAGATAGCTTTTTTCCCCCTTCTAAAATAACAAAACACAGTACTCCAAACTGCAAATTTTCTTTGAATTGTGGAATATCAATTCAGCACACTATAAACAGAAAAAATCAATTATCACTTACTCTTCATTTGAGCTGTATAAGCAACACCTTCAAATACATTGACTTATCTTCATATAGGCATTATGGATTTAGTTCTCTTCCTACAGCTGATTCTATAATGAAAATAATTGACATCAAATACACATAAGAACTGGATACTTAACGTATTTTAAAAAGACAATAAATGACTGAGAATTCTAATTGTGATAACATGCTCATGTTTTTGCTACATGCTGTGTCATGGTTTGAGGTAAAACAGAACCAATTTTCTGTTCAGTATCTTTACTTTGCAGCTAGACCTCTTCTAATTACTGAAATTAACAGCATATTGTGCAGAAACTGTTTGCTTTAAGAGTGATAATACTTATGTTTATAATTGATGCCAAGGAATGGCATGCAGAGACGCTCTTTCTTATACTTATTGCTATAACAGCCAAGGCCAACAAACTTTGTTATTTGCCCCATTGGAGGGTTAGAAGAGAAAAATTGTAGAGGGGTCCCACCTGTAAGGAGGAGCAGACAGGACAGGTGACCCAAAACTGACTAATGGGGTATTCCATCCCATCTGCCTCATGCTCAGTATAAAAGCTGAAGGATCAAAGGGTCAGTGCTCTTTCTTTAATGGTTAATGTCTGAGGAGGACTTTGCCTATTTGCCTGCCCCTGCCCCTGCCCCTGCCCCTGC
>NW_009661374.1:769184-794424 GCF_000708025.1 Charadrius vociferus | reverse complement strand
CTCATAAGTCTCTTTCTCTCTCTCCTTTCACTTCTTGAAGAGAGAGGTAGGGCAGAGCATCTGCCACTTGCCTGAGTGGCCAGTCCAGCCCAAACCTTGACAAATTTATTTTCGACTCTTGCAACCTTTGGCCTACATACATTTTCAATAAACCTGTATAACTAACCAGTTCTCAGATTTATTTTTTTTGCCTTTTTTTTCCCTAACAGTTCATCTTCCAGGCATCCTAAAACAAACAACTATATTTTCCTGCATATGACTTGAATTTCATGAAGACATCTGCTCCGTTACAGAATACCCTCTCACAAATCTTTGATAACTCACATATCTGATAAAACCTGGCTCTTTCTCCATTCTAACATGAGAAGTTTTCATAAATTCAATAATTCTGAGGTAAGACTAGTAATAGAAAATAGAATATGCAAAGTAAAATAAACTTAGAAGGCAGAGGGGCATCAAGCTACAGGGGGTGATGACAGTATGAATTTCCAAGAAAGGGAGGTTTCTAGGATAAGTTCCTCTTGTGTGTAACTGGAATTGTTTTTGAGTCACAGTTCTTATATTTTTTAAGTGATTATCTATGGGATCTATGAATGAAAATACTATATTAAAGGGTTTAATACAGCTATTTTTAGGATAGAAAGTATATCACTGTGGTGGGCAGCAGGGACATTTCCTGAGATAAATCAAGACCTTATGATAATATTCATATGCAGAGCATAATTATTTCGCTACAATATCCTCCATTGTCTCCATTTTGACTACTTTGCAAAGTGATAACAGAAATTATTTAGGTTGAACCTACACACAAACCACTGCTAATGTGTCTTTTCAATTGGTTTTCTTTTCAGGGTTGGTGCAGAACACGGAAAAGAAGAGAGAAATGGAGGAAAAAAATATAAAGGATGGATCTGTTAACAGTTACCTTTTCCCTTGTACCTTTTTTCCCCTTGCTTCTCTCTCCTTATGTGGGATTCACCTTAGCTAAATGTGGATGTTTGCACGTCTGAGATAGTCACAGAGGACACTTCATGTAGTTGACAGTGAGAAGGAGGCAATTCTGCAGTCCAATTTGTCTGATCTATTTAGGAATCTGTGTTGGGATAAGATGAATTGCTTTCTGAAAGTACCTATTTTTCTTTTTCTCTATTGGCTATGAAGAGAGCATGAGGTCACTAGAGAGGATATACACATTTACATTGACATGTCTAAGCTAAGTAAGACAAATCCCAGCCTTATGCTCAGCAGGGTGAATCATGTCAAAGTCATCACTTAGGAGAAAAATATGTGTAGAAGATATATGAATTTGAATATCTGCTATAGTTTATTTTTTAGAGCCTCCACTTTTTATCATATTAACTTTGAATGCACATTAATTTTTAGTTCCATACTCTCTTGCCTTTTGTACATTCATAACTATTTTCTTCTTGAGTATCTGAAACACTAGAATTTATGCTGAGGATGTGTATGAGGCATGCCATAGCATAAAACAAAAGAAAGAATGCAAGGAATCAATAAACATTACAAAATTAAAATATATATACCTAAAGTGATAGTTAAATAAATGAATATATTTGTACCTGTTAACCCCAGTAGGCAGCCAAACACCACATAGATGGACACTCACTTCCCCCACAGTGGGTGGGAGGGGAGAGAATGAGAAGGGTGAAAGTGACAAAACTCGTGGGTTGAGATAAAGACAGTTTAAAAGGGAAAGCAAAATCTGCGTGCACAAGCAAGGCAAAATAAGGAATTCGTTCACTGCTTCCCATTGACAGGCAGGTGTTCAGCCATCTCCAGGAAAGCAGGGCTTCATCACGCCATAATGGTTACTTGGGAAGACAAACAGCATAACTCCAAACACCACCCCCCCCACACCCCTTTGGTGATTTGGGGTCAGCTGTCCCAGCTGTGCCCTCTCTCAACTCCTTGTGTGCCCCGGATCAGTTTGCTGGCAGGGCAGTGTGAGCAGCCGAAAAGACATTGATGCTGTGTAAGCACTGCTCATCAATAACTAAACCATCCTGTGTTATCAACACTGTTTGCTCAAAAAACAAAAAACATAGCACCATATGAGCTACTATGAAGAAAATTAACTATCCCAGCCAAAGTAAGTACAGCAGCATAACTTTCAGTGTTTACTGGTTTCAAGAATGAGTTTGAACAAATCTAAGAAGCTTTTGGTATATCTGAATTATTTTTCTGATTCAACATTCCATTTATGTTCTGAGTTTTTTGCAACATACTCTAGTCTTTCTTAATTTATTTCTTGTTCACTGTGTGTTCTGCCTACAAATTTAAACTTATATTTGATAGTAGTAGCAACAAAAGACCTCTTCTTAAAGATGATGAGCATGTTTATTTCCTGGAAATTAATTTGTTAAACTTCCTGAAATCTTCTTGTCTAGCTTGTCGTTTTTTTTCTTCAGAAGCTGAGGTGAATAACGCAATACTAATGAGAAACTGAGATACCATTCCATCTTGTAGAATGATCATTTTTATGAAGTCCTATTTATAACATTTCAAGTACAGGTAAGTACAGAAAAATAAAGCTCTCCTTATACTCTCCTGTGGTACATATTTATCTATTTTGTGTAGTTTATAACAAATATTTAATTCCAAGCCTCTTTATTACTCTTATTCCTTTGTCTAGTCCTGGAAAACTGGCAAGATTATAGTTTGATGAGAGATTCCCTGTGCCAAAAATCCTCCCTTGATTTTTTATCAGGTAATATAAATTTCTCCCACCTATTTTTTTTTAACAGCCACTGTTAATTGCTAGGAAATAGGAAACAATTTGGCTATCTAAGAATACAATAATAGTTTCAGTTATCAAGTGAGTTAGATATGTGAAAAGAACAGATCCCCTTAAAAGTCTGGCAGGATTTCAACCTAGCAGCAGTACCATTGGCACATCCTGATTAGTCTAGTAAAGGTAAGCTGAATCAATCAGACAATTGCTTTATTTCCTACGATAAAGCAATCACTCCAGAGCACTTCATAATATAAATAACTGATAGAGACATGAAATCCATAGGAAATGCAAGACATGGTTGTGTTTCTACAGGAACCATGTACTCCAAATATTACTGAACATTACATGCTGTCTGAGATGTCATGTTACCTCACTGTCACAGTACTGGGAAGCTAATGCCACTTAATAAATAAGTAGTATTCTTGGTTTCACATGAGTGTAAGCACCTCAAAGAATAGATGCGCTGCAATGTACAAATTTTTATCAGTATGTTCAGAAGGAAACCTTATTTTGACTATCTTTTGAAGACACCGATACAGCTCAGAGAGATAAAATTTTATGTAAAATTTGAGTGTGGAAATAAATTTTTCTGATGCTGATCTTCTCATTGAAGTTTTAATCTTGGTTATAATCTGCTATCTGTAAGGAGGAAAGATACCAGAGCTGCGGGCTTATACATATTTAATGGTTAAAAGTGGAAAAAAAGGAACACCCATGGACTTGTAAAGTCTTGCAATCTTTAAGCGTAAAAGATACTGATCACCATGAGCACAGTGAGTGGATGTAAAGTTCACAACTGTGTGTGTAAGTGCCTCCAAGGGAGGAACAATGCTCTGTAAATAGATGCTCCATAGGAAGCATAGTGAAATGTTATAGTCTGGACCCCTTTTACAATGCCTTATGAAACAAAAAAAAAAGGTGACACTAGCTTTGTGTGTAATAATCAAATAATCATACAGGAAGAGGGAGAGCAAGGTCTTGGCTGATACTTTCCCAAACAAATCTTCATAAAGATGATTGGGCTAGCACAAAGGTAGAAAAAGAAGTGCCCAGCTTGGAGCAGGATGTGAGGACTTGCAGATGAGTGAGGTGAAGGGAGCAGGGCCTTTTCCTTTTTGATAGGATCAGCCTTTTTCCTCTTATTGTCCCCTGAGTCACTGCTCATCCAGGAAAACCACAGTCACGTGTAAGACAAGAGACACAGAGGTTTCACACCAGGGTCCCCAATACTACATCTATTACTTCTTTTCTGTGTTCAAACAACTGTAAAGATGCAAAGTTTGATTTAAATTCTGAATATTTTTTAGAGGTCAGTCAGTATTACTTGGGAGATGAGGATGAAGGATAGCTGTATGTTGTATTTTCCATGCTGAGATTGTTGTTCTAGTTTTTTCTTATAGACTAGACTAGACTAGAGTGGACTAAAATATTTCCAGATAGAAGTGACCTGCAATCACCTAGTCCAATTGCCTGACTGCTTCATGGCTGAACAAAAGTTAAAGTATATTTTAAAGGCATGTTAATATGCCTTTTCTCCTAGTAGAATATTGTTCAAATGCCTCTTAAACATTGTCAGACATTAAGCATTTACCACCTCTCTAGGAAGCCTGTTCCAGTGTTTGACCACCACCTCTGTAAAGAAATTTTTCTAATATCCGGTTTGAACCTCCCTTGATGCAGCTTTGAACCATTCCCACGCATCCTGTCACTGGAAACCAGGAGGAAGAGACCAGCACCTCCATCTCCACTTCCTCTCCTCAGGAAGCTGTAGAAAGTAATAAAGTCACCCCTCAGCCTCCTTTTCTCCAAAGCAGACAAGCAGAGTGTCCTAAGCTGCTGGACATGCCTTCCAGCCCTTTCACCAACTGTGTTGCCCTCCTCTGGATGCATTCAAGTATCTTTTTTAAATTGTGGAGCCCAGAACTGCACACAGTATTCAAGGTGAGGCTGCACCAATGCTGAATACAGCAGGATACTCACCTCTTTTGACCAGCAGGTTATACTGTGTTTGATGCGGTTTGCCCTCGTGGCTGCCAGGGCACACTGCTGACTCCTGTGAGCCTGCTGTCAACCAGTACCCCCAGCTCCCTTTCAGCAGGGCTGCCCTCCAGCCACACCTCTCCCAATCTATACTTGTGTCCAGTGTTATTCCATACCAGGTGCAGAATCCAGCATTTGTTCTTGTTAAGTTTCATGCCATTAATGATTGCTCAACTCTCCAATCTATCCAAATCTCTCTGCAAAGCATCTTGTCCCTCAAGGCAGTCAACAGCACCTACCAGTTTGGTATCATCAATAAATTTACTAAGGGTACATTTAACTCCTGCACCCACATCATTGATAAAAATATTGAACAGAATTGGCCCTAGAATTAAGCCCTGAGGAACCCCGCTAGTGACTGGCTGCCAGTGAGATGTAGCCCTGCCACCCTTTGAGCCCTGCTGTTCAGCCAGTTCTTCACATGGAGCACCTTGTAGTTGCTCATCTCACAGCTGGACAACTTGTCCAAAAGGATGCTGTGAGGGACAGTATCAAAAGCCTTATTAAAATCCAGAAAAACTACATCCACTGCCTTCCCTTCATCCACTGGCAGGGTGACCTTAGCATAGAAGGATATCAAACTAGTCAAACAGTACCTTCCCTTCATGAACCCATGTTGACTGTGCCTGATGCTTGCATTGTCCTTTAAATGCCATCCAATAACACCCTGTATGATCACCTCCATAATTTTTCTAGGAATTGAGGTCAGACTAGCAGGTCTGTAGTTTCCTGGGTCTTCCTTCATGCCCTTCTTTTAAATTGGAATAACATTGGCTAGCTTCCAATTGTCAGGGACCTCCCCAGATTCCCAAGACCTTTAGAAGATGAGCAAGAGATGTCCTGCTGTAACATCCACTAATTCCTTCAGTACTCTGGGATAAATCCAGTCAGGCCCCTTGGACTTATGAACATTTAATTGATACAACTGGCCCTTACAATTTCAGTGTCCACAAATGGAAGATCACTGCTTCCTCAGTCATGGTCCTCCAACTCAGAAGACCGTGTAGCCCACTGTCTATCATTAGTATTAAAGTCTGAGGAAAAAAAAAAGCATTAAATATTTCAAATTTTTCTTCCTCCCTACTTGTCAGATCACCACCTTCATCAAGTATTGGTCTAATATTTTCCTTAGAGCTCTTCTTGCTATTAACATATTTAAAAACCCTTTTTTGTTGTTTAACACAACACTAGAAAGTTTCAACTCCAGTTGAGCTTTGACCTTTCATGGTTTCTCTCTACACCTGTGAACAGCAGCTCTTGTAATCTTTCTGTGAAGCCCGTCCTCGCTTCTAGAGATCATGTAATTTATTTTTCTGCCTTTCATGGACCTGTAAGTGCTCAAAAGTAGATTCCCAGGGGACATTGTTGACTAGCTTCCTGAGTAGCTTAAAGTTTGCTCTCTTGAAATCCAGGCTAGCAGCTCTGCTGATCTTTTTTCTCATTACACCAAAATTTTTAAACTCAGCTATTTCCTGATCACTGTGGCCAAGACAGCCACCTAACATCACATGCCCCACGAGTCCTTCTCTATTAATAAAAAAAGAGGTCTAGGAGCACACCTTTCCTAGTTGGCTCACTGAGTACTTGTGATGAGAAATTTTCTTCAACATACTTCAGGAATTTCTCAGACTTGCTTGTCACAGCAGTCTGGTATTCCCAGTAGATGTCTGGGAAGTTGAAATCTCCCATAAGGACAAGGGCTACCAGTATAGAGATTCCTACTTGCCTGTAGAGTAACTCATCAGTGCTATCATCCTGGCTGGGTGATTAATACTAAACACCCACAACAACATTTGCTTTGTTTTCCATCCCCTTAATCCTCACCCAGAGGCTCTCAACCACATCATCCCTAACTGTAGGGTCTGTAAAGTCAAACCTCTCCCTTATATGCAGAGAAACTACTCCACCTCACTTGGCCTGCCTACCTCTCCTGAACATCCTATAGGCCTCCATCCCAGCACTTTGGTTGTGGGACTCATTCCACCAAGTCTTACTAATACCGATGATGTCATAGCTGTGGGAATGGGCTAACAGAGCAATGTTGGTCAGTTATGAGAGTTACATCAGAGTTATGCTATTTCTCTTACATAATGTGTTGCCACTAAGACATTTATTGCTAAAGGGTAATTCCCTCTCATCCTGCCCTTCCTGGTCACGCGCGAACTGGGGGCAGAGAAATCTCGGCTAGAAGAACAGAGCTAGCAACTTTGTGTTAAACAAGGATTCCCCTCAAATGGACAACTCTTCCTGTAACTAGCCCTGCTTTAATGCTGTATGTCTCCAAGGAAACAGATCCAATCCCATGTGCCTGCATTTCTTCTAGCATTTGTGATAAGGATCATGATAAAACCTTGGAATGAGGCACTGATCTTTTAAACCATTTCATAAAATGAATAGAACATCTTGATGATGTGATGTTGACTACCTGCTTTAAATTCAAAATGCTATTGACTTCTTATCAACTTGGAAAGACTTTTTTTCCTTCTCTGGAGCAGGTCTTTTTCCAGCTGAAATAGTGTGGTGAGCCCGCAGAGATCAAAAGTTTATTTATGACTGCATTCACTCCTGCTGTTTTCCAAGTGAGAATGAATAGTAGAAAAGACTGAGTCATATGGAAAGACATTTCTCATCAGCACATCACATAATAGATGCCAATCTGTTTAAGTGGTCATTATTTAATTACATTAATTTAAATATTGCTATTTGGTGATGAAAATGTAACTGGTCTACATGGTAATTTTATTTGAATGGCTTTCTATTAATACTTAGCCTTGAGCATTAAGATCTGTATTAAAGTTAAGCTAATGCAACGCTGAAAATATGAATTAAGTAGTTAACTTGTAATATGTAAATTAATAGGAGTAATATGATTATTTAAATAAATTGCTTCATAAACTGTTTGTCTTTTCTATGTTATCTTTCTTCACATGATTAATCCTTCCTTTCTGAACATCAGACAATCAGAATTTGATCAAAACGTACAAAAAATATTTTTTGCAAATAACATAAACATTAGTATTGATGCTGAAGCTTGAAACCCTTTTTGTTTACAAGTAAAAAGTTCACTGCTAACAGGATCAAACTGATCAACAGGCAATCTGACTGCAGTCATTTTGCACCAGTGTTCAGAGTAAAACAAATTAATAAATACATAGAAGCACATTTTGTTATATACTCTTGCACAAAAGAAACTCTTTCAGACAGCAACAATTGATCACAATTTTAGAAAGAGATGACAGTTTTGATGCAATAAAACTACCTAAATTATTGCAATGAAGTATGTCTTACCAATGGCATACACCAATGCAAAATCAACACCTACTCCCACTCCTTACTTTAAAACTGAAAAGATAGTTCCTGTATATTTTTTTTATTCACTTAGAATCGTTTTTGTCAGTAAAATCTACTGTACCTGCCTTGTGAGCAAAATTTCCAATGATACAGTGATTTACTTGCTGTAATTTCAGTTATATAAAAAATGACAGATGCAAAATATCCCAAGCAGCAGTTCTTAGACTATACCAAATATTAAATTTCTGCAAAATTTACTGTATAAGAACTGGCAATGCAGGACACATATCCAAGTAGGACAAGAGGTAAACAGGGAGGAGGGGGGAATTCTGTTAGAAAGAAGCAGAAAGATCATTACATTTTGTGTTGGAAGCTCATCAGAGGTAAAGAAGCAGCACTCAAGAACAAGATGGGAGAGCAGGGAAAATGCCCTGTGTTTTTTAACCTGTTATCTTTAGGACAGGTAAAAGGAATGGGGTTTGGGATTTACCAAGTCATCTGCCTCTACAGACTGACCTTTCTTCTCTTGTAGAATTGCTATTTCTTTTTGTCTATCTAGCTATTTAATTTGAGGCATATGGCTTGATCTATTTAGTTGGATAGATGTTGAGAATGAGTACCCAAATTGTGATGTCAAGTCAACAGTCAATATTTAGATATGGTTAAAAGTAATAGGAAAATACTTTCAGATAAATTAATTGTTTTATCTCAGGTGAGGAGATAATTTTATGTATTTTTACTTTCATTGGTCAGAAATGAGTTGGAAGTAACTTTTTCTAAAACCAAAAATTTCCATCTTTTTCCGCCTGTTAAATTTTAAAACTTTGTAGTTGCAGGGTAAATCAAATCAAGGGGGGTTGGGGAGAGAGAAAAAAGAAAAAAAAATAATATGAAGGAGCCAGTTTCCCCAGTTCAGTCAGCAGTCTTACTATTGCTGTATCAGGTGAAGTATTAAGAACATGTGGCCAAGAGTGAGAGGAAGTGGGGCTGCCCGTCCTGGTTGCAACCTGTACACAGGCCAGACTAAACAGACTGTGAAACTGCATCATGGGGAAAAAGGAGTTGTTCTCTGTATTTTAGGAATAAAGTCTGACAAATGATGATGTCTTATGAAGATAAGTGTCCCTAAATAAGTAGGAAAGATTTGAAGAAAATGGGTACGGAAAAGGATGTGGAAAAAATGTTTCCTTTTAAAGGAATCAAACCAAAAATGTTGTGGTGTTTTTCTTTCTGTATTATTGGACTGAACAGGGGTCCTCAAATGGAGGTTCCCAGGGAAACTGTTGGATTTAACCAGATAAACAAAAGTTTTTCCAAAAGGTAAACAAAATCCAGGTTAGCACATCATGGAAGTAAACGGACCTCCACAGCTCTTAGGTTACTTTTGGTTTTGTGCTTCAACTTAAGAGTTTCCAGAAACCTGGTGATACAGTCTACACTTTCAGCCTGAGGGAAGAACAAGCCCTTCTGTTGGGTCCTTTGGCCCTACAGATACTATGGGAGACTTTTTTAACATAGTCAAGTCAAAATAGCTGGAAATTTACTAAAAATGAGGTATGTTAGTAAAATTCATGAAGAATCAGACTTCAGAAAAGACATACACGTCTGTGGAAGCCTTTCTGATCTAATAATGGGCTATTTTTCTCTTAGAGGTGCTGGTCCAACTTCTTATCTCTAAGCTACTGCTATTGTGAAAGGATTTACATTTCTCAAGAAAGGATGCAACAGAAGGTAAAGATTTGGAAAACACAGAAATAAACCTGAGTTCAATTAGTTACAACTTAATCTCCAGGCAAATGTGAAAAAAACCCCACTCTGTGTAGGACAATATATTCTTGCAGTTCACAGGCTAAAAATGAGTACTGGAAGAAAAACTGGTTTGTAACTCAGGGTGTAAATGGTCAGAATCTTTATTAAAGGCAGAGGTATTTCATACTGTCTAGGGAAACTTGGGCTCACTTTGCTCATAGAATCATAGAATGGTTTAGGTTGGAAGGGACCTTGAAGATCATCTAATTCCAAAACCCCGGAAATGGGCAGGGACACCTTCCACTAGAATCGGTTGCTCAAGGCACCATCCAGCCTGGGCTTGAACATCTCCAGGGATGGGGCCTTAACAAAACTTCTCTGGGCAACCTGTTCCAGTGCCTCAGCACCCTCACTGTGAAAAATTTCTTCCTAATTTATATTCTAAATCTCCCCTCTTCCAGTTTGAAGCCATTACCCCTTGTTCTATCATTTCATGCCCTTGTAAAAAGTCCTTCTCCAGCTTTCTTGTAGGTGACCTTCAGATATTGGGAGGCTGCTATAAGGTCTCCCCGGAGCCTTCTCTTCTCCAGGCTGACCAACCCCAACTCTCTCAGCCTGTCCTCACAGGAGAGGTGCTCCAGCCCTCTGATGACCTTTGTGGTTCTCCTCTTGACCTGCTCCAACAGGTCCATGTCCTTCTTATGCTGAGGGCTCCAGAGCTGGATGCAGTACTCCAGGTGGGGTCGCATGAAAGCACAGTAGAGGGGCAGAATCACCTCCCTCAACTTGCTGACCATGCTTGTTTTGATGCAGCTCAGGATACGGTTGGCATTCTGGGCTGCGAGTACACACTGCCAGCTCATGTTGAGCTTCTCATCATGTTGTCTCACTGAACATACGCTCTCTTCTTTATCATCTTTAGATAGTCCTATAGAAAGAAGGACATGTTTGTGTATATTCTCTACTAAATTTTCACCTTTTTTGCTGCAGGGATGTATGTTTCATATATATATAAATGAGAAAAACCTGTAATCACATTCTGGGAACTGAGCTGATACAATATAAAATGTCAATATTTTTGGTCATCTTATGTCCTAGAAAATTTAAAATTATCTTTAAGGCAAATGACATTGTTATTTAGGACAAAAGACTTCTTATTTTGTTTGATTTTTTTAATTGTTTTTGTTATAATGAAATCTATTATATATTTAAAGTTATCCCACTTTTAACAACGTTTTTAACATAATCTGTCTCAATCAAATTCCTGAGATTATACATAATACACAAGTAATTTATTTGCCTTATCAGAGCTACTACAGATCTTGTAGTAGCTAAGTTTACAGCTTAGCTTTAAAAAGCAAGAAATAAGTAAACAAAGAATGTACTTTCCATATGGTAATACAATTGGCATGTGTACATTTTGTGGCCAATTCTGCTATTTCTTGGGATTACATATTTGGCAGAAACCCCAGAAGTCTAAAGCCCAAATCTGTCACTGTCTGTAATTGCTTTTCTGTGATATCACTGAAGTTAAAATTCATACTTATTGTTTCTGTCAGTTACTTGATTGACACAAACAAGCGGGAGCATCAGCTGGGTATTTAGACTTTGGGCTGTGAGCACACATTGCCAGTTTATGTTGAGTTTCTCATAAACCAACATCCACAAGTCCTTCTCCTCAGGGCTGCTCTCAAACCATTCTCTGCCCAGCCTGTATTTGTGCTTGGGATTGTTCCAATCCACATGCAGGACCTTGCACTTAACTTTATGAGGTTTGCAAAGAACCACTTCTCAAGCCTGTCCAGGTCCCTCTGGATGGCATCCCTTCCCTCCAGCATGTTGACTGGTACCAGCTCTCCTGTGTCCTTCCAGAGAGGGCCCACATTTTCCCTAGTCTTCCTTTTATCACTGATGTATCTGTAAAAGCTTTTCTTTTTGCTCTTGACATCCCTGGCCAGATTTAACTCTGTCTGGGCTTTAGCTTTCCTAACCTGATCCCTGGCTGCTCATACAATCTCTATGTATTCTTCCCAGTCTACCCATCCTTACTTCCACCCTCTGTAGTCTTCTTTTTTGAGTTTGAGCCTGTCCAGGAGCTTCTTGTTCATCCATGCAGACCTCCTGGTGTTTTTGCCTGACTTCCTCTTAGTTGGGATGCATCGCTCCTGGACTTGGAGGAGGTGGTCCTTGAATATTAGCCATCTTTCTTGGGCCCCTCTTTCCTCCAGGGCTTTATCCCATGGTACATTACCAAGCAGATCCCTGAGGAGATTAATATCTGCTGTCCTGAAGTCCAGGGTAGTGAGCTTGCTGTGCACCCTCCTCGCTGCCCTAAGGATCTTGAACTCCACCATATCGTGATCACTGCAGCCAAGGCTGCCCTTGAGCTTCATGTTCCCCATCAGCCCCTCCTTGTTGGTGAGAACAAGGTCTAGCACGGAACCTCTCCTCTTTGTCCTTTCTATCATTTGGAGAAGGAAGTTATCAATGACACATTTCAGGAACCTCCTAGATTGGTTATGCCCTGCTATGTTGTCCCTCCAACGGATAGCAGGGTTCCCTATGAGGGCCAAGGTTTGTGAATGTGAGGCTTCTCCTATCTGTCTGAAGAAGGCCTCATGCACTTGGTCTTCCTGGTCTGGTGGCCTGTGGCAGACTGCCACTGCAATGTCATGTGTTGCTTAGTTATGAAGGAATACGAAGAAACTACTAGTAGAAACATCTTGTTATGACTTTTATGAGGTTGTAATCTTATGGGGAAAAAGTGCTTCAAAACTTATTAAAATTATGTTTTATTTCAGTCCACTCATTAGTTGTGTTTCTCACTCCATAATTCAGAACAGATATGCCTTTCTGTGTTGTAATTTGTAAATGGCCTCTTATTACATCTAGGTAGAAATATTAGCACTAAGTGTACCAAGGCACAAATATTTCAAAATATCAAAATCTCTAGGGGTACAGTACAAGAAAGAAATTAGACTCTTCTGGAAAAGTAGGTCTAATTTTTAAAAACTATAGTCCAAGGACCTAAATATATTATTTTATTATGCTGTAATCTGAATTACATTGATATGTTGTTATTAAACTGGCATAAAGTGTAAAGTTAAAAAAACCCTACAATTTATGAGTAACAAGAATTATATTGATATGTTTCATGTAATAGAAATAATTAAAAATATTTTTTTCTGGTTTTGTAGTAGAAACTCAATAGATAAATTTCCCAGGATGCAGAAATTCTTGTTACAGCTAATTTGAACATGAGAACTACTGCATATATATAGTATCTTTTCCAGTTAATTAATTACAAGTGAAGACTTGTACAGTAAAGAATTACAAGTCAGGACTTTTTGTTAGCAACATGTATATGTGAAGGTATATATCTAAATTAATAGGTTTACGTGTAAGTGACACAATTGTCTCCCCTGATTGGATGGAACCTATGATTTTGTTACATATATGATGCATTTGGTTAGAAGATTATGCTGCGGGAAATAAATTATTTTCAGAGAAGCAGAGTGATAGGAGAATTACAAAATTTGTAATATGCTTTGACAGTAAGAAATAGTGCAGTTTCCTGTTTGCCTAAGTTAAAATAAAAAAAGATGAAATATTGAATTTTGGTATTTCTGATACAATTCTTTTTCACACAGTTGATTGCACAGTTAATTCTTAGACCTTTGAATTTTACCATAATTCTTGTTTTATGCTTGTAAATGTAGGCAGCCCTTACTAACCATTAGACTAATATAAATCTTTCATAAAAATGCAAGAAGGATGTATTTACATCTGCCAGGGGATGAAAAGAAAAGTTGTTTCTTGGAAAGCTGAAAACTGTCATACTGAATGTTAAGACAAATTTCTAGAGACTATATGATAAGTGGAGTTCCAGAGCAAAGAGGGAGAGTAGAAATGCATATTCATAATGACCTCTGCTGCCATTGTTCTCAAGCCAGAGCATCTCTGGGGCTTCTAGTTTCATTCTTAAATAATTATGAAATTGATAGTAAAAAGAACACTGAGGTATTTGGGTTAACAACATAAAATGCAGTGTTGTGATACAAATTCCTCAAAGAAAATCACATCTCATTAATTTACAATAATTCTTTGAGCATGTCAAAGTCATGGGTAAAGCCAAGAATAAGAGAATATTCACTGAAAGTGAAAGGGAGAAAATTCCTACCTGATTAAACACTCCTTTTACACAATACTGAACTAAACTGTGGATCTTTTTATGTTTGGATGTTGTTAAAGCCAAAAACTCAAAAAGACTTAAAAATGGGATTTGGAC
Source organism: Charadrius vociferus (assembly GCF_000708025.1). Classification (NCBI taxonomy): domain Eukaryota; kingdom Metazoa; phylum Chordata; class Aves; order Charadriiformes; family Charadriidae; genus Charadrius; species Charadrius vociferus. The sequence continues at coordinate 780,301 of NW_009661374.1, read as the reverse complement.
TTTTTAAAGTACTTTTGGTCATAACATTTGGAATAGATTCTGACACCTCTTACATAGAGGTTTAAGTAAGTCCCCATCTGTTAAAAATTAGGAGGAAAAATAATGTGGGTATAATGATAAATACAATAGTGCAAAATTCTTAAAAAAAATTCTTGCAAATTTCTGGAGTGCATACAGAGGTAGGATAGCTCTCTCAATGGCTCTAATCCTTGACATTTTACAGTAATGTATAAGATCTCTTAATGTAATAGTAATTAAATCTGCAAGAGAATTATAGGCAAGAATGGGCAGATAATTTATGAAAGAGGTTGTAATCCTGAGGCTAATCATAACTGTAATCAGCATGTAGGGAGTGATGTTAACCATGATGGATGCTTGGACAGCTGAGAGGATCAAATTCACTGACAGCAGATGTCTCCACAATTGGATGCACTAGAAAAGAAATAAGGTCTTTAAGTTCAAGTACTGAAGTTCTTAACAGCCAAATGTTGGCTTGGTTTGGATTCAGGTTTGTCCAGCTAATGCTACAGATTTTTAATTCAGTGACTGTATGGAGTGTAACTAGGACTGTCTTCTTGCTTACTTAACCTCAAAGAAAGACAACACTCAGAATTACCTATATGGTACCGGCATTTTAGCTCAAATTTTCTCTTTAACCCACTAAATTTCATAAGATTACAATATGGAATAATTTAGACATGCAACTACACTCTAATGGAAGTCTTGTGAGCTTTGGATGCAGAACATGACTGTTAAAAATTGGGTTTGAAGTTTGATCTAGCTTAGATCTCAGAACTTAACTGGATTATTTCCTATTTATACATTCAACTCTGACTATAAATTATGGATTTTTAACTGTGAATGCAAAACACACATTACAGTAACAGATGTGCATTTGCCAGTGGAGCTTTATTCTGTAACATGACCAAAAGATTCAGGTTGGAGGGAGACAACAGGTACTATGTAAGTATATGTGGTTAATTTGCAATTTAGAGTTTTGTAATTTTTAGCTTTCTGAGGAAACAGGAGATGGAATGCAGGAAATATTTAAGTACTCATCATCAGTGGAAATTGGCTAGACCTGGCTTGCTGTCCTTTATCAAAGACAGAATCTATTACTTTCAGGGGGCAGTGATGGATGGTTTCCTGCGAAGGAAATGAAGCCCACAGGGTGATGGCAGGGCTGGCAGAGCAGGGACATTACCAACAAGGGCACAGTCCCACAGTTACTGAACAAGGTGAGCAGACCAGGTTTCGTGATGGTAACCAGGGTCAGCCAAGAGACTGGCGTTTGCCAGACAAGTCTGTGGTGATGAGGAAGTCTGAAAATCAAGCCAGGACATCAAGTCAACAAGGCAAGCTCAGGATCAGCAAAGTGCAAAACCAGGCACAGGTATACCTGTGCTGTTGCTCAAGCAAGGACCAAGGCAAAGCACCTGAGCTTCTCTGCAGCTCCTGAGGGAAAGCAAGGAGGCCCTAGTGAGGCTTCTGACAGCTTTTTCTCACTAACAGTTCTACAGGTTACACAGCTGCACTACATCAGAGCTGACCTTGAGTGTAGGCAGCCAAACTCTTACATCAAGTCTTCAGAATTTGGTAGTACACTCATTGTTCTGGCCTTTTTCTTTTCCTGTCCTGAACTTAAATTGTTACACTGTGTTTTGTTTTGTATTTAAAGAAGGCAGTACTGCATGTAAAGTTTCTCTTTTGGAGGTAATGTAAACTTTATGAGGATGTGTGTTCTGTGTCAGTGGGTGGTGGATAACCTTTCCTCTGTTGAGGACAATAGTTTAAGTTACTAGGAAATGTTTGCTTCTATATCTGTGTGAATACAACTCTTAGTATGCTGGAGTACAGATATTGATTGTAAAGAGAACACTGAATTTCTTATGTTTTCACATGACAAAATATTAATCATGATGGAGAAGCTAGCTACTTAAAGTTATTTAATGTTTTAGGCTTTCTGTTGGTCAGTTACAGGCTTATCCAGAGCAGTTTTCTACTGATGAGGGCTGATAATTTGTTTTCATTAAACACTATAAAATATTCTCATCCTTTCTAATATTTTTTTCTTATAACCTTGAACCAAGTAGTCAGTAATCACTAATGCTCCAGTTCATTATAATAAATGGCTGTCAGGTATTAGTGTGACTGTTTCCTGAGCCTAATATCCCTCTTTTTCAGCCCACAGACTTCAGTTACTAAACTTTGGATCCATGCCCTTAGTCACATCCATCTGTTGCTTTGTGCTAATCTATCATTGCCCTAAAGATTTTGTGTTAGAGAGATCAGTTATTAACAATGACTAGATTTATGGTTTGGGGTTTTTTGTTTGCCTGTCATTTGCTGATGCTTTTCTGAATAAGAAAGTATGCTCTGTTGGAAACTTTTTATCTTTAAGCTCCTTTAGAACTGCTGTGTCTTACTATCTGGGGTAATCATTTTTTTTGGATGGAATGCCAGGTAGGATATCTGAAGCATTTGGTGCATCTGTTCCAGTCTGTCATGTGGTTCTGGCCTGTATTAGAGAACTGAACCTACCAAAATTGGTCACTTATCATCTGTTTCAAGTCTGAAGTGGAACAGTCATGGACTTAAGGAGAGCTTAAAGACAACATGATCCTTGTAACAATAAATAATTGAACAGTGCTGGTGAGTTATAGGCTGGAGTGTTTGTGCTCATTCAGTTCAGATTTTTAGGCAGGTGGGCTTGTAGAGTGAATCCTGCAGATAACTGAGTAGTGAAAGGAGTAGAAAGCTTTGCCAAACTGCTGACAGCAGGCAAGCAGAGTATAAAAAGGGTAATCTTTGCAGAAAATGATGGCTTAAGCTCATATTTGATATGTCATGAGTGTTATTTTGGAGAAATAAAGCTAATATAAGCTAGAGTTATTAGAAACCTTTGGGTCAAGTGTGTTCTTGGGTGCCCAGAATGGCTTGTTGGCTTCCAACCTCATGAACCACTTCACAGTAATTTAATTTATTGCACTTCCTATTTGGATTTTTTCACGGTTGTTTCCTGAATTCTGTTTTCTCATTAACAGTTTGTAATGCACCTTGATGTATGGCATATTCTTTCTCACATTGTTTTCTGCCAATATTTGTGTTTCTATTGTGTCTGACTATGTTAAGTCCGTGATTTTTAATTGTCAGCTTGATGCTCCAGCTGGCAAATGTGTTGAAATGGTTTGTTTGGATTTTAAGGTTTCCATTTTCAGCTCTTGTTTACTTTGCCACATATTCACAGCTTCCTTCCACTTCAGCTGCCAAAATTTCAGCACACATCATGGAAATATTTCAGCCTGCTAGCTCAAAATATATCTTCCTGTGTCTTCTTGACCCCTATCCAATATCTGAAAAATCCTATCACTTATGGTTTCCATTAGCTTGGTTAGTGCATAATCTTTTCTACTAGTCTTGGCTGCTTCTATATTTTTTTCCCTCTCTCATCTCCCCACCACCTGGGAGCAGCAATGTGGAACGAGAAATGAAAGTCTACCATGGAACAGATCAAAAATAGCTGCAGACTTTGGAAATACAATAATTTTAAAGCTTCACCAAATGATCATATATTTAGATTACTGTTTTTTAAACAAATGCAGAATGAAACTCTTGCAGGTATTCAAGTTTCTCTGCAAAAATCCTTTATTTGTGTTACTGGCCCTGATCCTTACTTTATAAAATGGGAAATTGCCCTTTGCTCACTATGTTGCCACTTTTCTTATTCTTTGTACAGTTTTTGGACAGTCCTTATGGTCTGAAGTCTTAATTGTGAAGGACACAGTATTGCTTTTGTCTATAATCTCCATGCCTGTCTATAAAACACTCCATAAAAGGTTCTAGTGTAGTTCTTGTGATTGATCTATCCTATTTCTTCTCATTATTTTATTTCTAAGTAGATATTGAAATCTTAAGTCTTAAATAATCAAGTAGTGTTTCTCCCTTCTTTAATTCCACTAAAGCAATATGTTAGCTAATTGTTTAGAATTATCTTATTGCTTTAGCTCTCCAGTGATTTTTCACGCTTTTTGATTTCATTTGCTTTTATACTGTAAAAATCTAAATATTGTATCAAGAAGGGAAGAAAGGAAAAAGACTTGGGACTAGAAATGGTAGACATGAATCATCAGATGTTTATGAAAATAGTGATTAAAAAAAAAAGTGCTAGATAAACCCAAAGGCTTTATTATTCATGTAATTGATACTGAAGACAAAAGAAATTAACTACTTATGATTTTTAAGGAGAAATACTGATGGAACAAGCTGAATGCTATCATAAAATGTTGCCAAGCTCAAACATGTCACTCACCCAAATTCACTTCATTGAATCAGTGTGCTGATAGTTCCAGCAAGCTAACTGAAGAAGTTTCAAGTGACCCTTCACTGTGCAATAAAAGCATGAAATATCTGGTAGAGTAAGCTTGAAATGGCTTGAAATGCAATCACCATAATTTTAGATATTGATGCTAAATCTTAATTAAGGGCAAGGAAGGATGCTAATGAACTTGAGTGAATAATTGAATGGTTTGATACAATATTTAGATTTTTACAGTATAAAAGTAAATGGTAATCTTACTTTTTGATCCTTGCATCCTTGCCATACTGTTTGAATTTAATAGAGCTAAGATCTAGACAGATGAAAAAGGGAAGAGACAGGTGAGAAGGCAAAGAAGAAGGAACTGAAGAAGCAGATGAGAGAAGTTACCGTAAGCAAAAAATCTTTCTAAAATATATTAAGACAAATGACTGATCTTTAAACAGAAAGATTTTATGGTTTTGATATCTGCAAAGCAGGTCAAGAGGAAATCAATCTAGTGAGTGCCCCATAAGATACAGATAACTTGGAAAGACTGAAAAGCTGTGCAAAAGAAACTTATTCAGATGGCATAAAATGTTTTTTCCTTGGGTTCTGCTACCATTAAATACTTTGAAGTTCAGCTTATGGTGTGATAATCCAGATTTAAAACATAATTTCTTTTTATATCATCTTAGAACTTGAAGTGTTAGGACTTGTCAGGGGAAGCTGATTTAATTGTTATAGAATTAGAGAATGATTTAGGTTGGAAGAGACCTTAAAGAACATCAAGTTCCAACCCCCCTGCCATGGGCAGGGATACCTCCCTCTAGACCAGGTTGCTCAAAGCCACATCCAGCCTGACCTTGAACACTTCCAGGGATGGGAGGTCAACAACTTCCCTAGGGAACTTGTTCCAGTGTCTCACCACCCTCACAGTGAAAAATTTCTTCCTAATTTATATTCTAAATCTACCATCTTCCAGTTTGTAGCCATTACCCCTCATTCTATCACTTCATGCCCTTGTAAAAAGTCCCTTTCCAGCTTCCTTGTAGGTGTCCTTCAGATACTGGAAAATTGCTATAAGGTGTCCCTGGAGCCTTCTCTTCTCCAGGCTGAACACACCCAGCTCTCTCAGCCTGTCTTCATAGGAGAGGTGCTCCAGACCTCTGATCATCTTCGTGGCCCTCCTCTGGACCCACTCCAACGCATCCTTCTTATGTTGTGAAGAGCTTAACCAAGATATACAAAATAGTGTGCTCATGAGTACATAAATTAGAAAGGGGAATGTTGTGTTAAAAAAAACTAGTGCACAGTAGAAGATATAGAGGGTCTACTTGGAGAGAAAGAATTTACTCATGATGAGGAAAGAATGAGGCTTCCATTCTTAACTACATGATATTGGACCACTATGGCTGATAAAGAGTTAACTATACCAATGCATTTACAAAATGCAACTTCTTTGTGTGCCTGTAAACTAATTTGTTTATGGCATGTGAATCTTAATTGGGGATGCTAAACTACAATTTTTTATGGAATTTTGGAGTCTTTTGTTTTCTGTTAATGCTTAATTTAAGCACATCAATAAAATGGAGGCTTGTGTTTATGATTTTACACATTAGTTTTTGAAAAAAGCATATGTGATCAGCATACCTATTGCAAGTAAGATTGATACAGGAAAAAAAAAATGCTTTTCACATTCACTAGCATTCAAAGGCAGAAAATTACTTTATCCTGTAATACTCTAGACATTGAGGTAGAATGGTTGGCATGATGAATAGTATGCATGCAAGCATTACATGCTGTACTTTGTAGCTGTTATAAACAGTCTATTAATCTCTTTTATTAAATGCAGGGGTATCAGAAATTTTAAACTGGGCTACTACAGGCTTATTAGCCATCTGGTGTCTAAGGTTATTTCTAGTGCTGTGGTGGGTTGACCCTGGCCAGCAGCTAAGCCCCAACCCAGCTGCTTGGTCACCTCCCCCTAAAATGATGGGGAAGACAATCGGAAAGGCAGAAGTGAGAAAACTTGTGAGTTAGGATAAAGAAAACTTAATAAGTGAAGCAAAGCAGCATGTACAAGCAAAGCAGAAAAAGGAGTTAATTCACTACTTCCCATCTGCAGGCAGATGTTTAGCTGTTTCCAGGGAAGCAGGGCTTCATAAAATGCATCAGTTACCTGGAAAGACAAACCCCATAACCATGAACTTCCCCCCTTCCTCCTCCTCTCCCTGAAATTTTATTGATGATCATGACATCATATGGTATGGAATATCTTCTTGTGCTGTGTCTCCTCGCAAATTCTTGTACACCCCCAACTCACTTGCTGGGAGTGGCAGAGTAGGTAAAAATACCTTGAGGCTATGCTAACACTCTTCAGCAATTACTGAAACACTGTTGTGTTATCAACACTGTTTTAGTCACAACTTCAAACCACTGTACCATACAGGCTGTTATGAAGAAAATTAACTCCATCCTGGCCAGAACCAGTACAATTTCCACCCCTTATTCCATACAATTTGTTTCATGCTCAGGTGATACACTACCCAGTACATCCTTGCCAACCACCACCTTCCCATTACCATACTTTGACATATACATAGGTATTATTCCGTTAGCCTATGTACCACCCTTGTGGGCTGTGATATAAAATTACAACTGTATATCGCACACAAGTGTAAAACACATATGAACATGGTGCTCCACACATCCCTGTTTGACAGCAATTCCATATTACACATTTGCAGAATAATTCCACCTTCAATTTATATAATCTAGGCTTGTAAGGACCTTTTTTAAGCCATCCTTAACTTCTTTTGTACTATCCATAATTCTGCTCATTTTGTGATTGTCTTCCTTGGTCCTCTCTTTTTCTGTCTCTTTCTTAAGAATTTCTTTCACTAGTACTTACTATTTGATCTCCTTCGAACTGTAGACTTACCTATTTTACCCTCTCTAGGACTGAAAATTGTGAGGAGAAATTAGATGTGAATGAATATCAGGTACCTGGGTACACCAGCTGCACTGTATCAGGGTTCAGCTTGAACACAAGCTGCTTATGCTCAAGATCAGCCCTGGTACATTTCAGCTGAGCCAGCTTACATCAGTCTTCGCTAAAAACAACAAATTGTGAAGAACAGCCTTCCTGGGGCTTCTCTTCCTTGGTTCAGGAGGTGCATTGAAGTTTGGGTGCTGAGTCTTGGTCCTGGCTTGAGCTACATTGCAGGTATGCCTGTTCCTGGCCTTGCATTTTGATCCTGACCTTGCCTTACTGACTTGTCTTCTTGGTTTGACCTTGGACCTGTTCAGATTTTCCTGCTCGGATACTGTAGGCCTGCACCTTTTGCCAGTGAAGCTAATGTCTTTTTTGCCTTTCTGTAGCAAGCTCGATCTTGGCTCCAGCTTGTCTTCCCTACAGGAGCAAACCACTCTTGCCACTTCCTGAAAATGAGGACCTTGAGCCATGTTTCCAGGATGCACTACAGCAAAAAGACATAGAGAATATCATCTCAAACTTCCTCAGACAAAAATTTTGTTTGTCTTTTTTGAAATACAGGTAGGTTGGGTTTTTTTATTTTTATTTTTTCCCAAAAGTAATAGTATCGTTTCACACTGCAACTATTCAATTTTTTAAGTTGAAATTCCAGACTTGTAACAGGTCTAGCAACCCTGTTTTAAAACCAGCTTTCATCCCAAGAAGCTTATCAAGTTCCAGTATGACCATCTGATTCTCTTATTTCATTCTGACATCCTCCATTTGCTTTTTCTTTTTCTCTGCACAATAAATTATTTCAGGAGCCTGTATCTTTCCATAAATATGTAGAGCTCTCACCAGGTTTAGGCCTCTTTGATAATAAAACAAGTTGTTACTGTAAAAGGAAGGAAAACTCGCATAAATTATGTGCCTTGTAAATCAACAGTGAAGGGCTACTAGGAGAATTTTCTTCTTCCTAATCACAGTTAGTTGAGTTTATGCCCTGAAGTATGAGAGTTCATTGTCCTCGTGTTATTTAATACTAAAAATACTGAAATCAGATGTTCATCACACAATAAAAAGATTTATAAATTTACGTTACGTACAACTTTATTCATATACAATGAAAATCTCATAGAGATACAGACGAATTCAGATCTGATTTTTTTTTTTTTTTTTCCCCCTCCTATTTTCTAATCAAGCAGTTTTACAAAGTTTTTCACCACAGAAGAGGAATGACAGGGAGCCAGTGGCAAAGGTGCAAATCTTAGGGAATACAGTAGCTTGGTGATAGATTAAGCCAGATAGATTAAGCCAATAGATTAAGCCAGAAAAAGACAACTGCTGGTATGTTGTGTGTTGAACTTATGTATTATAAAACACATTAAAGTTTTATTCAACTTCAGTGAAATTCTAATAATGAATTTATTTGAAACAGGGGAGGGCAGACTGGTAGAGAGAGATGCAATTTATAACATCCTGTGAAGCCAAAGATGGATTTGGTACATTTAAATCTGTCTAGAACTTGAGTTTGGAATTCAGATGTACAGTGTAAACAGAAATAATGTGGCTTGCAAAATTTGTATAACATGCAATGGTTTGAGATGAGACAGTTAAATGATAAATATCTATTATTTATTGATATACTTGTTACTGTTGACAGGATAAATGCCAGGAGTGAGTCTCAGACAACTGGAATAGATTAAGAAAAAGTAATAGAGTTTTTTATGTCTTTTTGAGGGCGATGAGTAAGCAAAATTTTCACTATTTATCTCTTTAAAGACTAGTTATGCTCAGGAAAAGAGAATAGAGAAAACAGGTGGTAAAGTATAGCTAAAAGGTATGGAAAGGTTGAATATTCATCTAGAAATTGTATTTTCATAAGAAATCCAAACAGTCTTTGAAAAAAGCATGTGCAAAATTTTTAAATTAAAATATTAACATAAATAAATGTCTTAATGAAGATCAGGTTCAATAGTGTGTGCAACAGAAAAAAGAAACACTAGTCTCATTTTCATCAGATAGAAACCTTACTGCAGAGCAGTATCAAAGTTTAACAACAAATTTTATTCACTGTCTGTCATCAGATGTTTAAGACTTTACTACTTCATATTTTAGATAATGTAGCAGATCTCTAATAACACCTTGAAACAAATAAAATAATGACGTATTAACACTTTTTATGCAGGCACCTGGAAATATTACCTAGCTCCATATACGGCCAGATGATTGGTGAGGTATCGTCTCTGTCCCTGTGTTGAGTTTTTAAAAAAAATATATATATTTTAATTTTTACATTATCAAATGTAAAATTCCCATTACTTTGGAATTCACTTGGATGCTGTTCTCATGGGAGACTTCAATCACCCTGACGTCTGCTGGGCGTATGCAGTCCAGGAGGTTCTTCCAGTGCATTGATGATAACCTTTTGACTCAGGTGGTGGAGGAGCCATCAAGGAGAGGTGCACTACCAGAGGGGGCAGCCTTGGCTACAGTGATCACGAGAAGACAGAGTTCATGATTAAGTGCAATATGCACAAACCATCAGGTAGGATTACAACCTTGGACTTCAGGAGGGTTAACTCTGATCTCTTCAAGAAACTGCTTGGAGAAATCCCATTGGTTAGGACTCTAGAGGATAGGGGGACTCAAGAGAGCTGATTGATATTTAACTCACTTCCTCCAAGCTCAGGATCAGTGCACCCCTAAGAGGAAGAAATCAGGCAAGGGAAGAAGGAGGCCTGCACGGCTGAGCAGGGAGCTTCTGAAAAAGCTCAGGTGGAATAAGGAAGTTTTCAATATGTGGAAGAAGGGACTGACCACTTGGGAAGAGTACAAGAATGCTGTCAGAGTATGCAGGGATATAACGAGAAAAGCCAAGGCCACCTTGGAATTAGATCTGGCAAGGGATGTCAAGGTAATGGGAAGGATTTTTTCAAGTACAAGGAAAACTAGGGAAAATGTGGGCCTGCTGTTGAACGAGACAGGTGCTGTGGTGACAGAAGATGCAGAGAAGGTGGAGTTGCTGAATGCCTCTTTGCTTCAGTCTTTACTGCTCAGGCCAGCCCTTGGGAGTCCCAGACTTTCCAGGTAACAGAGAAAGTCTGGAGGAAGGAATACTTTCCCTTGGTTGAAGAGGAACAAGTTAGAGATCAATTAAGTAAACTGGATACCAACAAGTCCATGGAGCCTGATGGGATGCAGCCACGAGTGCTGAGAGAGCTGGCCGATGTCATTGCTGGGCTGCTCTCCATCACCTTTGATAGGTCCTGGAGAAAAGGTGAGGTGCCTGAGGACTGGAGGAAAGCCAATGTCACTCCAGTCTTCAAGGAGGGCAAGAAGGAAGACCTGGGAAACTACATGCCGGTCAGCCTCGCCTCCATCCCTGGAAAGATGATGGAACAGCTCATTCTGGGCGTCATCTCCAAACATCTGGAGGAAAAGAAGGTTATTGGAAGTAGTCAACATGGATTCACCAAGGGGAAGTCATGTCTGATCAATCTGATAACCTACAATGGCGTGACTGGATGAGTGGATGAGGGGAGCATAGTGGATGTTGTCTACTTTGAATTCAGCAAGGCACTCAACGCCATCTCCTACAACATCCTCACAGGCAAGCTTAGGAAGTGTGGGTTAGATGAATGGATAGTACGTTGGATTGAACAGTGGCTGACAGAGCTCAGAGAGTTGTGGTTAGTGGTCCAGAGTCTAGTTGGAAGTCAGTAACAAATGGTGTTCCTCAGGGGTCAGTACTGGGCCCAGTCCTGTTTGATATATTCATCAACGACCTGGATGAAGGGATAGAGTATACCCTTAGCAAGTTTGCTTATGACACAAAACTGGGAA
>NW_009661374.1:759214-768930 GCF_000708025.1 Charadrius vociferus | reverse complement strand
CTTTCTTATGAGGAAAGGCTGAGGAACTTGGGTCTCTTTAGTCTCCAGAAAAGAAGATTGAGGGGGGATCTTATCAATGCTCATAAATACTTGAAGGGACGGTGCCAGGGGGATGGGAACAGTCTTTTTTTTCAGTAGTGCCCAGTGATAGGACAAGAGGTAACAGGCACAAAGTTGAACATGGGAAGTTCCATCTAAATATGAGGAGGGACTTCTTTAGTTTGAGGGTGACAGAGCACTGGAACAGGCTGCCCAGAGAGGTTGTGGAGTCTCCCACTCTGGAGACATTCTAAAAGCACCTGGACGCCATCCTGTGCAACCTGCTGTAGGTGACACTGCGCTAGCCGGGGAGGGAGCTGGTCTAGATGATCTCCAGAGGTCCCTTCCAACCCTGACCATTCTGTGATTCTGTTTATTACAAATAAATGAATGGAAATATAAACAAATAGGGGAGCTTTTGCACAAGGACTTAGATTTTGGTCTTTAAACAAATAATGGCAAGTACCCAGTGATATCCTTGGTATGAGACAACAACAGAGATCTTTTTTAAACACATGGACTACAGTATCAATTTTTATATGCCTCACCTAAGCCAGGGAGAGTTAAACAGTTTTTTCCTGTTGTTGTTTCCATGCCTCTTTGGAGAACATATTAAAAAAAAAAAATACTTTGGTACTGTTCAAAGCTGTATCTTCTTCTACCTCTGCGATTTGACATATTTGACTTCCAACAGAATAATCACAGAGGAGAGATGTCTGTTGCCACATTTTATTTTTGCCAAAAAGCATCTGACGTTACTCCAAGTGCCTGGTACTGTCATATACCCTGAAATCTGCAGCAGGCTTACTGAAAAGTGAGATGTGGAGTCATTTACATATCCCTAGGCCACACTATTCTATCACTGCTTATCTGTCACATATGAAGTTGAGTTTATTTGTTAAAAAAGAATTACTGTGGAATTTTTCCACCCATTTCAGGCGTAGATATTCCAGATATTGGTAGTTTATGTGTTTTCATATTTTAATCCTTATGTAGAGTTGCTATATTCTTCAATTTATGGTCTAATACTGCAAGCTCAGCTCACAGGCTGTTTAATAAACTTTGTTAATCAGTTCTCTGGAGCAATGACTCTGAGGTGAGCCAATACAGTTTATGTCTATGTTATTTTTGTTCTTTAGTCTTAAGCTATTACTACATATTCTATATTAGAAAACAAGACTCACAGATAGTCCTTGGAAGATTCCTACTAATAAATGCTAGATTTGTAGTTAAAACCAAAAATATTACCCTGTGATTGTGCAATGCATACACACCAGTTTCCAATTATTATAATTATTTCTCCTCTAGGTGTAGAACTTGATCCTTTTTAGGGATTAGTGACCTCATCCCAATTCTTAGTAGAACTGCTGGTGAAACTGTTCATTTTTGGTAAAGCAAAGTTTATCTGAAATAGTAAAGGACTGATTTATTGATACATAGCAGTGTGGTAACAGGATAGACTATGTTAGGTTTTGAATTCCTGAGCACATTTTTATCCTAAGTATATGCACGCTTGCCTGAGGGCAATATCTTATGATGCACTGCTGATAGTTCCTGTATCTAAGAAAGTACCCGACACCTCATGGAAGAACTGTTGATTAGATGCTGTCAGTGCTGCAGGCTGGATTATCTAGCTTCATTGTCTTCTGATTAAGGGTTCAAGAGCTTGAATTTGTTTGTTTGTTTGTTTTCTTGTTTGTTTTGAGTTTTTTGTTGTTTATTTTCTTGTTCACTCAAGAGCCAGAGAGTGCTAGACTACTTGTACGGTAGAGGGGCTTTACACAAGGTTAGAAACTGTCATGTAGAGAAGCATTACAGGTAAAAGTAAAGGTAGTACGTAAAAGACTTTGACAACTCTGCAACACTTTCAAACCTCTTAAGCCTGCCTTCAATTATTTGAGAGTTTCTCCAGCTAAAGAAAAATCCTTCCTTTAAACTGTGTTTTTTGTTTGTCTACCGTATTGTCTCCAAATAAACCTTAATTAGCTTGGGTTCATTCTGGCTTACTTTAGGCATCTAACCAAAGTGGATTATTTGAGAACGTATTTAACTAAAGCTCCCCTTACTCTTAGTAGAGACTGGCTCCTGAATCATCCTGTCTTTATCAACTGTAAAGGAAACTCAATTTGCTGACTGAGGTAGCAGGGACTAATTTGGACTCTAGAGTACCAATGGTTTAGGTGGGGGTCTGGAAGAGTAGAATTATATTTGTTGAGTATGCCTGAATTCACTGAGAGGATTTTATTTGGAAGTCTTGCCTGGTCCCTTCCTCAGACACCTATTAGCTGCTGGGGTACTTCTCCTGGAGACCGTCTTCCAGATTACCTTGTGCTGAAGGGAATCCAATTTGTGTGTTCAGAGTGAACTTCTACATTACTGACTGCTGCAGTGCAAATATAGATAGATTGAAGCTCCCTTTATTGTGATTTATTACATTTCTAGGGCTGGACTTCACATGGTGTCTGTTGAAATCAAGTTCACAGCAGTTGCCTGTCTTAGGTACATGCACTGAGAGCTAACTGGAGGACAGAGCTAATGAGTCCACATTACATTACTCTATACAATGCTTTTGCATGACTTAAATTTAACTTCCACCAGGAAGAAAACTCTTTTGAACACATCAGAAGTGCACTCTAGGGAACATTGCAAGGCATTAAAATGCAAGGCAAACTCCCAGTAAAAAAAAACAAAACAAAACAAAACAAAAAACCAAACAAAATCCTCCCTGAAAATCCTACAGAAAACCCTCGAAAGCAACCACCAACAACCAAACAAGTAAAAAAGAAAAAAACCCCACAACCAAACACCACAAAACCAACATCCTGAACACTAAATTTTTAGTGTAGATCTATCCAGAAAGACTATCATGCAAACCTAAATGCAGGAATGATCAAGAGATCCACTTCAAAATTTAGCAGTGACTCAAGTTTAAAGGGTAAGGTACATAGTTTTAAATGAGCAAGAAAGTCTGTCAGAAGGATTCCAGGACAGCTTTTTTGAAACATACAGCAAACAGAAGAAGAAAAGTGTCAGAAAAAAGGATGAAACTGAAAGAGAGACTTGAGATGGAAGTGAATCAGACCTTTTGTGCTTGAAGCATGTTGTAGCATGAAACATCAGCAAGCTTTGAGTTTTGAAGTGGGCCAATGCTTCTCCAGAACTGTGATGTTTTTGATCACATCAAGGCATACTGTCCTGCATACAAGCCTGTGCTACAGACACTTTATAAAGCATGGCTCAGATAAACAAAACAGAACAAATATCCTCCTTCAAATCACCTGCAGCATATCAAGTCAAGCTTATTGGGTCTTAAGTTTATTGTACAAATACAGGTTCATGTTGTCAGTACATTTTTGGAGCTGTAAAACAGGTTAATACAATTCAGTTCAAAAAAACAGACAGAAATTTATTTTGAGTTGGATTCAGCAGCTTGTTGTAGTTGCTAGTAATTAGGCTTTGTTGCCTGGGCCGCCGCCTTATTTGACTTTGCAAATTTTCATTTGAACACCAACTGTTACAAAGCATATCAACTACCATAGTAATCCCATATGCTGGATGATAGCTGGCAGTTATCTGTGCAGGATTCAGATAATGATGAGACTACAGAATGTTTTAAACTGTACATCTAGTTCAGTAGGCATCCTTGAAATTTTATAAGATAACAGTAGTAGATTTGCTACCTTTAATGCTCCCGGTCCTTCGTAGGCTTTTAACTTAAAAATTTGGTTTTCATACACAGTTCAGACCTTAACAGAGAATTCTCATACTATGGGCGTGTTATAATATGATACTGTGTTATCATTATTTGAACATTATTGCAACATTCAGTTTTATTTGTTTGAATAATGACACTTTATTATTATAAATCTCACTTTTTATATTGTATAACAGATATTTTTTGACAAGCTACAAATAAATTTAAGCAGCTTAAAGGTAGGAACCTACATGTCTTTGCAGTAATTTTGTGGAAAACCATTCTAATCAAGTAGTTTTATAAATTTGCTACACACTTTTCACAATGTATGCTTTCTATGATATGCTAAAAAAATGTTACTTGAATGGAGTATATGTTGACTACAGTAAACTGAAAATAAAATATTTTGTCTTAAGAAACTTCTACACTTGAAATTGAGTTTGAGGGCATCTTCTCCTAAACCCAACAAGTCTCTAATTGTTTAATTTAAATCCAGCATTTTTTTTTATTATTTCTGTGGTAAACTGAATGCACTTTAGTCTTGTAATGAGCCTGAAATTTTAAAAATTCTTGTCCATCTAAAAGGCTCTTAACACTTCGAGGATTAAAGTTTGCGCAGGTGTTTTTTTTGATTGTGGTTGTTTTTTTGTTTTTTTTTTTCCCTTCAGAGAACACTGGCTTCTAAAGCTAAAAAGATCTCTTAGAATTTAAGAAGAAAGATCAAGAGGAGTCTGTGGGGTGGTAACAGTTTTATTTTCTTCAAGCACAAACATCAGTGCCAGTCTCTCATCCAGCATACACAGAGCAGCAATAAATTGCCCAGTGAAGCACGTTAACCACAAAAGAAAAATGATTTTTGAGAAAGAAGTGCACCCAGAGGTTCTTCATGTCTGTGGCCAGAGAAGATCAACTGAACAATTACCTTTATATTAGATATTTCCATCTTAGCTCCAGAAGAGGTAGTTTCTTTTTTAAACACAATGCAGTGCCATGCAGAATTGTTAGCTTGGCTCTTAGAAAAAAATCCAGCAGCAATAGCCCAAAATCTTAGCTGTAGTTGTGAATATTTCAGCCTTAGCTGATTTTCAGTTTAGTACTCAGCTCATAGCACAGTAAATTCACATCTACATGCACAGATTAGGCATTGTATTTTGTCAGACATGGTGAGGAAAGGGACAAACAGAAAATGTTATTAAAAACATTTTAATATTAGGTTAATACAATCTTGTTGGTAGCAATAAGAATTTTAAGAGGCACTTTCGATCTTTTTAAGATTTATGATACTTCACAAATAAGAAGATATTTGCTTATATTTTGAGTAAATGTGAGTATTATTTGAATAATTATTCTAATTAAAGTAAATTCCGGAGTATTCCACTTTTTCCACTCAAGGACAAGGCTCAAAACCAAAATCATAGACATAATCACAAAATATCCATAAACCGGAACATTTTTATTCAGTCTTCCTTTGCATTCTTCTCTTTTACTCTGTGTTTTTGGAAATGTATGTAAATAAGAGCTGTAAGTACCCTGAAAATGACAGACTGTAAAGCAAGGTAAGGATACTAGAATTAAAAAAAAACCAACAGCATATATTTTAAATGATAGAATGTTCCCCAGAATAGCTTTGGGTCAGGACAACTAGCATTTTTCCAAGCAGAGTGTGGGAGCAAGGCATCGTATCCTTCCATCCCAATAATTTTCATGTGGACACTGTCATGGATGCTAACGCACTGTAAGAGTGTAGCCACAGTCAGCCTGTGCCAGCTGTGTTCAGGGCTACAGAACAGGCCCTGGAAGTGTTAAACACCTAGATGTGTCCAGAGCTTTCCTGTGCGAACATCTATGGACCAGGAGGCGAGACAGTGAAAAAACAAGGTACTGCGAGCACCTATCGTCGTGTCCATTGCTGCCTCTGCATTGAGTTTGCTCTGTTCTTTGTTGATAACAAAAGCTCCATGTTACCTTTATACCAATGCTTAGACATCTGTGACAGGAAACTTTAAAGTAAAATAGTAGAAATAGAGTAGAACAGATTAGTCTTATGTTGTTTAATGTATAGTGGTTGTGACCTTGATTATTTTATTTTCTTAAAATAAGTGGTGTCAGAATGGTGTATGTAGTAGCAAGCGTTACTGGTGTTATACCTGCTGATAACCATCTTAGTCAGGGAATAAACTGATTCTAGCCTGCCTGTATATCTTCAGTTCATACAATCTATTTTCTGGACTATTAAAAAAATATTGATTGATTTGGATCAGGATAAGGCATATGTTTCAAGTTTGATAGATTCTACCATAAACAATTTTTATTAAATGTCACATGAGGAGTTATTGCTTTGTATCTAATGGGTTTGCTTGCATTATGCCTTGCGGGAGTGAATCAGATCACTGAGAAATACTGGATAGGAGTTATTGCCATAGATGGCACATTTTCTAAGAAACTAAACTGAGTCCTAATTAAAGAGTTCTTCATCCATATTCTGTAAGCTCTCTGCAGTTTGAGCAACTCTGTAATACTGGGCAGGAGGATGGATAGTTGCTCTTTGTGGGAGTGCTTGATAGGAAAATAAACTAGCAGACTTCAGGTATCAAAACAGGAACTGTTAAAGTAAATGTAACACTATGACGTTTTGTGTGGTAATCAGACTAGACAGATAGCACAAAAGACACTTCTGACTAACTAGAAGAATACTGAGTGGACTTTTAATGGCCCTTTAGCATGCTCATTTAATACACGCAACATCCTGAAAGACAGGAAGGTGGCCAGTGTAACACCATTATTTAAATAAAAGTCTAAGGACAGGCTAAATTACAGTTTTGTTAGTTTAACTTCAGTTACAGGAAAATTAATAGATATTATTTTTAAGATCTAATGGGTGGACATTTTGAAAACTACATCTTGATAAAACAAAGCTAAGACATTTTCATAACTGAGAGGTTATTTCTCACTAATGCACACTGCTGTCAAGACAGAAAGAGGGAAAAAAATACACTTCATAAACTAATGAGTATTATAAAGAGACGTTTGGCAAAATTTCCATGTCTAGAGCTTTAACATATGAGATACACAGTTCTTGATATGCAGAATGTAAAGGAGGGTTAATAATGCTTTGAATAGGGCCTCCTCTGTTGAGAAACAAGGATAACAAATAGTAGTTATGAATGGATTTGCTTTAGACTTGAAGTAAGTTACCAGAGACGTAAACTGTACTTTAAAAAACAAACAAAAAACCCAAAAGCACAATATTAAAAATTAAGTTGGTGATAAATTGCTGGTTGTGCAACAAATATTAAATGTGACCAAATTCCAAGTCCTTATTGGTTTTATGTATGGATGGTAAATTTAGTATCATTTTTTTTCTGTAGTCTGACCAACAGAAAATGTGATCCACTGCATGGATACATACCTCTTATAGGAAGAGAGAATTGCAATGCAGAAGCATGTTAATGGATTGTAAATGTTAACATATTTATACTTTACCCGGATAAAAGCTGCACTGTTTGTGAAGCAAAATATGTATCCTAAGCTACGTACGTTTTCAGGCCAAGAAGCTTGTTACCTTATGATCGACCTTTCAACAAAATAAAACCAAGAATATTCCAAAGTTGGTTTTATACAGAATTGGCAGGTTTGACACATACTTATCTGTAAAATTATTCTAGAAAAATCTGACTGCTGTTGCATTTAATTCAAAAAACATCTGAGAACTTGAGGTGATAAAATATCTGGGAATATATGTATTATTACTTTAATTCAAGTTCATCATAAAGCCAAAAGGTGCTAGGATACAAACTGATATTTGTATTCAGAACTACTTTGAAAAATATTTCACTTTACGAAATTGTGCTTCAGCTGATCCCTTCAAGTAATGTAGAGTGATTATCTGTATTTTGTGTCATTGTTTGCCACTAATGAGTACAGCAGCCAAATTTATCAGTTCAGTGTTTTAGCCTGTATTCTCACCAGAAGTAGCTAAACAAGAAGATTTTAATTTGAAATGGATTGAAATAGATTAAAGCGGTTTATTAATTTATCAAAGACATATAATTAACTGGCAGTCAGTGACCTGTACACTAGCAGCAGTACAACAAATAAACTGCAGTACTAGACCCTTACAAATGATAATTTATATGACAAGAAAAGTCTAAACATCCCTCTGTAACTAATCCCTAGAAATGCCCATCCTGCTCCCCCTCTGAGTAACATGCACACCGCCCCTCAAAGGCCAAGTGGGTTACACACACAGATGTGCACACACACCCAGATGCAGACTCGTGTGTCTGCTCTGCCTGACCTCCGATGGGGTTTGTGGACACCGCAGGGACCATGCTCTGTTAACTGCTCTCTCTCCCTTCTGGTACAAATCTCTATGCTGCTTCTGTACTTTTCAAGCTTGTGCTTTCTTAGTTCTAAAAATCCCTTTGTAATTCCCTGGTTACTCTTTAATCCAGTTGTCATCATTCTTTTTAACATGATTATTTTTGGTCAAATGCCTCCTTAGACAGTTTTGGGTGTCCCAGCCCCACACACTGGCTACACCGATGTTCTCATTTTTACAGCTGCAGTTATCCAGATCTTTCGCCAAAGATGGGCCATGCAAGCATCCTCACAATAATTCACATGCACAAGGAGGCACATACTAATATGAAATGAAAAATATGATAACTTTTTTTTTTTTTTTTAATTTTCAGGGCTCAACTTTGTTCCCTGTGTCACACAGTGTATTTTCTACATAATTATTTTCTCTTAAGCAGTTCTAGGCAAGATCTCTGCTGGAACGGCAGAGATCTCAACAGCCAGCAGTCTCCTTATGCTTCCAGATTTTTCAAGACACCTAGAATTTCTGCAAGACTGCCCTTATATTCCATTTGCTCCCATAATTTCTTTCTCTGTAGTAAGTTTTCAGGCTATTTTAGAAGATAGTTGTTAATGGATCTTAAGATCTTTGGCATCATGGGTACTTTTGAATCTTTATAGCATGATGAAAAGACAAATTTGGGGGTTTATTAGTGGATTTATTTTATTAACAAAATACACATAAGTGATGGCTGGAAATATGGGGCAGGAATCCTTTAATTTCTGTTTGATTACATTTTTAGATTAAAACCAGAAAACCAGAAAGAATTTATGGATAAAGACAAATATTGGCAAGCTGAGTGGTCTATTTGGTGTCAAGATTTTAATATGAATAATATGTTCTAAAAAAGAAATACTTCAGTACATATGCAAAACTACTGAAAATAATATTTATGTATTCTACTAGCTTCTGTTCACTCAAATCACATTTTCATGATTACAGACTAAGCGTGCACAGGGGAAGAAATATCAGGGAGCAGGCAATTTCATTACCCTATCTCAAAAGTCACGGCTGTAGTCAGGAATCAAACAGCATATTACAAAGTGGGCTCAGAGGAAGGAGCTAATTCTTCACCCTAGAGTAGATAGATATCTAAACCATTGTTGCTGAGAACAACACTGAGCTCAAAATAAGTTCTGACCAGGACACTGGAAAGCCAAAATAAACCAAACCAACCAAAAAAGCAACAAAACACAAGATATTCTGTAAAACTGGTGCTTTACAATAGTTCATTTTTTATAATATAGTTACATGAAAAGCAACTTTATTTTTTAACTTTCCATAAATATATCGGTTGTCATAACATAAATATATTTTTTAAAATAATCTTTAGAACATTTACTACTCCTAGAGCATACAAGCGTTTCAAGACAAGAGCTGTGTAATCACTAAATTATTTGTGAAAATTAAGTATAAAAAAATCTTAAATAGACATCATGTTTAAATGAAGATTCTTTGCATACAGGAGTTTGTACTGGTTTTGTCTGGAAAAATTTTCTTCAAAGTAGCTCATATGGTGCTATAAAACCATAGAATGGTTTAGGTTAGAAAGGACCTTGAAGATCATCCAGTTCCAACCTCCCTGCCATGGGCAGGGACACCTCCCACTAGACCAGGTTGCCC
>NW_009661374.1:746049-758717 GCF_000708025.1 Charadrius vociferus | reverse complement strand
CCAGGTCCTTCTCCTCAGGGCTGCTCTCCAGCCATTCTCCTCCCAGCCTGTATTTGTGCTTGGGATTGCCCCGACCCAGATGTAGGACCTGGCACTTGGCCTTGTTGAACTGCATGAGGTTGGCTTGGGCCCACCTTTCCAGCCTGTCTAGGTTCCTCTGGATGGCATCCTTCCCCTCCAGTGTGTCTACCTTGCCAAACAGCTTGGTATCATCGACAAACTTGCTGAGGGTGCACTCAACCCCACTGTCCATGTTGCCGACAAAGATGTTGAACAGTACAGGTCCCAGTACCAACCCCTGAGGAATGCCACACGTCACTGGTCTCTACTTGGACATCGAGCCATTGACTGCAACTGTCCTGCCAGTTCTTTATCCACTGAGTGGTCCATTTGTCGAATCCATGTGTCTTCAATTTAGAGACCAGGATATTGTGTGGGACAGTGTCAAACGTTTTGCACAAGTCCAGGTAGATGACATGGCTTGATCTTGTCTTGTCCACTGCCACTGTAACCCCTTTGTAGAAGGCCAGAATGTACAATTTTATTTGTTACAGAGTAATTTATTAGAGCATAAAGATCTTTGAGTGCATAATTAAAATCCCAGTGCTGAGGAACCTATAGCTGAAGATTTTAATATTCTGATAGTATTTCCACCAAAGTCAAGTGCTCTTGTGCTCTCCCACTGCCATTGAAGGCCAAGGACAGGATTTACACTGTCTGAATGGCTTAGGTTAGAATTCATGCCTGATGCCAAACTTCCTGATTCTGTGATTCATCCACATGTCTAATGATCCCAAGGTATTACTCGTCTCGCCTCACATTATATGACTGTCATTTAGAGTTCTAATCCTCTACTTCTAATCTTGTCTTCTAGTGTCCTTTTTTGATCAATGGAGAAGGCTTCTCCAGACAGCAAATCATACAATTCTCTTTCAGAATTGTGTTTTATAATTAGTTGATTTACCCTTTGAGAGTCTTTTTTCCCCCTATTACTATAAAAGTAACCTGGGGTTGCTAGTTTAAAACACTGACTTTTATGACTAAAGTTACTTTAGACAAATCCATCTTTTCAACACACATAACCACAATTCAGGGGGATTTGTGGGTCATATGAGATGCATGCGAACAGTGCATGTAAAAGTATGGAAACTGATGCTTGTGTCAATGACCCTGAGATAGAATTACACAATACAAACCAGTTTCTCAGTCAATATTGAGGGCTGAGGTAGTCAGCTTTTGGTGGATGATGAACAGCCTTGTAATGCTTTCTCTGTATACAATTCATGAGCATATAGTTATTTATTATCTAGCAGGTATGGTAAATGATTCAGAGCAGCCAGATTAACAGGCTAAAAATTAATATACTCACTCACATGATAATCTCTGCTGTCCAGTGGTTGTCCATCATCAGGTAAAGAAGTGTTAGCCTTAATTGCTCCTCCATAATTGTTCTTCATGAAACTGGGACTTGAGTCACAGACAGAGGAACCTTATAAAACTGAGCCATAGGTTAAAGCTTCATGGATAGTCAAGTTTGCATATTTGAAAGGCCATTTGTTGACCTTGTAGGGCTTTCAATACAGAGCAACAGAAGTCACCCTCCTCATTCCCACAAGGTATGAAATTTTCATCTGTTGTTTGCAGAGGATATTATCTACTTTGATATCTCTCTGCCCGAATTGGCAGTACCTGTAGAATGGGATGATTAGGGACACATCCCTACCTCCACTAGTCAATGTGGGTCACTGGAAGACCATCTCAGGCTTGATGTGTCGGCTGTACATGGTAATGCAGATACTTGGCTTTCTTCTCCTGGTTGGTCTTCTCAGGCGTTCCTCCATCAACAGCAGGTAGCATCACTCTTCAGCAAGTGCAGTGTACATCTTAGAGACTAAGTAGAATTACAGTATTAGCCACAGTTAGTTCCAATTGCATACAGAATAAAGCAGATTTTGTGGGGAACATTATGTATAAACTGACCACTTAAAACCATAATACTAAGATGATAGAATCATAGAGTGGTTTAGGTTGGAAATGACCTTAAAAATCATCTAGTTCCAGCCCCCCTGTCCTGCAGGGACACCTTCCACTAGACCAGGTTGCTCAAAGCCCCACCCACCTTGGCCTTGAACACTTCCAGGGATGCGTCCTCCACAGCTTCCCTGGGTAACTTGCATCTATTTGCAACAAAAAATAGAACAAGTGAAATTCCTATCAAAGATTAAGATATTTGGAAAAATGGAGGACACCACCCCGCCCACACCCCCCATATTTCTGTATCTACCGTTAAAGAGAAACAATTTAAAACATTCCTGAAACATTTAACGGTGATTCAGAATTTTCATTTCTATCACACAGAAGGCAACTTCTCTTAAAACATTTCAGTTCTTCCTGAAATCACTGAAGCTTCTACATGAAGAATATTTGCAAGCTTAAGTTAGTTTAAATCTATCTTTTATGCATAAGCAGCTACGTATTCAGCTGTATTCGGCACTGGTTCAGCCTCATCTCGAATACTGTGTGGACTTCTCAACATTTAAGAAGGATGTCAAGATCCTTGAATGTGTCCAGAGGAGAGCAACAAAGCTAGTGAAAGGGCTGGAAGGAATGTCCTATGAGGAGCGGTTAAGGACTTTGGGCTTGTCGAGTTTGGAGAAAAGGATTCTGAAGGGGAGACCTCGTTGCTCTCTACAGTTTCCCGAGGAGGGAAAGTGGAGAGGGAGGTGCTGTTCTCTTTTCCCTGGTTTCCAGTGACAGGACACATCGGAATGGTTCAAAACTGTGCCAGAGGAGGTTTAGACTGGACATTAGGAAGCATTTCTTTACTGAGGAGCTGGTCAAGCACTGGAAGAAGCTTCCTGGAGAGGTGGTCAATGCCCTGTTTAAGAGGCATTTGGACAATGCCCTAAGTAATACACTTTAACTTTTGTTCAGCCCTGAACTGGTCAGTCAGAATAGAATTGTTCTGTTCTGTCTATTTTATTCTGTTCTGTTCTGTTCTATTCTATTCTATTCTATGTGTATATGTATGTCTGTATATTCCTACATCTATCTACCTAGAATAAGTACATGCTAAGCTTTTGCATAACAGGTGGTTTTAAAAAAAAAATATAATAATCCTGATGATGTGTGGAATCAGTAATGTGTGAAAGAATATCTTGTAAATAAAAGTAATTTTGCAAAATTCATTAAATAAGAATGTCTACCAGTAATGCTTCCCCCAGTCAAGGACACTAGTAGCACTTTGATTGAAAAAAATGCCAAAGGCTGCTACTATAAATGAGTTTCAAAGGGTATAAATAGAGGCAAAAATCCATTCTAGTTTGAAAACTGAAATAGTTCTGAGAGATAATTTAATAACTGATATTCATAAAAACATCTGGTTCTGATTCTGCTCTGATCCTTGTAGATTTACAAGCACACTCCACTGTCCGAATAGTTACCATGGTAAATATTCATTCAAATGAGAAGACAGCCAAACCCTTCCTTGGAATTTAAAGTCTTTTCACTCCTAGCTATTTGATTTTCATTTTCCTACATCTCCCTCTTTCCTCAGGCCTTTTTTTTTGTACCTTGAATTCTCTTCCTGATCATGAGATTAAATTGAAATTAAACTGGTCCTAATTAACTTCAGTTACTTTATCTACATTTTTTTCAGTCACAATTAAATTATAATAAAAATTAAATTTTGCTTTATATTACCAAACTTATTGTCTTGTTTCAAATGATTTTTTTTTATTATCTTATTAATCAAAACATTTCTAACAAACAGCACGACAAATATGGTGAATATATATTTCAGGGTAATTCAGCAAGTTCTACATTTTAACATATCTACAGTGTAATGTACTTGTGTGTACACTGGTACATACTTGTAGTTAATGTTTGTGTATATCTGAAGCTGTTTTTTTCCTGTTTGACTTTCTGAAGCACCAGATTAAAGTCCATACAATCCATATTAAAAGAAGCTGAAGTAAAATATGAAAAAGCTAAAGTAACATGTATGAGAGAAACCCCAAACAGATTATCTAGAAATGTATTTTGACTGCTTTATTTACAGAAATAGCTTTGTCAAGTCTCCTGTGAGTAACGCTAGTCAGATTGACATCTGTATTGTTTCGAAGATTTGAATAACTGACTAAAGCTGTTTATTACAGCAGAAATTCACACGAGAACCCATCTCTTTTAAAGACAACACACCAAGCTGTCTTTGTATTCTTTATATTTGAAATTTTGCCAATAGTGAAAAAGTGGAAAAATGTGACTCTAGTGACAGGTAATTGAAATAATGCATGGATATCAGAGGCAGAATTAAACTACGTAGTTTGGCTTTCACTGATGAAACTACAACAGTGCAATGTTCAAGGCAGGCAAGTTTACAGGATGAAGAGCAAATCACATACGTAGTTACACCTGCATTAAATAAATTCTGACACTGTTGAGACCACAGCAGTGACAAGAGAATCTTCTGTTTATTGATGAAAAAGAAAGCTTTTGGAATAATTTTTGTATAATACTGATTAAATTTTCTGCTTGATATGTTTTAAAACAATATCTAGACTCTAAAATAATGGGGAAAAAAAAAAAAAAAGGCAAGTTTGTCACCAGTACTGTTTCATCGAATAGGAACAAACAATATGCTGATGCCTTGAAAAGACTTCTTATTTAACTTTTCTCCCAGTGCCAAATAGTTACATTGTGGAATCCCCAGGAGTAAAAACTAAACATAAACCTCATTGACAAATTACTACAGTTCAAACTTTTTCTTACAATTACTACTTTTCTAGGCTTGTTCATACACATCAAATATGTATCTGCAATAGGCAGCAAAATAGAAAAAGATAAGCTTTCTGAAAAGGAAAGTCTATCTTTTAAATGTTCATTCAGCATTTATCATTGGATAAGCATTACAGAAAAGCAAAGAAGTGTATATGTAAGAAATCTTTTTATTTTTCATACTTTTCCATGAATTCCCACTTGCCATATCTGGAGAGAAAACTATCTTATATCCTCCAAAGAACTGGGAGAAAAAAAAAAATATTAAAAATCAGTTCTTTGTATTTTTTTATGGAGCATTTACATTATTTTGCATTTTTATTGCATGAGTTTAGCTAGGCAAAGACAAAGTACATCTGTATAAGTACATGGGAAGCCAAACACTATAAAAGTCCTTCATGCTTGATGATTTGCAGTCTAAACTGAAAAGACAAAGAAAAATATGAAAAATATATAGAAAGTGTTCAAATGTATATATGTTGTGTATTTAACTTGCCCAATTCCACCCCATTTTATAACTTTAGTCATCCTAATTTTCTGCCTCTATTTAATCTGTAATTACTGTCCAACTACTTTCCACAGCACAAATGTTACTCTCTTCATGCCTACAATACTCTATCAAAGCTTACAACGTCTATGTCTATCATGTCTAAAAGACAGAGATCTCCAGGTTGCAGGGTGCACTGGGCTGGGCTTCAGCAGCTGGACAGGAGGAGGCCTGGACCTGATGGTACTGGGATTCAACACCTCTTATAATACCCTTCACAGGAGCTGCCTAAACAACAGATAAGGAGGTCTAAGAAATGCAAACACCGGAGATCAGCAATGAGCATGTTGATGGAGAGGAAATATCAAACACAGGCAGTGTTTGAAAATGATGCCTTGTTCTAAGAAATGAACACTTAATTTTTGACAGTAATTCCTTTTCCCTTTTATCCATGATGTAGGAACTTTTGACCGCTTCTGCTGAAATTCTTAAAATTTCTTGAAACAGTTCCTGTATCACAGATACTTGAAAATGGTGCTTAAATGCAGAGAAGGCATGTGGGTTGTATAGGAGTGTGCACGTAATTTTTTTTTTAATTTAAAAAAAATCCTGAGATAGAATAACAATTTATGAATAGTTTCAGCTGAAAAAGGAGTTAATTTATTTCAGTTAAACAAATTATAGACCATTCACACCAAAAAACCTAACTCTGTATCTCAGATGACTGTCCTAGTTACAATATGTCACTCTTCTTAGCCTTGATAGCTCACCACAGAATCATAGAATCACAGAATGGTAGAGCTTGGAAGGGACCTTCAGAGATCACCTAGTCCAACCCCCATGCCAAAGCAGGGTCACCTACAGCAGGTTGCACAGGACAGCGTCCAGGAGAGTTTTGAATGTCTCCAGAGTGGGAGACTCCACAACCTCTCTGGGCAGCCTGTTCCAGTGCTCTGTCACCCTCAAAGTAAAGAGGTTCCTCCTCATATTTAGATAGAACTTCCCATGTTCCAGTTTGTGCCCATTGCCCCTTGTCCTGTTTCTGGGCACTACTGAAAAGAGTCTGGCCCCATCATCTTGACATCCACCCTTTAGGTGTTTACAAGCATTGATGAGATCCCCTCTCAGTCTTCTCTTCTCCAGGCTAAACAGACCCAGGTTTCCCAGTCTTTCCTCATAAGAGAGGTGCTCCAGTCCCTTGATCATCTTTGCAGCCCTCTGCTGGACTCTCTCCAGTACTTCCCTGTCATTCTTGATCTGGGGAGCCCAGAACTGCACAAAATACTTCAGATGTGGCAGGGCAGAGTAGATGGAGAGGATAACACCCCTTGACGTGCTGGCCATGGTCTTTTTAATGCACTGTAAGAGATGACTTGTAAATTCCCTGAAACAAATGGTAAGAAATGAAAGAGGGAGAAGACCCTCTGAGCCTCACTGAGGAATGTCTCAAACACTCGCACGTACCTTGAGATATGGCTGTAGTCAAGGGGTGGATAATGTGGAGTCTGGATAATGTAGGCCTTGTGCTCAAAGAACTGGTAAGGCTAACGCTTGCTTATCTCTTGCGTGACTCAGGAGAGAAAACTCATCTGGATAGCACAGGATGCCTCTGTGGGGGGGAAAGTCTTGTCAAGACAGGGCTTTCTGCTCAACTTGTGAAGCTTGTTAGTTCTCTGTTTTTGGGGCCATCGTGTCCAATGAATGACCTTTGCCTCACTATCTGCAAAATGCATATTAAATTTCACACCCCTGCATATGTTAATGGAGATTATCAAGATCATGCTAAACATAGATGACTATAGGATCTGTCTGTCTACCCAAATCAGGCTACATGTCACCTGGGAGGGAGAGAAACCTGAGCACCATAACAGCAGGGCAGGTCATACTGATACCTCAAACTTAAAAGGGGAAAATAACTGCCCCTAGAGAGATTTTTCCCTAGGGATTCACAGAGGAGCACTTCTAGGAACCGGAGAACCCTGTTGGCTGGACCAACGCTGGAACCAGGACCAGTGACCTCTTTATCTCTCTCTCTCTGTCTTTTTTTCTCTCTCTCTATCTCTAAGTTTCTCTTTCTTTTCTCTTTTTCTTTTAAAGTTCTTTCTTTTCAAAGTTAAGTATGTAACTCAAGGCATACTTTACCACTCGCCATAACTTATGCTATATTTGTTGTTAAGTACCACTTGCCATAATTTGCTGTATATCTGTTGCTAAGTAACACAAGGCGTACTTTACCACTTGCCATACTTTGTTTTACTATTTGCCATAATTTATTATATACCTAACCAATTATCGTGGACCTAGTTAAGACATATATTAATCACTGTGGGAATCAAATAAATGTTTTTGTATGGGCCTTGAGAGTTGCCCACACCACTGGGGATCTGCAAATCTGAGTCACTTCCCCACCTCTCTCATGAGTGCGGTGTGACATGCACCCCGGGAGACCATTGGCCTTCTTGGCTACAAGGGCACATTGCTGCCTCATGGTCAATTTGTGTCCACCAGGACTCCCAGGTCCCTCTCTGCAGAGCTGCTTTCCAGCATGTCAGCCCCTAACCTGTACTGATGCATGGGATTATTCCTCCCCAGGTGCAGTACCCTACACTTGCCTTCGTTGAATTTCATAAGGTTTCTCTCTGCCCATGTTGTTTCTCTCAATCCATGTTGACCACTCCTGATAACCTTCTCTTCTTCTACATGCGTAGGGAAGACATCCATCACTTCTCAAGAGATGGCGGTGAGGCTGACTGGCCTGGAGTTTTCTGGGTCTTCCTTCTTGCCCCTTTTGAAGACTGGCCTGACATTGGCTTTCCTCCAGTTCTCAGGCACCTCTCCGGTTCTCCAGGACCTTTCAAAGATGATAGACAGTGGTAATGATTCCTCGCTAAATAGAGAACAATTTTGACAGTAGTTTAAATCTGAAACTAGAGACAAGAAATGCATCAAATGGAAGAGGAGAAGTGGGCTAATGAAAGAAATTTCTTTGCCTTTCTCCTGTCATTGAGACAGATACATTCTGAACAGAAGTTATGATTTTTATTATTTTCTAAAAGAAAAATTCTGTCTTGAATATCTTTATATATTTGTGTTCAAAAGAGAACTGTCCTCAATATTTAGCAATTCCAGGAGTCATCCAGAACAATTTCTGTACTACATAGTGATTTGTACTTCTTATTATTTATTCTCTGCAGAATAGCATGGTTTCCTGAACAACAAAAATAATTTCAAAGATCCAGATTGCATACCAATGATGAAACTTTGAAATACACTGCCACATATTACTGAAATATAATTGAGCTGGTTAAATATTCTTGTTTATTAAAGAAGGCTGTGGGGTTTTTCTTGCATCTAGTAAATAAAGAGAATCAAAACAACTCGATGTAAGGCTAACTACTAAGGCTGAATTGTTGTACCTTAAGTAAAAGGCTCCTTTTTTTCCTTAGACTCAATATTGTATTTGAAAAATCATGGTCTTTTTCATTCCATAGCCAAGAATATGTTATTCAACAGTTAGGATGTGGTTATGCTTACTTGACTTTACACGCTCCAATGGTGTGGGATGGGTTGCTGTCTATTTCCCAGTTTTCAAATAAAAATAGTTGTTTTGATTTTTCCTCAGTGGAAAAACTCAGTCTCTATTCTCTTTGAGTTCCATAACCCATTCAGGTACTTTATATGATGCAACTATACACCTCTAGTAGTCTTCAGGTGTAAGAGTGTAAATATTACACAGCTATCATGTTGATAATATTCCTTTAATTAAAAACAAACTGGATCCATTTTACAATCATTGTAGCAATGGCAAAAAATACTTACCTAGTCATAAATGTCAAACATAGAACTCATAAACAAGACCACTTATTCTCTACTTAGTCCAGTATCCTATGGATTTTTGTTTTTTTTTTTTCCTGCATGGCAAAAGTAAACTTAAAAGTCTGTAAAGATTCCTAACTGGTGGTTTAATGTTTTCCAACTTGCTGAGCTACCATCAGATTCTGCCTACTCCTCTTTAATGACTACTCAGCATGTATAAAAATTAGATTACTTCCTTAGGTATCTGGGTATAGAGCCCAGATTCTGACACTTTCTAAAAGTGAAATGTTAACTGTTTTGTTTAGCCAAACATTTTAATGAAGACAAGTGCCTTTCACAGGAAAATTTTAGAAAGACAATTCTAAAAAGTTTATTGATTAGTATAGAGTAAACCACTTAGGTCATTATTCAACTGGTGTGTCTTGCACGCAGAGAATTAGAATGAGAGGCACAGAGCCAATCAAGGTAAAATTGTAGTCAGGAGAAATGCACCTCAGGTACCTATTTTAGAAACTGATTGTTTTTGTGGTGTAAAAGACAAGAGTTTCAATATGAGGGAAGTTCTTATATTAAATATTGTCAAAAAATGCAGATTCTGTTTTTGCTGTGTAATGGGAATAAATGTAAATAAATTGGAATAAGCTTACCTGTAATTTACTTTTATATACAATAATATGCAAAAAACACTTGCTGCAAGCTAGAAGCAATAATACTTTAAGTGCATATTTTAAAGTGAGCAAACAGAAACTAAACAAAGTTTACTCACTCTGATTTTGATGTCCATTAGTACTTAAGAATATTTCTTATGATAGCCGAAAAAAAGTGTTTCTCAAGACCTGATGGCCTGACTTTAAATTGGACTTAGGCAGTTAACATAGTTTCCATCATCTATTGGATATGCATACAGAGAAAAACTGGGCCACTCTGAAGTGAGAATGACTTTACTTAATCAAAATGCAACAATACTCAACCCTCTTAGCATAGCAGCTACAGTTGTGTGAGATAAGAGGATAAGAGGATATTGTTGACTTACTGAAGATGGATGCAAAAAGAACCGTCAGCACTAAGATGATTAGAATCAGGCAGAGAGAAGTATTTTGGAGAGGTCTGAAGAATCATACATGTATAGAAAGCAAGAAAGATTTGGCAACTTTTAACCTTTTTTATCTGCATTATGCACAGGCTAGCCTTGCTTCCTTTCTCTGTTCTTATTGTATCCTCTACACTGACTTTTCTTTTGTCTTGTACCCTTTCAGTATCTGGGATTTTTTGTTGGGTTTTGTTGGTTTGTTTTTGTTGTTGTTTTTTTTTTTCAATTTTCTTCTCCTGCATCTACTGTCAGACTTACACCCTTGAAGTTCTTTACTCTGGTCAAGTGTAGGCAGACACTTGATTACCCTGCAATGATGGATTTTAATTGTCTTACCTACTCTCCCTCAAGCTATGGTCTGATGTGGGAGGTCTTACTTGGGGAGGGCTGCCTTGGAAAACAGAGCCACTTTCCTTTGTTAGTTGCTTACTGTTCAGGCTGTGAATTCCCTGGGCTCATTTGGCTTTCAGAAATGAACTTGATCTCAACACAATGGAGAAATTTCTGTTACCAAAACTTTCCTGAGTTTCACACTGTGAGTCCCAAAAACAAAATTTGGTTTTATCTGTTGGAAACTAAGTAAAAAATAAACCCTGGAAATTGAAATACAACAGAAATAAATATAATACTTTTCCAGTAAGCTATGTAAGTAAACCTCTCATGGGCTTTCTCTCTTCAGAATTCATTTGAGACTTGTGAGGAAAGCTTCTTATCAAAATAATATCTTCGTGTTTTGCTGGTATCTTTGATGTGTAAGTCATTCATTTGGAGAGTAAACAACAGAAAACTGAACTTATAAATCAACAATTAGCAAGCTAAATATGTGGGATTTTTACTTCCTGGGTAGGATGGGATGGGGACATGTATTTCACCAGACAAAAGTGGTTGATGAGCAGTTCATTAAATCCTTAGATCTACCATTTAGGATCATATTAGTCACATATCAAATCCAATAAATAGTTTATTGTGTAACAGGCCCAGAAGAACTCAGAAGAAAATATTTTCCAATAAACATCCAATTATGAAGGAACACGCTTGCCGTGAAACCTTCCCGATTCTGTTAATTAAAGGTTAGTTCATACCTAGAAGTTTTAAGAATTCGTATTCATTACAAGGAGGGGTGGGGTATTTTAGTCTTCACTTTTAAAACTCTTGAATCAAAATATCACAAAGGATCATTTTCCTCTCCCTGTTATGAATGACTGATGTTCAGAATGTTAGATATTTTTAGAGGGCTTTCCATAATTTCCTTTATGAGCAGAGACTTCAGATAGAGATAAACTATTTGGCATGGAGAAGTTTTATTCCACCATGTCTGCCTGTAAAGTTACTGGACCATTCCCTAAACCATAGAAATATTATTCTGCTACAGTATTTTTTTATTCTTTTCTTTGTAATAAAAATTATGAAATGCCTATGAAAGGAATATTTGAACAAAATATTTTTCTATCTTTTATGTTTATTGTATTCATTGGTATTTTCTGAAGATATCAAAATCATTACTGCATCTTACTAATTAATATTCTAGCTTGCAATTAGTGCATATGCAAACCTTGTTTGTTTCATTTAAAATGTTTATAAAAATATATGTTTTAAGAATTCAGATCAGTTCTGAGCTCTGTAAAACAAAAAGCCATTAAAAAGACCATTAAAAATAAACCAGAAAAAGCCATTAATAAACTTAAGAATAAAAAATATGTAAAGAATTACTGGACAAAGCTGAGATGATTATGAATAGCAATGTAATTACTGCTTCCTGACAACCAGAATTTGCCTTATGAGATGAGGAAAGCAAGTTGGAACCATTTTATACTGTCTTTTTTTTTTTTTTCTCAAAAGAAAGTTGTTCTCTCTGAGCTATTCTGAAGAAGAAAAGAAGGTGGTTTATGTTTCTATTTCTATTATGTTGGTAGAGAAACAGCTGTTTGCAAGAGAGATCCAGAAGAACCTTACCCTTTCTGAAGACCAGTATTTCAATGCATTCCTCACTTTCTTGCCAGGAATCGTTCCAGCAGCCTGGGATCAGGTTAGACAGGCTAAAGCCCAGATAGAACTAAATCTGGCCAAGGACATTAAGACAAACAAAAAATCCTTCTTTAAGTATGTCAGCGAGAAAAGAAAGACTAGGGAAAATGTGGGCCCTTTCCGGAAGGAAACACAAGAACTGGTTACCCAGGACAGGGACAGAGCTGAGGTACTCAATGACTTTTTCGCCTCAGTCTTCACTGGCAAGGACTGCAGCCACACTGCCCATGACACAGAATGCAAAGGCAAGAATTGGGAAAATGAAGAACTGCCCACTGTAGGTGAAGATCAAGCGCAAGACCACCTGAGGAACCTGAAGGTGCACAAGTCCATGGAACCTGATGAGATAAGTCCGCGGGTCCTGAGGGAACTGGCAGATGAAGTTGCTAAGTCATTAGCCATCATATTTGAGAAGTCGTGGTAGTCTGGCGAGTTCATGCTGACTGGAAAAGGGGAAACATAACCCCTATTTTC
>NW_009661374.1:723328-745279 GCF_000708025.1 Charadrius vociferus | reverse complement strand
GGAGGTTGGAACTGGATGATCTTCAAGGTCCTTTCCAACCTAAACCATTCTATGATTCTATGAAATGAAACTTTTTCTGGAATGGTACCATTCTTCAAAAGACCACTCCTTGTAGGATCCCACAGAAAAGCCCAATCTGTGTGTCCCTCCAGAGACTGAAGCAACAGGTACATTTATAGCTGGCTCAATTCCATCCCCAGGGGACAACTGAATAATGATATAATGTGCCCCGTGAATATCCATGTTTCTATGCTACAAAAGTGTTTTTTATATAAACTTCATTTCCCAACAAATTGCTTAAATAGTTTGAGCCACTGGTATACATGCTGCTCTTCTCATTTTCAAGTTGCCACTTCACTAAATCCAGTTATGCTGTCCCATATAGTAAGTTAACAAAACATTTTTATTAGATTAGCTGGGATCAAAGAGGAGAAGAAGTTACAAGTATGACATATTCAGAACATCGGTTTCCTCTAAGGCAAACATCTGCCTCATTTCCCCAAAGAATCGTGGGGACTGTTTTGAGTGTCAGCTGAATGATCCATTTTGGGGGGTTGTTTTGTTTTTAAGTTGCATTTAGTTCAACTTATGGTCATTGGAAGAAACATTAAGATTTTTGAAGTCATTTCCTTACCTTAGGGAAAATACCTAGCAGCCTTTTTAGGTAAGTACAACTCTCTGGAGCACTTTCTATCATGTTGAGAGAAAGATGTATCTTTTTTTTTCCTCACTTTAGTGTTGATTTTTTCAAAACTAGAAATTCTTGCTATTCATAATTCTACTTTAGATTCCAATCTTGACCTATCTGTGTTACATCCAAAATAACCTCCTGCTGTGGAGATTTCAGTTATATTGTCTTTGAATGCCACAATATGATACATTGAATATCTGTATATCCAGCACCAAGGAAAGGTAAGGCTTACAAAGGCAAAGGCATCCAAACACCGTATCCCACAAATGCTTTTGTGGTCCTAAATTCATTTTCTGTAAAATACCCCTTAATGATTACATTGTCTCTCATGCACAAATGTTACATATATCCATGTCTTATGTCATTATAAATGTCTATAATTGATACAGAATAAATGTAATCAAATTCATGGACAAATTTATAGATAAAAGAAAATGACAGGGATGTAAAATGCTACAGATAATATGAAACTATAAATTTATAAAAAAAACTTGAATCACAAACATAAAATGTAACTCTTGATTAAATTTATTGTTCTTAAGAGTTAGGCAACTTGCATAATATTCTGGATACCATGCTTAAGAGAGAATTTGTGTAAAGTTTTGGATACTATAAAATTTGTAAAACATTTCTAGCTCCAATATCAAAGCGATTATACATTAAGTTTTTGAGATTTTAATGGGTATTGGCATTTGACTTTCCTGCCCTCAACGAAATAAGCAAAACCTTGTGATTAAAACTAGAAAAGTAGTATGATAAGAAAATATAAAAATCCTTAACTGCTGTTTTGTCCTCCAAACTAAACAAGCTGTGTTTTTCCAATTAAAGTTTACGTCTATAATTCTGGTTTCTACATATATAGTCTTCGCAAATATTTAATGTACAAACTCGTAAAAAAGCGCTATGCTATTGTTAATATGCTACAGTTTCTGTATGTTAAGGAAATAACAAATACATAAAGTATACATTTCTTCCCCTTTTACTATAAAAAACCCCAATATTAATAAGTCAATGTTTGATGAAAACCAAGAGTGTTTTTCATGATTTATGAAACAATATGGAGACAATGGTCTTCCATCTTAACAGTTTACAGAAGTCAAATGGATAATTTGATGTTCCTTCAAGTCTAAATTGCTGTTGATAAATCACCTTAACTGTAAAATTGTAAGAAGTTCTGGTTCATGCTTTTCCTAGTTTGGGGGCTTTTTTTTGTGAGAGTACTCAACTTGTAATTTTTTAATTACCTTCCATTTTCCCTGAAGTGTCATAGGCCTTGCAGAATAGGAATGCTAAGAGCTGCTGCATAGTGCTAAAACATGGATTGCACTCCCCACCCACAAAATGTTCTGCTTTTGTGTATAGGCGTTCAACAGGCTTCAGTAAACAGTTGTTCTGGCCAGTCTGCTTGCAGCTGGACTTTATACTTGCAAAAATCATGTAATGGTCTTTATTTTGTTACCTTATCATTGTTGTAGTTATAGCTACATGATAATTTAAAATAACTTTAGACACAGCTCTAATTCAAACATTTATTCCTGGGTTTTTTTGTTGTTTTTTTTTTTTTTTTAATGCCGTACTGAATATCTCATTGATTAATTCCCAACACTGATTTTCTTTGGAACCTATATGTAATGGTGCTATTTGTTCAGAGATTCCTCTTGGGTTTCTATAGAGTGTTCCTTGCTAACTTTTTAATGGTACTTCTTTTACAGAATATCAAGCCATTTCAGTTTTGGTACTAATGGTCATTACGGCATTTTATTCATTTCACTTGTCTCATTGTGAAAGTCTTTATGCATTTTCATACGATATTCTAGAATAAGCTTGAAAAGTGAGTCAAAGTTCCCTTGTTAAGGAGCTTCTTCAAAGACTTTGATGCAAATGAAGGCAGTGCCATCCTTTCGATGATTTATGTCAAGGATTTACTGAAGTTCAGGAATGAGCAGTATGGCTAAAAGATGTGAAGTACAATGAAGGAGTGTGTATTGCAAGTAAGAGCATCAAATATGAAGGATTATAGGACAGTGCTTCTTGATAAGTGCATTTTCATCTGTCAAGGTAAAAGGGAAAGGTTAATGCCTTTGACTTTGCGAATAGGTTTTCTTTATTAAGTCTACTACCTAAGTTAGTTGTATGAGAAAATCTAGGCCAATTTACTTGGGATTTATTAACATGCTGGCTTTATTTGGTTTGATTTTTCATCCTTTTATACTTTGACTGTGGCCTTCCCCTGATTTAAGAAAAGATACCAAGATTCATCACATTCATGGAGACAATACCGACCTCAAGTTTTGTTGGTGTTTGCCAAAGGAAAAAGATTCATTCATTCTGAGGCCATCTGGTGAAGTTCACACTGACTGGAAAAGCGGAAACATAACCCCCATTTTTAAAAGGGGAAAAAAGGAAAACCTGTGGAACTATAGGCCAGTCAGTCTCACTGTGTGCCCAGTAAGATTATGGAGCAGATTATCCTGGAAATTCTGCTAAGGCACATGGAAAATAAGGAGGTGATTGGTGGCAACCAACATGGCTTCACTAAGGGCAAATTGTGGCCTTCTACAGTAGCATTACAGGGTTTGTGGATAAGGGGAAGAGCAACTGATGTCATCTACTCCACTTTGTGCAAAGTATTTGACACTGTTCTGCATGACATCCTTGTATCTAAATTGGAGAAACATGGATTTGATGGATGGACCACTCAGTAGATACAGAACTGGCTGGACGATTGCACTCAAAGAGTTGCGGTCAACAGCTCGATGTCCAAAGGGAAAACAGTGACGAGTGGCATTCCTCAGCAGTCAGTACTGGGACCGGTACTGTTTAATATCTTTGTTGATGACATGAACAGTGGAATTGACTGCACCCTCAGCAAGTTTGCCAGCGACACTCAGCTGTGTGGAGTGGTTGACAGGCTGGAGGGGAGGGATGACATCCAGAGGGACCTGGACAAGCTTGAGAGGTGGGCCCATGTCATTTTCATGAAGTTCGATGAGGCCAAGTGCAAGGTCCTGTACGTGGGCCAGCTCAATCCCAAGCACAAATACAGGATGGGCAGAGAATGGATTAAGAGCAGCCTTGAGGGGAAGGACCTGGGTGTGCTGATTGACCCGAAGCTCAACATGAGCCAGCAATGTGCACTTGCAGCCCAGAAGGCCAATTGTGTCCTGAGCTGCATCAAAAGAAGTGTAGTTGATGAAGGTGATTCTGCCCCTCTACTGCACTCTCGTGAGACCCTGCCTGGAATACTGCATCCAGCTCTGGAGTCTTCAGCACAAGAAGGTCATGGACCTGTTGGAGTGGGTCCAGAAGAGGGCCATGAAGATGATCAGAGGGCTGCAGCACCTCTCCTATAAAGACAGGCTGAGGGAGTTGGGGTTGGTCAGCCAGGAGAAGAGAAGGCTCTGAGGAGACGTTATAGCAGCCTTGCAGAATCTGTAGGGAGCCTCCAAGAAAGCTGGAGAGGGGCTTTTTACAAGGGCATGTAGTGATAGTACAAGAAGTAATGGCTACAAAACAGAAGAGGGGAGATTTAGAATAGATATTAGGAAAAAAAATCACTATGAGGGTTGTGAGGCACTGGAACAGGTTGCCCAGGGAAGCTGTGGAGGCCTCATCCCCGGATGTGTTCAAGGCCAGGTTGGACGAGGCTTTGAGCAACTAGGTCTAGTGGTAGGTGTCACTCCCTGTGGCAGGGGGGTTGGAACTAGATGACCTTTAAGCTCGCTTCCAACCTAAATCATTCTCTGATTCTATGAGGTGGCATTCTTGAACTACTTTACAGGCTTGACAAGTAGCTTACAGGACCCATGGCGTATCTAAGGCATTACATTTGTTTGCTGAGAAAACTTTGTATCCCGCTTCAGCTTGGAAGAGTCTCCTTCTTGCTTGTTTCGAGGCACAAGAAGACACTGAGAAGAACTTTATTCCTATTAATCTATCATTCACAGTAATTGCCTAACACCTGACTTGGCCTATCACTTTCACATTTTCCATTGTATCCTGTCTTGAGAGAGAATCTTCAACAACTCTATTGAATTCAAATTTATTGCCATATTATGTTGGAAATCAAGTCCTACTTCCAGTTATTAATTCCCAAATTTTGACTCAATCTACCTTAAATCTGAAGGAGCCATCTGGTTTTCCAGGCAAGGAAAATCAAATACAGTATAAGAATACTCCATAGGCCTCCAAGCAGCTAGCTATCAAAAAAGTAATTGTCTTTTGATCAATACCCATAGCCACTGACCCTGAAAAATTTAAGTTGTTTCAGGAAATCATCTTACTACACAATATATTTTAGAGTTAACAAGTTCAGCTGCTGGTATTATACTTTTAGGGGAGAATTTCAAGGGGCTGTTAGGTCCTTTAGCTTCCATCTAAAAAGTAATAGAAGTATGGACCTTTGAAAAGTATTATTGTTCATATATATAGTTCAGTCATTTTTACATTGTGTTTTGCAGACAAAAAGTCACATTCTGTTTGCAGAAGAAATATAATGACAAATACAAAACAAAATGAAGCTCATAATTGAGGAAAAGAGAGAGACAAAATAGTAATGAGGAAGAAGAAGGGAAATATCACTTGTAGGGAAGATAGAGAAAGAAAGCTTCTGTCGGAAGATTATTTCTAGTGTACCTACTAAGGTATCATTGTTCTGGTATCAGATTACACGTTATTATTCACACTGGACTTTTTTTTTCCCCAGATGTCATGATGAAAACATGGGAACATGTTTAGATTGCTTTTCAAAATTATTCTGGCCAAACTAATTAATAGTATTAGGCATGTAATTATTAATCATATTAATCTTTGGTTTACTCTCATACTATAAATGTTCATCTTTTTTGAGTGAGTTATGCCTGAAATTTTACCTTAAATATTTCTAAATCTTAAAAAACTTACTTATAAAGTTGTTCCAGAACCTCCCTGCAAGTTTGGGGTTTTTTTTCTCCTTTTCTGTGCATGCTTACTTTCTTGTAATTTTCATCATATATATTTTCTTGCAATTGCTTATTTTTAGGGGAACTGGAGACCAAGGGATGGAACTTTTTCCCCCATTTCTATGTTAACCTAGGATTCACAAACCCCAAACTTAAATGACAATGTTTTTATAAAATTAAAAAAACCCACTGATTTTCTGTATCTCTAATAATGTATCAACCCAAACTGTGTACAAATAAAGATATTTTTGCATCCTGATCACTCACTGAAATTTTTTTAATTGCCTGAAACAGAATTTTTTGTGAGCTTTCAAAAAAAAGTAATTTGTTGTAATGCAGAGCCAAATTAGACATTTGGTGTGTCAAATTTAACGTTACCTGCAGTTGTGAATTCCCAAGAGACAGAATGCTGCGCAGCTAAACTAAAACAATGTTTTGCAAATGATTGGCACCTGTCAGCTCTTTCTCGAGAGATATTGTCAGCGTTACTTACCAATAGGATACCTTATTTCGGGATGATATTTAATCTCTTTGAAAGCTGAAATTATTGAATCAACTAACATCTTGTTTTTCATGCAGAGTTAATTATTTCCCTTATTTAAAAAGTCAAGCATTAACTTAGTGTAAGATACCATTGAAAACCAGAAAAGTTTTGATGAAATCAGTCAATGGAGGTTGACATAAACATCAGGAATAGTTTAATTAAATATAAAACTGAAATCAATAAACTGAAGGTTGCCAGAAGCTAAATAAATGATATAAGAAATGGCTGTAGGAAAAATTACATTTAAAAAATAAAAAAAAATATATATTTTGAGTTAGAAATAAAGATCACTGTTTGTCTCTGAGTAGATTTATGATTCTTTTTTTTACACTATGAATAGCTAATAGTCAAATGGCATTCACAGGATTTTTATTGTACAGAAAAGTGTGTGTCCTGTTTTGAGGTAAAACAGGACCAATTTTGTACAGTAACTTTACTTTTTAGCTAGGCCTCTTCTAACTACTGAAATTAACAGCATATTGTGCAGAAACTGTTCACTCTCAGAGTGATAAGACCTGTGTTTATAGCTGATGCCAAGGAATGGTATGCAGAGAGGCTCTTGCTTATACTTATTGCTGTAACACCCAAGGCCAGCTCACTTGATTATTTGCCCGTTGGAGGGCCTTAAGCAGAAAAGCGTAGAGGGGTCACACCTGCAGGGAGGATCAGACAGGAGAGGTGACCCAAAACTGACCACCAGGGTATTCCATCCCATCTGCCTCATGCTCAGTATAAAAGCTGGGGGATCAAAGGGTCAGCGCTCTTTTTTTTTTTTCAATGGCTGGCATCTGAGGAGGACTCTATCTGTTCATCTGCCTTTGTTCCTGACCCTGAATCCAGACCTGGAATCCAGTTCCCATCCATCATTGAGTCCAGTCTGGGACTACCCCAGTGCCAGCCGGTGACATGGTTGTCATGCTGGGAGCTTGATATGGTTTGGATATATTTCATTATTGCCCCACGTTCCCCAGTGGCTGGGTCAGCCTAAACCAAGACAGCATGCTAAAGATTTAAATCAACCAGCAGTTGATTTATACTAAATTTTGTACAGGGTGAAGTTAAGAACAGAACTTGATCCTATCCATTTCATAATAACCATGTGCAACTAGAAGTATGAATATGTCATGCTATGTTTTAAAAAGTAACTATGACTATAACCGTGATCTTTATAGGTCATTGACCTTAGTACCCATGAAAGGTAAGGTCACTGACCTCTGTGCCAGTCTGTCAGCACTATAAATTCACCATTATGATAGATTCTTTGTCGGGTGTATGCTTATGTGTGCAAATACATATACTTTCAGCAAAGGAGACAATACTAAGTAAACTGCTGGCACAATTTCAAAATTAAGGTTAAAAATTAGTCCCAAGAAAAAGAAAGCAAGGCTTCTTGCTGCTGAAACATTTCACTTCTCGTATAGAATTTTGATTACAGAGTTTGGCTAAAAAAGAATAACAAGTAAAAAAAATCAGATTTTGTTTTGAAGAAAGTATTGTATGGGGCTGATACCTCCCAAAGAATCTCACTCTCCTATTAAACTTAAGGAACTGGATGCTGTGGATACCTAAATATTTTTTCTACTATTTGTTAATACTCTGTTGTTCATACTTAATGGAAATCATACCAATACAGAAGATCTGAAGGATCCATATTCCAGATCCAAGCATTATCAAGAAATTCCACTGCTCCTGATGGTCTTCCACATAGTTCTGTCCTGATAAAATTACTGAACTGTGCCACAAAGAACCAAGATTCTTTGAGATACCACAGGAGACTTCAAAATTAAGGGGACCTCATATATATACATGAATCTTTTGAAACTGTTAAGTGACATAAAAGAGAAAAAAATGGTGAGAATAGGAGCCAGAACTGAACATTTTTCCCACTCAGTACTCAACATTTTTCTGTTGAGTCAAATCTTTCTTTTCTGTTCCTCTAGTTCTAAGAAACTTTAGTTCCTTTCTACACATTAAGATGGTTTTGCATTAAAATATTTTGTAGCTGGCAGATTAGGACACATAATTATGGAACAGATTTGTATTCCTCAAGATGGGGACCCTTTGAACCAAAGGACTCCCTATCAGAATTCCCTAGCTAGTAAATAATAGTAGTAACTACTAGTAGTAGGCTGGTAGGGCCACATATTTCTGAAGATGTTTCTACAGAATTTTGTGTTTGTTACCCAATCAGTGCAAGTTCCTGTTAGAACAGGATGAAACATTACTCTTCTTAAAGATGATTATGCACATTACTCATTGCAATGGTTGAAGTTAATGAAGAAATATGCTGTGTTTTGACCATATTTGTGTTTCCAGTCCATTGTAAAGCCATTAGTATAGCTTGTTGACAACATAATACCTTATCAATGGATGGTTTTGATCTTCAGAAAAGGAATGAAAAGTTATTAAATCTCTTCAAAAGAAGTATAACAGCTTTTCTGGTCACACCCTTAAACAGGAGACTAGAGGTGCTCAGAGAATTCCGCTAATACTGAATCTAAATATTTAAAGACTATTTAGATTTAAAATAAAGGTAAATGTTGATTTAAATGCGTTGTAATTAAGATGCAGGTTGAGGGTCTGAGGATTTGGATTACAACTTAGTGTAAGTAAATCTTAAAAGATGTGTCATAAATATATATATTTAAGTTCTCATTCTGACATTTCTCATGTTAGTGAATTGAACTTTAAAATACAGTGTGTGTGACCTCTCGTTCAACAAGGAACTATTCAGACTGAATATGGATGAAAGAATTCAGCCAATAGAAATTGCCATAATCTGTTTCCAAAAGAAATCCCAGGAGTACTTATTGCTTTACTAAGTAGCAGATAGAATGAAAACAAACCATGTATTCTTGCTTCTATTTGTATTTCCAAAGCTTTCTGTAGTTTTGTGGGTTGATTAAGATGCTCTTTCACAGCTTTTTGATGAATCCACT
The DNA here is from genome assembly GCF_000708025.1 of Charadrius vociferus. Taxonomy (NCBI): domain Eukaryota; kingdom Metazoa; phylum Chordata; class Aves; order Charadriiformes; family Charadriidae; genus Charadrius; species Charadrius vociferus. Next base: position 736,165 of record NW_009661374.1, on the reverse strand, counting down.
CAGTCTAGGTTTTACAATGTGAGTCACCAAATGAGAGTACTTGTCACTACAAGAATAAAAAGCTTTGCATTAAATTTCCCTTCTGCTGGCTTCAGAGGGTGTTGGAGACTTGCTCTTCCCTTAAGTTCTAAACACATTAACCACAGGACATCACTTAGCATTGGTTTTTTACTATGATGTGTCAAGAAGAGCAAAGGACACATGAGTGAAAGAAAACAACTTTAAGGTTGACATTATGACGAAGTAGAATAAATAATATCCAAATATGAAAGCTTCATATTATCTTTTAGTCTCCCCAATGCCTACGTTTCCCATTCAGATATTGATTGTCTGTTGTACCAAAATATTTTCACTAGCACTGTCGTGCATATAGGCACTTTTGTTCAATACATGTGACTCGGAAGAAATTAGAAGCATTATTTTTTTTAAATTAATACAGTTTAAATTCTTCTATATGAAAAACCTTCCAGTTTTATTTTCCTCTAGTCCTGATTCTGTTGCTCACATTGCCTAAGAGGATGAAGGTCAGGAAGAAAAACATCAAAAAATTCCTCTAAACAAACAGGGATAGAAGCCACTTCAAGCTCATTTTTGTTCAAAATGAATTGTCTATCACTAGTCAGTGGCATTACTGAGCTGATGCATACTACACAAATATATAAATGGATTATATTTATGCTAGTTATTTGGGGTTTATACAAAATAAAAGGTTCTATGATGAGCGTTCAAATGGACTTACTAAACAGAAGATTGTTTTAATAAGTTAACAGTCATTAACAAGATTCCACATAATGTCAGGGGAGAGAATGACTTCACACTATCTATGGATACTGTAATTTCCAAAGAGAGAGTGACAGTTAATATATAATAGAATGGTTTTGGTTGGAAGGGACCTTAAAGATCCTCTAGTTCTAATCCCCCTGCCATGGGCAGCATCATCTCCAAACTAGACCTGGTTGCCCAAAGCCTCATCCAACCTGACCATGAACACCTCCAGGGTTGGAGCTTCCACAGCTTCCTTGGGTGACCTGTTCCAGTGCCTCATCACCCTCATTGTGAAAAATTTCTTCCTAATATCTTCTAAATCTACCCTTTTCCAATTTGAAGTCATTAACCCTCATCCTATAACTACATGCCCTTGTAAAGAGTCCTGCTCCAGCCTTCTTGTAGGCACCCTTCAGATACTGGAAGGCTGCTATAGGGTCTCCCTGGAGCCTTCTCCAGGCTGACCAACCCCAACGCTCTCAGCCTGTCTTCATAGGAGAGGTGCTGCAGCCCTCTGATCGTCTTCATAGGAGAGGTGCTGCAGCCCTCTATCATCTTCATGGTCTTCCTCTGGACCCGCTCCAGCAGGTCCATGTCCTTTTTATGTTGGAGGCTCCAGAGCTGGATGTAGTATTCCAGGTGGGGTCTCACAAGAGGGGCGGAACCACCTCCCTCAACCTGCTGGCCACGCTTCTTTTGATGCAGCCCAGGACACAGTTGGCTTTCTGGGCTGCAAGCGCACATTGCCAGCTCATGTTGAGTTTCTCATCCACCAACACTGACAAGTCCTTCTCCTCTTGGTTGCTCTCAATCCATTCTCCTCCCAGCCTGTGTTTGTATCAAAGTAATAAGGTCAAGATTGACTCCTGAAAACATTAAAAAAGGGATATTTTTTTTCAAAAGCAGGGAGGGAGACAAATTTGGATTTTACTAGAACTCCAGTACATCCCTCAGAGTAGGGACTGAAGTAAAAAAAAAAAATAAAAAAATAAAAAAAGGTTTTCTTTTTCAGGTGCTGTTCTGAAGAGATGCATCATGAGGACACAAGAAGTGAGCTTTTGGCCAAAGTGGGGAATGCCTGTCTACAAAAGCTATTACAGAAGAAACCAGGGTCCTTTAGGACATTCTTGTTTGATAGAGTGAGAAATATTCAAAAAGCATTAATTTTCAACAGCTTACTCTGCCTGCAAAGAGGAAGATAATAGCTGTAAAAACCTGTAGCTAAATGCTAGTGTAACTCTTTTGAATAAGAAGTATTAGCTCCACGGTAATTACTGATCATTTTGAATATGCTGAATACACTGGAATGATATTATTTCAAATTTTAAATAAAATGTCTTTACTGGAAACAGGAAAGATATTCCAGAAAAATTCCAAACACTGTGTTATGGATAATTTCCCTGGATAAGAGAAAATTCTTTCAGACCTATCTATAAACAGAAATTATTAAGTAAATACCTTGTTTGATGTCTGTTAGCTGGTCTTTGAGGAGCTTTTTCACTTCTAAATTGAGATCGTAAAATTTATGTAGCTAGAACCCAGGTAATTTGAAAACTCAGTTGTTATAATCTTTTACATTTGCATATTCATGTTATGGAAATAGTTTCTGTTTCAACAGATTTCTTCCATTGTCTACACCTGACACAATAAGGTGCATGAGTAAAATCTAATGCTTTCTAATACATTTGGGAATATAGTCATATCATAGTCCAACTCTTTTCATTATATGTCCTTGGAACATAGTGAATGTAGTATGTTTTTCAGCACAATATGGGGAATTGTAAGAGCTATGTAAGACAGCGATAATTGAAATATTTCAGCAACAATACATCCACTGTAACATTTCAGAAAACCTCAACACTAAATCAGAAGCAGAAAGTAGTTTCTGCTGTATAGGTGTCTGACAGCCTTTTCTCCTACTTTTCTTCAGTCTTTTGGATTGATCGTAGAATTTTCACTATCTCTAGTATTTGGACAGAAAAAAAAAAAAAAAGAAGGAGGACTGTAGTCTATCTATTCTTTCTCTAAATAAAAATTTGGAGCAATTGATTCTCTAATTATTTGACTTGGTTGATCTTCAAGTAATTTAAGAATACACTGAATGAAAAATATCCTAGAGAACAGTTTTCCTTGTAAAATTAAAGTTCCCCGCCTTTTTTTGCAATTGTGTGTGCTCCCCACTGTGAATGTGGAGGAGCTTCCTAATTTTAAATACTACTTCTGGATTTGCCACTATCAAGGTTTTTGTATACTACAATCTATCTGCCTCAGCCAAAAAAGAGAAGAAGAGGAGGCTCCTTCCAATGCCCAATAGTTTCTTCTGTCTCTCCCTGGGAAATAAACAGGTCCAGTTGTTGAGACATAAACCAGTAAAGCTGGTAAACTATGTAGTAGAAAAAGGAGAGAGATGCAGAAGTGCAAATTATAAGAGGCTATAAATACTCAGGGTAAAAAAAAAAAAAAAAAGCACCAGATTAAAAAATCACAACATTGGCACAAGATCTTGCAAGTGTGTCTGAACAAGTTCAATTGGCTATAACATTGCATCTACCTTTAGTAAGGTGCACAAACAACCAGGCTGGCAGTCATTTTTAAAAGCAAATATTTATAACATTTGTTAAGTGCAAATATATATTTATCATATCTAATCATGGGTCTTCAGTTTCAGCTGAAGGAAATGTTCTTTATTAATTTGCTAGGATGGTAAGATGATTTGGTAGGATGATTTTTTTTTTTTAATGTGAAGAGTCAGAAAGAAAGTAAAATAACTAGTTTTCCCTTAAACAAACAAACAAACAAAAAAAGGAATTGTATGTAACACCTAGGCAAGAGAGCAAATAGGAAAACCTGTACACAGCCATATAACCAGAAATGGTTTCCCCCCTCATTTCATCAAACGACAACATTGAAATATATCAAAAGAAGATACTGAAAACAGATTTTATAGCTTTGCAATAAGCATGAAGAAATTTATTTTATTTTTGTTTTGGTAGATTGACTGGAAGGGAAAATACCTGCAAAGCATTATCTGAAGGAATGCAAATAGGTGTTTTTGTTATAAAGCTGTTTTTTATTTTTTTCTTGCTGAACATATAAGGTACTTGAATGCGTCAATAGGATAGCAACAAAGCTGGTGAAAGGGCTGGAAGGAATGTCCTATGAGGAGTGGCTAAAGACTCAGGGTTTGACTAGTATGGAGAAAAGGAGGCTGAGGGGCAACTTCATGGCTCTCTACAGCTTCCTGAAGAGGGGGAGTGGAGAGGGAGGTGCTGGTTTATTGTCCCTGGTATCCAGCGATAGGACATGTGGGAATAGTTCAAAGCTGCATTAGAGGAGGTTCAGACTAGACATTAGGAAGCATTTCTTTACCAAGAGGGTGGTCAAACACTGAAATGGGCTTCCCAGAGACATGTTTGATGCCCCAAACCTGTCAGTGTTTAAGAGACGTTTGGACAATGCCCTCAATAATATGCTTTAACTTTTCTTCAGCCCTGAATTGGTCAGGAGTGGGACTAGATGATCACTGTAGGTTCCTTCCAACTGAAATAGTCTATTCTAGTCTAGTCTAGTCTTTTTTTTTTTTTCTTTTTTTTAATATTAAGAATAAAAAGCCCCAAACTAAACACTGCCAATTCAGCAATAATCTCATATGGAATCCTGGAAGTTAACTAGTTTTAAATTATGATAATGTTGTTTGTGCCAATTTGATGTTTTAGCAAGCAATCCACAGCAATCACAGATTGAAAGTCTCTTCACAGCTAGATATGGGTCAGGGAGGAGCAGAAACAGGGCTGTTTCATGAGGAAAGGCAGCCCAGAAGCCAGGGTGATAGCACAGGTCAGTCAGTGATTGTCCAGCCCATGGTGTGGTCCCGCAGCATGAGCAGAGTGAGTGGAACCAAGATGGTGATAACAAGTGGTACCATCTAGAGTACAGAAACCATCAGCTGAGACAAGGTAAGAAGTCAAGTCCAAGTCACGCAAACCATCTCAGTATAAGCAGGCAATACAGCTGAGCACAGGTACAACTACAGTATAGCTCAGACCAGGACTGGAGTCATTGAATTTAGTCGAAATGGGCCTCTTGGGCCATTTGGAGAGAAAGGGAGGCAGTCCCAGGTTAAGGTGGTCAGGGCCATTAGAGCCTGTCAGTATACTCAGAGCCCTGATGTCATCTCAGTGACTGTCCTCTTTCATCAAAAGAATGATACAGTGAATGAATTAATTTGTTTAGCAGTGCTTTGTGGTGTTTGACTGTATAATGCTCCTTTCTCAGACATTTCTAGTCCAATGTGCATAATCTAATCACAAATAAGAGCTGATCTTCATCTTCCTCCAATTTTGCTCATTCCTGTCACACACATTCCTTGTGTGTTTTAGTAGTTTGGCAGTAGAGATATTTCTCCAAAAAGGAATGAGCTCAGAATCACCTAGAAATCAAATGTGAGTACATGCTTATCCCCCCATATTATCTGAGACTCTAAGAACACCACTAACAGGTCTACCCACTAGTCCATAACTAATTCTTGAAGAATGACTTCAAGGATATCTCAAAGATATTCTTCATGTGTCAGAATGTTTCATTCTGACAAAATGAGGACAAGGACAGGTGTGATGATCTGCATAAACAGGTCAATCACAGAAACTGTAAGTATACACAATGTTTTTTGTTTTGTTTTGGTGTTGGTTTTTTTAATGTTTCTTGAGATTTTCCCATATGTATCTCTGACATTGAGAGAATAATAAATAGGTGGCTCCCCACTGGGTATAATTGGTTATTTAAAAGTAATTGCAAAGTCTTTATTTCAAGATGAGAAAACTAAGTTACTTCCTGCCATTTAATACAAAGTACTAGAGATTTTTTATTTCTTTTTCCACCAGTATCTGCAGAAATTTGGAGCTGATAAAACTTGGCAAGACAGCCAGATTCCTGATACACTGAGATGTTCTCATCAGCCTACACTGCAATGTATTTTGGGATAAAAGTAAACTGGTCATTTTCTTCCTTTGTTCTCTCATTTAGGGAGTTTTAAAAACACTAACACACTGTAACTGAAATCTTGAGTCTTGCCCAGTCCTCAGACATACTTTAGCACACTTTTTTTTTTCCCATACACATACAGATATATAAAACTCTGAAGCCTAATTCTTGTACAAAAAAAAATGATGATTCTCAAAACCTGAAAAGTTACTAAAAGGAGTCTCCTGGATTATAGAAACCTTTTTTCTGACAAGAAAATTTGTGCATCCATGGAAACTACCAAGTTGCTTATGACTTTTCATTCCCCTGCTGAGATAAAAGTGAATTTTTCTTTACATAACACCTCAGCTACTGAGAGAGTGAACCCATTCTCTTAAGAATAGTTTCTTGGAAAATGTGCTTAATTTCAATAAAGGAATTTCTAAACTTAGTTAGCTCTAGTACCCTATGAACAGCAGTGGTATCTGGTGCAACACCTGTTGTAAGAGTAAAGGTTTCTAGTTCCTTGGCCACACCCACAGGGTGTGCATATAGCTAAATTTTAATGAACACATTCTGTTTTTCAGCACCTAAACCATTCATAAAGATATTTTTTAAGGCTTGTGCTTAATTAGCCAGACATCTGGCATCATGGTCTGAACCAGTACATAGTAGTAAGGTATCACCATATACTCAGAAACACTGGTATTTTTGAAGCAAATGTGCAAATCATCTTGAATACTCAGGGCAAATAAGACTAATGCTCCCTGGAAGCTTCATGTTGGTGTTGTTTGGGTTTTTTTCTTGTTTGTTTTTTTTTTTTTTTTTCTGATGGTACTATGGGTTTTATTTTCATATACAAAACTGTTTAATGTGCAATGATGATAATGTTTCCTGAATATGTGTTTTGACTGTGTATTCCTCCACTTCTGTCTAGAAAATCCATAGACAAGCATAGTGGTAGTTCTCATGTCTGCATCAACTGACCTCGGAAACTGAGATGTTGACACCAGACACATGGCCTTTATTCTGGTGCCACCATCCTTATTTCTCAAATAAGGACAGCACCCTCATGCCTCCAAACTTCCTACCACACAGGTACAAACCAGAACCCTCACCTCTTTTTTTTTTCTTTTTTTTTTTCCCCAGCAGTCTAAGGTTCACTTCACCATAGAAAGTGTTTGCTCCTATTTCATCCTATTGATACTCAGTCAGACAGATATGCAGGTTCCATATTAATTTGATAGGGTTCACAGTCCTGATGTGATGAGGACAGAGGCTCCTTCTTGGTACAGCAATTACTTCATGGCCAAGTAACTTGACTGTGAAAAAATATTTACCAGACAGCTATTATGTCAAAACTTTCTTTAAAATCATTTTATGCTTCACTGGCTGTGGTTCAGTCTAGACATAATCAAACCAACTTTAAATGAATTTTCCCAGTCGAATTTCATGAACAGAGAAAGTTGCATAACCCACTAGACAAATACAAGTGCCTCTGCTGAAATACATGCTACCATCACTATACTAAACCTACTAACTGAACTAAACAGTTAAATACCATTTGTTCAGCTGGAAAAGGAGAAGAACTGATATCCTTGACAGTGTTCCAGACCAGAAAAATAAAATTAATTGCTCATGTGCTGCCATACCAAATGTGAATGCTAATTAGGTTCTCTAAACTGCATGAGAATTAGTGTAGTTTAGGCTCCTTTTGAGGAAGCTTAGAAATTAGCTGATGAGACAGACAGTTTGAGATAAATTCAGAATTGGTGGTCCAATATCACCCTGACTCATCAGTGTAATGAGGTAAAGATCGCGTGGCTGAGGCTCCAAGTCTTTACTGGTTGAAAGTAGATTTTGTGTCTTGAGAGCATACCACTGCAGTCTACAGCTCTTGCTGCTAAACAATTGTCTATTCTTGTTCAGTGGTGAATGGGGAGAAGAATCCTGATGCATCTGCTTTCCCAGAAACATTCAAGGTTCAGAAGAAAGGAACTCTTCTGTCCATCACTTAATTAGTAAGGGAAAATAAAGCTACAAAGACAGCTTTATCTGCATAACTTGAATTGCAGAGATGACAACTTAGGAATCATCATGATGATATATTCTCTCAGCATTAACAATGTTGGGGAAAAAAAAGTTAAAAAGTAGGAAAAAAGCTTTTATAGTATAAGTGATCATATCTGAAATCTTTTCTCCAACGTCTCATGTTTTCCTGTTTTCCTTTCAGTACTGGCAGGTCTCTTTGCTGAAGTTCCAGAAACGAGCAATATGTGTTCTTCTTTGTAGGAAGACAGCAACAGAAATGAGCTTAACCTTTAAATAAATCTGATATTTGTTGTAATGCTGTCCAGTGGTGGTGAAGCTTCTCATCATGACTAGAGTTTCCTTGTACATAAACAGGAAAGTAGCTTGCTGAAATCTATATCAATAGTTTCCTGCTCAATAATACTGAAAACCCAATGGACGTTTTTAGGAAAGTAAGACAGAAATTACTGTCCTGCAAATGAATATTAGACCCTTCTTCTCTATGACATCAGTTATTCTCTGTATATTCAGAATGTATTTCCAATCTACATTATAACTACATCAAAGATACTGGTACTAAATGATGGTACTGGTATCAACTGGTGCGTGAAGTTTGGTAGTATGGCACCTGAATTATCTAACAAACAGATTACCAATTCTTATTTTACTAAATGATAAGTTTTTTTCTTTTGGACAATGTGTTTTCACATGTATAAAAGGTGACCATGATTCCAGCAATAATGGAATGTGTGTTATTTTCAATTTCACAGCATAGTGCTGTTATCATTACCTTTGTTCTTGGAGGAAAAGTTAAAAAAAGAACAAAATAAAAGCAAGCAAAGGATAGAGCGAGAGAGAAAGATGAGTCTGGAATTGAAAATCACTGTTTAAAGAGAATCCCAATAGGGGAAATGCTTTGGCTTTTCTGCATTCTCTTCAGGAATAAAATAGAGCTAATCATAAATTTTGATATGCTGACTTTTATTACAAATTATTTACTTATATCAAGTTTTCTGGCATTATTAAAAAGTGTGTTGGAGAAAAACGTTAATTTTCGATATATCTAAACCAGCATAATACACCAGATCATCAGAAAACTGCGCACACTGAATTATATGTACGAAGACAATCACCTTTCCCCTACGGAAAAGAGGAAGTGAACTTCTGACCAAGAAATACTTCCCAAAGGGCTAAAATTAATCTAAATTCACAGTCCACTGAGAAATAATACTGTTGCCAGCAAGGTGTGGCCTGTCCCACTGTCTTTCACTTCTTCTCTCAGCAGCAACGTCTTAACTCTTTGTAAGTGCACGCAGGAGACTTTGTTACTGCTCCTGCGAGTAGGAGGTTTAGAGTAGAATTAATTCAAACCTCTCCTAAAATCAGGACCATGCCAAGTGAACAGTTTGGCTTGTTGAACCAAATAATTTCTCTTTTCTGAGGGGGAGAGAAGGCTGGAAATGAATTATCTCTGTCTAAGCTGTTCAAATTTTCCTAGGGGGTGTGCAGTTCATACTCCCTTTTTTTCTATCAGGTAGATTTCATGCACAATTTTCCCTGTCATAATTTTATTTTTTCTATTGAAAGACATATTATGGCAGAAAATTCCCAACCAGTTCCACCTGCAGTACACTACTTAGTGTAGTAGTGATTGATTTTTACTCTGTTCTGCCTGGGAAGTCTGACTAGCTTAAGACTAAAGAATCTTGAGCAGAACATTTCAGTGATAATGCCAGCACACTATTTACTGGCTACTGCTGCTGCTGCCGGTAATAGCAGAGTCTATTGCTGGCTAGAAACAGAGTTCTGCGAAAGAACATGTAGCTGAGGGACACATTTCTCCTTTAAAAAGAAAGGCACTGACTGGGATGGGATTATACCTCAACAGATTTTAGTACTTGTTATTCAAAACCTGTTCCCGTGTCAATAGGCCTGTTTCTTATCACTATCGAGATGCATATCCACATGTAAGTATGTGGATATAATGTGGCAGCTGTGTGCATTACTAAAAGGTAAAAAGGATCCTCCTTTTTGTTCGTTAAAGATAAAGGTTAATTTGTATCTAATTTTCCTTTGATTTGTTTCATCCATCTACTTTTATTTAACCTGAAGAAACATTATGCAAGCAAACTTTTTGGAAAATCTTTTTTCTGTTTGGTGTCACTCATGTCAATTCCATACAAGACACACTGGCTTTGTATGTCAGGAGGAATTTTTTTTAATAACTTGATTATTCTCTGTGCATCCTGTTTTGATAGAAAATTGATCATGGTCTTATATGCCTAAGTACCAAAACCAAATTTGTGCACTCAACATAGTTTAAATATTTATGTCCTCCTAGCTATTATTTTAGACAACTCCTCTGAAATCTCAAAATATGTTCAGGTCCTTCACTGCTCATCCAATGATATCTATGCAAACCATTGATTCTCCTACTGCTACGTTTTTCCACGATTTTGAACACTGAAGCTTTTTTTGTTTGACTTAAACTATTATACTCTCTCCCTCCAACCCCAACCATCAAACTGACCGTCAAATCACATGGTTCAGTTTATTCTCGCCTCTGACCTAAAATACTGTTGCCTCTGGTCGCATTAGCTTAAGCAACACATAAGAAGCTTTTAGCACCATCTAGCTAACTCCCAATGCAACATACTTCAACAAAGTCTTGTAATTCCTTTTGGAAATGTTTTGAGTCCTTTTCTACAAACCTCACACATTGTTCATTGTTAGTTCTCTGTATCAAATTAATCTCACACATAAAGGCAGAAAACTTTCTCTGGTGTAGCTGTAGACTCATTTTACATGTGTTAAAATGTACTTTAGCAGAGAGCAGAAGGCTGTCTGGAAGGACAAGCATTAGTAAGTTGGATCACACGGGTTTTGTGCTGTGGTACAGGTACTCTGTGGTGGGTGCTGCACTGTCTGTGCAGACACCACTACTCTCTTCAGTTGATTCCAATGAGACTGTCACTTCAACATGAAATGGATTGGCAGTTTCATTCTGATAGTTATGCACTATGATAATTTTTTCAAAGAAAACCACAGGAAGTCAGAAAGATGTGAAAATGAAGCTGAAAATACTTTATGATTAATTTTGTGTTTTGTTGTTTCTGGTTTTGTTGTCCTGTAAGAAATAAACACAAGTAAAAGCAAAGAAGCTCTTCTGGTTTTAAGCAGTGAGTAGATCAGTAAGTGTGTCTCTTCAAGGATAATTGCATTTCTCCTTTTTTTTTTTTATTTTTTTTTCCTTTCCTTTCCTCAACTCACTATACAAATGTTACTTTTACAGTGCCTAGAAATTCCTGCAAGATTCTAGTTTTACTCTGTATATCAGAGACCTGCAAAAGTTGTCTGCACCCAAGGTAATAAACCACTGTATGTGCTGAAACTGCCTCTTTCAGTATCCTAATCATGTTTTCATTTTGTGCACCTCTGCCATCAAGCAATATGCAACTGGAGCACTTGAACAGTAGCTCCATTTTATTTGCATAGTGTCAGGGGCATAATACAATTTTCACACGGAAAATGCAGAAAATCTGAGCATTAAGGGACCCAAGTTGCTTATGGAAAAAATCCTTAAAGTTTCAATAAGATGCAAATTTTCAAATTATAAACCTTCTGTTAGAGAAAAATTATGATTGTGGCAAATTGAATGCAATTAACTAGAAGTAACAATTAGATTTAATATTTACAACTGAGTTGATGTAGGATTTGTAATTTTCCAATAATCCAGTTGGCACTGCATTAGTGAAGGAATGCTGTGAATTTGTTATTTTCTGTTGCACTAAATGAATAAAATACATTAAATATTAGAATAAAATAAATGGATAATACTATACCAATGTAACCAGATATTTTTCTTCGGTTCACCATGATTACACAGTGAAGTATAATTCTGAAAAAGAACAAAACTTAAAATATAAGGTAATTCTAACACTTAATAGATTTTTTTTCCCCACAAAATTATTTATACACTCAAAAAGGTAGGAATTTTCAGTTTCTTAAAGTAGGTTTTATTGTATGTCATAATGCCTAAAACATTTCAACTGACTTGTCTCAGAAAAAGTAGAAAATCATAATTAATTTACTTTGTAAGTGGTCACTAGTTCAGATATTATGGTTGCTAATTTTGATGAGGATCTGAATTTTAGATAATGGATAAACAGTCAGGATTAATGAAATTAATGAATTTAATTTTATTTTATTATTGTGAGATAGATATATTTATTTGTTTTTTATAGTGTTTAATAATGCTAAAAAGTAGTTGGATGAGTTTTCTTTTTTCTTTTTTTTTGTTATATATTTCTTTCTCTGTTTCAGTTAGGTTCTAAAACCTACACTTTTACTGACTAAGATAACTTGAAAGCTGAATTAAGGCTGACAAACATTTCCAGAAACCAGGAATTTGGCCACATTGGGTAATTTTAGGATGTTGTCTTCCCCTATAACTCACCAAGCAGGGTTCATCTGCAAGATTTTGAATGCTACTACAGAGCATGTGATGTATCTGTAACATTCTAGTTGCTTTGGATTGGTCACCCTAACATGGAGAAAAAGCAATCTGCTGTTTAATTTTTTGTTCTGTACCCACTTTTCCCATTACAGGGATCATTTGCTCCCATTGGGAGCAATGCATTTCATAATTCAATTCATTAAGATGCATTAACTAATTGTCTCTGTTCTCTTGCAGTTAATTAAACTAAATTAAGTCAATTATACTTTTCTATCTCTGTCTTTTCTTTTGCCTGATCTAAATTGGAGAAAGTGAACCTTAGCTGGAAAATAAAAGAGAGAGGGCATTCCCTACAGCAAAAGTTGAAGCCCTAATATCATAGTGTGAAGATAGTTTAAAGTCAAAGTGACATAAAAGACTTTTAGCATCATTTACGTATTATAAAGATTGACTAGCTGGTGTTGGTTGTGTTTTGGGGTTTTTTTCTTTGCTTGGTCTTGTTTCTTCAGAACATGGTGACATCATTCCAAGAAATGGATATTATTGTACATTTCATTTAAGAATTTCAATGTAAGACAGCCATGGTATAAAGCTGTCATGAGATAGCACTCATTTGAGCAGCTAGA
>NW_009661374.1:720040-723295 GCF_000708025.1 Charadrius vociferus | reverse complement strand
GCTGAAATGGAAACAAACAATAAAACAGGTTTTACCTAAACTGCTTTTCTTAAATATACAATTTTCTATACACAATTTTCAGATTTGATTAGCTACTAGGAAAAAATAGAATTAAGCCTTTAAATTAATGATTCCCCCTTCCTCCTTTTTTTTATTTTCTACTTACTCTTTTTTTTTTTTGATGGAGTTATTTTTCTGCTACTACATTGATGTAAGAAAAATAAATTTGGGAAGATGTTCATGGCAATAAAATGGAACACTTCCAGCAGTAGTGTCCAAAAATGTTTCTGACCTGTGGAGATCACTGAGGATCACAACAGAAGGTAATTTTTTTTTCTCCAGCTCACTTTTTTTCCCTCTCTGTTAACTATGGTTATGCATGCAAATATTAAAAATGAGCAACACTAGGCTTACTTCAGAACTAGTGTTGGATTAGTCTAATTGGTGGCCACAGACGACCTGTGAATCCTCTCTGAATTAGACAGATCACTCTTTTTTTTCATGTTTTTCTGTTGTATTGGCTTTCATTCTTCTCCTATCAGGGAACTCCTTTCTTGATATGGCTGATACTTGAATTCAGTTCTTATATAAGTGACTTGTCACAAGAGCTACTATTCTATCTCATATATATATGTGTATCAACCTCAAAAGTTCTATAGATCCCTTCACTGACTGTGTCTTCTCAACGGATTTCTAGACCTAGGTTCTTAAAATTGCTCTTCGTTAAGAACAGCAGGCTTAGAAACTTTTCAATTGATTCAGTTTTTTCACAGTTCCTCTAAGTTACCTAAGCTGACTTCATGAAACCTGAGATGTGAGGAGCTTAATGCCTAAATTAATTCATAAATATGCATTTGTACCAATAAAAGCTGCAAGAATGTTTTCTTTATGTCATTTCAATTTTGATCCTTATCCTGTTTCTTTCCATTAAAACTGCAAACTGTGTGTCAATATCCAGAGCACATCAGGTAGCTGAGAAATCATGAGCTTGTCCTCAGTAGAGCAAAGACTGTATTTCACTTTTTTATTAAACACTAATCAAAGATTTCGACTTCTTAATTTAAGGAACTGAGATTTGTCTACTACTGTATCTAGTCAGAAAAGGTCTACCTACCAATATTTTCAAGTTTCTTTTCTGCTTATAAAGACATTGTCTATGAGTTAGAATATATATCCAAAGGGGAATAAAGAATCATAGAATCATAGAATTGTTTAGGTTGGAAAGGACCTTGAAGATCAAGCTCCAGTTCCAAGCTCCCTGCCATGGGCAGGGACACCTCCCACTAGACCAGGTTGCCCAAGGCCACTTTCAGCCTGGCCTTGAACACCTCCAGGGATGGGGCCTCAACAACCTCTCTGGGCAACCTGTTCCAGTGCCTTACCACCCTTAAAGTGAAAAAACTTCTTCCTAAAGAAAGCCTTTCTGGTGTATTCCTATATCTTCCCTCTTCAAATGGTCCAATGTGCTTCTGTATATGAGCTACCCTACCCTAAAAATCTTCAGAGTTTATCTTGATTTGCTAAAGCCAGGAATAACACTGACCAGTCTCATTATTAATTGTAACACAGTTCTCCATATGCTGGAGAGAGTGCGCTGAAATCAAAGGATGGGGAGAAAAACTCACGTTTATCAAAGTACACAGTAACCTATGGTAGCAGGGTTACTAGCTGGTGTGTTAAGATAAGGTTATGCACTGGAAAAGGATAGCCACTCTGATCTCAAAAGGTTCGTTTGAACAGGAAACGTAGCATTTCTCATTCAGTGATATTGTGCATTGAAACCTTCTCAAAGCCAGGAACAGTGTGTGGAAAAATAGTAGCTTCTGCATCTAGACCTCTTTCTGACTGCATTTTTAATTTTACTTTATGTCATAGGGCTGGAACAACTTCATATTCAGGCAGAAGGTCCCTCTGTAGGTGCACTCTATGCTACAGCACTTCAAAAGATCCGTTCCATTAATAAAATACATCTGCTTTTAAACAGCACTCAAGCTTACGGGGGATATTTTTTAAAATAACAAGCAGGAAACCATTTATAGTTCCACAAGATACCTGATTCCTTCTAGGCCTTACTACTTTTTTCTCTTTAAACAAGTACAGATGCAACAGTTCGTATTGTCTTTAAAGAGAACTTTCAAATCTCAAGTGTTTATTTTCTCTAAGATGGTTCTCCTTTCTTCTCGCAGGGAAGAAATATAAATAAAGAGATGGAAAAAAAATATCTGAAAATGTATCTTGGTCCTAGCCATCACTAAATAATTATTTCATAAACATGATGGTGTTTGAGGCAAACAAAAATCAGAGAGTATACAGATGAATGAACAGCAGAAGTTATTTGTTGACCTTGCTACAATGGTAATATAGACTACCAAAGACATCTGAAATACAAGTTTTAACAATGAAGTGTGTATAAATTTTCATTAAGAACCAAGAATCTCAAATATTGTTCAAAGGCAAACTAAAACTCTTACCTTATGTGCTTGTCTTCTGAATGTTTTACCTATTGTTATTCATGTATTTCTGAATACAAACCTAACAAATAGCTTTCCTTCAGTAATATTTGAGGTAGAAGGTGGTACCTTGCAAGACTATCTTTAGAATATCACTTTTTCCTTCTTTCTTCCTTTTTGTCCCTATGATTTAGTGTTGTGTTTTCTTCTAAAATAAACCATGAGCCCAAAGTATTGCGAGAAACCAAACCAAACAAACACAAAAAGAGAGCTGTAATATTTTCTAATAAAAAGATGACAAAGTGGAAAAAAGAGAAAAATATTCTGCCCCAAGGGTGCCACCCTGAGGGGTGCTCTCTTTAGCATCTTTCAGCTTTTTCTGTTGGTTTAGCCAACAGAAGTTAGCCAACAGTTTTGTATAACAGATAGGAATAGGTTAAATGGTAGAACAGCACTGATGGTTTTTAACTAGAGAAACAGTAGAAAACAAGTGCAGACATCCTTGTAATCATGTAAAGAAGTAAGTGTTGGATTCATGTTTTAGTGGACTGTGTTCTTCAGCAAGGAATTTATTTCTTACATTGTATGTCTTAGTCTAAGATGAGAAGATGCCATCCCACTCATTTCACATTATGTCATGGTTTAACCCTAGTCATCAACTTAGGCCCACACAGCCACTTCGCTCATTCCCCCTGGTGGGATGGAGAAGAAAATTGTAAGGGTAAAAGTGAGAAAACTCACGGGTTGAGACCAAGGCAGTTTAACAAGGAAAGCAAAAGCTGCATGCACAAGCAAAGCAAAATAC
>NW_009661374.1:714208-720022 GCF_000708025.1 Charadrius vociferus | reverse complement strand
CAGCAGGAAGACGTTCAGCCGTCTCCAGTAAAGCAGGGCTCCATCTCATGTAACAGTCACTTGGGAAGACAAATGTCGTAACTCCAAACATCCCCTCTTTCTTCCCCCAGTTTTTAGTGATGAGCACAACATCATACGGTGTTGGATATCCCTTTCAGTTGGGGTCAGCTGTCACAGGTGTGTCCCCTCCCAACTTCTTGTGCACCCCAGCCTACTCACTGGTGGGGCAGTGTGAGAAACAGAAAAGACCTTGATGCTGTGTAAGCACTGCTCTACAGTAACTAAAACATCCCTGTGTTAGCAACACTGTTTTAATCACAAATCCAGAATGTAACCCTATATGAGCTGCTATGAAGAAAACTAACTCTACCCCAGCCAAAACCAGTACACATTGTTAGGGTTTCCACCTAATGAGGACAATGGCACGGGGGAACAGTAGCTTAATATTTAGCTAAAATAAATGAATAAAGAAGAATGAGAAGGTAGAGTGTTCTAAAAAGAAAAAAAATCTGTGATAAACAACAAAATACATTATATGCAGATAAGTAACTGAAAAAGGCAATGATTATATGAGGTAAAAATATAAATGAAATGTGAAGTAGCCCAGTTTCAGAAGGAATTCTGTTGCTTCACTTTGAATTCTTCAGTTAATTTTCTCAGTGTTTTTCAGCATTGCTTTCTTGTTGGTTTTGTTGTTAACTTTTTACTTTTTATTTATTTATTTATTTATTTTTCTGGGGGAGAGGGCAATATATCAACAAGGAACAGGTTGCCAAAATTCACAGGAGGTACCCCGACGAAAAAGGAAAAAATTGTGACTGGAGTTAGAGGTGACAGAAAAATTACTTTCAAGTCGTTATTCCTGAAAAATGCATTTTGTCTTTAACCAGTATGTACCTAAAAAGAAAATTAACAATGAAACTAGACAATGAAATGGACTGTTTTATCCATCATTGTTCATATTACAGCTGAAATGTCCTTGGAGAGGAATGCACAGCCTTTTTCATCATTATGATATTTTCTTATTGCTTTATGATCAATTTATATAATGAACTGCATGCTGAAACATAGGCTCAGCTGGTTATTAAACTCCATCTCAAAACTTTTCAAATAGACTTCTGTAGTAGTATTTAGTGAGAGACCCTGTATGAAGATGCTATCTGAACAATGATGTATAGGAAGGAAAGTTCATATGGTGCTGTGCTCTGGTTCCTGTTTTTGTTAAAGCAAGACTAGTAGAGTTCTTCTAAATTTCGTTACCCCTTTCAAACCTGTGCTGTTTACTGAAGACAATGACTGTATCCACACACACAGAACCAGTCAGCTCATGGGAAGCCCAGTGCCAGACTACTTCTTTCAAACACTAGATTCCTAAGCACTAAAACCTCCTGGATCAATTTAGCCTATATCTAATTAATGTGCCTCATAATAGGTTTCTATCATAATAGTGGATGACAAGACTGCAAAAAAGTGCCACTGCAATTAGATCTTTCCATCTACATTAATTTGCTAAATTAATGACTTTGAATCAGAAACAAAGAGCACTCAGAGGCACTGCTAAATTAGGGGGATTTTGGTAACTGTTGAAAAAAAAAAAGGAATTAAGTGTGTTGATGCAGAACATATGGAAAACAAACAGTGGTGGAAAGTAATGAAGAAATGTAGATTAATCAGTAACACTACAGGCTTTTTAATCATCTTATTAAAGACATTCAAAAAATGAGACTCTGCTACTGTAAAAGTATAAATATGAGCAATTACAGAAATTAATGGAACTGTAACTGCTTGTCACTGCTTGTCACCTGAAACTATGTTTTCACATTCTGGGTGGTTGTTATCACAGAGTTTTTACTACAGGGACACCTTCCACTAGACCAGGTCACTCAAAGCCCCATGCAACCTGGCCTTGAATGCCCCCATGGATGGGGCAGCCACAACTTCTCTGGGCAATGTGTTCCAGTGTCTATGAGTAAAAAATTTCTTCCTAATATCTAATCTAACCTTCTTTCATTTTAAAACTGTTATCCCTCATCCTATCACTTCGCTCCCTGACAAAGAGTCCCTCCCCATCTTTCCTGTAGACCCCCTTTAAGTACTGGAAGGCTGCTATAAGGTCTCCCCAGGCTAAATGACCCCAACTCTCTCAGCCTGTCCTCACAGGAGAGGTGCTTCAGCCCTCTGATCATCTTCATGGTCCTCCTCAGGACCTGCTTGAGCAGGTCCATGTCTTTTTTACCCTGGTAGCCCCAGAGCTGGATGCAGTACTCCAGGTGGGGTCTCACGAGAGTGGAGTAGAGGGGCAATATCACCTCCCTCGACCTGCTGGCCACACTTCTATCACAAATCCAACACCAGAAGGTATAATAAATTTATTATCATACTAAACTAAGTAATTTAGTCAAGATAATCTTGCATTTATCACAATGCTTTCCAGCTTACCAAAATATATGCATGGTAAAAAACAAGTAGGGTCAGCTAAAACATTTTATTACTTCACTTAGCAGTTTATTCTAATAAAAAAACCCTTGGTGTTTAAAAAAGAAAAAGAAAGCTGCCTTAAAATATTTCTCAATTCTCTTGTGAATTTGCAAATCAGATTCCTGCCTGTGGTTCTTGTTTTGCCTTTCTCTATTTAAGTCTAAAAGACTTAATCCCCAGTGTACCAATTTAAGATTACCTGCTGGGGCAAACCTCAGAGTGCCTGAGGGTTGCAGTTTCCTAATCACCCAGATCAGAGGATTTCCGACCACTTCACTGTTTCCCTTCAGCCTGTGGTATCTGTGATGTCTTTGCACAGAAGCCAAGGTGCAGGGGGTGGCTTGAAGGAGGAGGAGGAAAGCAAGGAAGAGAATCTGTATGCTGTTAGGATACATTCTTATTTGGGAAGTGCTCCTTGGACCAGAGGTTGAGAAATGTTCACAGCCAAAATCTAAGAACTTCTGAAGCTTTTGCCCTGGGTGGTTTTTTTGGGTGGGAGGGGAGGTTGATTAGTTAGTTAGGTGGGTGATCAGTTTTCCAGTTGTTCCTCCCTTTTTGTTTATCGTTTTATCTGTTTTTTATTGGTATTTATGCAAACTTTGGGACTGGATTCTTTATCTTTTTTTCTAGCACCATGTGAATAAAGTTATCAGTTCGGATCAGTAATAAAAGCACAGACAATATTAATGTCATCCTAAATCTTAATAATTATGTTAATGAGTTTCCACTAATTCATAATATCTCTGCTAGATCTGTCATTGTATTACACACATCTGAAGTTTATCAAAGAAGTTAACTGCCAAGGGCAGGATCTGGGGAATTTTCAATATAAAATAAATAAGCCTAAGCTATTGGCAGACATCCATAGAAAAGGACAAGATAATCTTTACAGATAGCTGCAGTTCAGCCAGGCTGGTCTTTTTCCCCAATGGCTCATTTTTTGACACATGGGGACAGCCTGCTCCTTTGCCTTTAAGACTTCTTCTTGAGAAACGTCCAGCTTTCTTGGACTCCTTTGCTCTTGAGGACTGCCTCCCAAGAGGCTTTGTCAACCAGGCTCCTGAAAAGACCGAAGTCTGGCCTCCAGAAGTCCAAGGTAGCAGTTCTGCTGATCCCTCTCCTTTTTTCTCCAAGAATCAAAAACTTTATCATTTCATGATTGCTATGCCCAAAGCAGCCTCCAACCGTCACGTCCCCCACAAGTCTTTCTGTGTTTACAAACAACAGATGCAACAGGGCACCTTTCCCTAGTTGGCTCCCTCACCAGCTGTGTCAGGAAGTTATCCTCAACACAGTCTAGGAACCTCCTAGACTGTTCCCTCTCTGCTGTATTGTATTCCCAGCAGATACCTGGTAAGTTGAAGTCCCCAACAAGGACAAGGGCTCACGATCTTTGCTATGATCCAGTCATGAGAGCCTGGAACTCAAAATGTGTTATTTCATCCTGCTTCCCAGCTCATTTGCCGAGACACCCAGCAGCGTTTAAACTTGCTCAGGCTTCCATATCAGTGAACAGACGGTATAAATCTGCCCTGAGATGCAGAATCTGCACTGTCCCTCTTTCTTAGCCAGTTTAGCACATATTAGTTTGTATTGAAAGAGAACATATATCTAAGGACACACTGTGCTAGGCACTGTACAAGCATAACAAATTGAGAGGTTTTGTCCAGGGATCTTAAATTTAAGTTTGAAATGAGAGACAGCAGGTGGATAAGACAGATGGAGGGGAAAAACAAAAATAGCAGTACGACAGCTGTAACCAGTGCAATAAGCAGTGGTCACACCAGCTGGCTAATCACTGACAAGTGGTTTCTATCATTGCCACAAAGACAAGCTTGAAGGAAGGTTTTAAAGTGGAAGTGAGGACTTTTTAGATTTGTTTCCACACAGATATGGGAACGTGAGAAAATGACATTGTTTGTGTGAAAAAAACGCAACAAACAGGCGTTCAGAAACCAGGATTCCAGCTAGCATGACAGCAGTAATCTCCACCCTTGATGTATATATACAATTGCAGATGAGGTGGACATTAACCTTGAAGGGTTTTAAAAGTGATAAATTGCAAAAATATGAGCTCCAGTATGGAGGGTTTGTGTTAGTTGTGTTTGAGGCAATGAACAAAACAAAGATTTGAACAAATCCACCTAGAAATGTTTTAGGTCAGTTTAAACGAGACAGGTTTTAACATGATTAAGAAAGGGGGGGGGGGAATTTCCCTACTTCAAAGCGATACATAAACATCTCAATAGCACCGGTTTCAGTAGTGGGGATCAGGAGGCTGAGTGGGACTTAGGAATGGATGTTTTTGAGGATTGACATGTCTGCCTTTTCACCTCAAAAATCAGTCATACAGCAGATGAAACTCTGTGGACTTATTATATGCACCATACATGGGGTGTGTGGAGATTCCTGATGTCTGATGTCCCTTTCCCAGGAAGCAGAGACAGACATCTCTGTCACCAGGGAAACTTCACTGCTTCTTTCTATCAGCATCCATAAAGTCTCTATAGTTAAGAACTTCTTTGGAACAGGTTTGCTATTTAAGAACATAGCTTTTCAGTTTTGGTACTTTATGTTGGTCTCTGAAGCTTGTATCTCTATCTGCCTGCATCTCTCTCCTCTTTGCAGATGGTTCCAACAGCTTGAGCTCGCCTCTTTGCAGATGATGCCAGATGCTCCCTCTCTAACAGGCAGTTTTAGTTCTCTCTCACCCACGTTCACGCAAACAGGTGATACCAGATGCTCCCTCAACTCCAGGTCTCACCCAAGTGAGTGCAAATACATACACCCAAGCAATGCAGTAGATCTATATACATTAAACAAATGAAGCCGGGTGCATTTTCGTAAGTTAGGACTTGTTGTAAGAACTTAATCTTTCAGTGGTTCCTTCAATATCTAATCAATATTTACTCTTCTCTTGCTTTGTATGTATTTCTTCCTCTTTCTAAATCAACCTTAAATAAATTACAATGTAATAGTTGAGAATTAATGGCTAATATAAGGTAATATAGTTTATACACCGGTCAGAGATTTACAATAAAATCATTTATAAGGTAAACTTTTATCCCATTTATTTCTGAATCTGTTAAATATGTTTATTTAACATTTATTTGGAAACCAGGACACGAATAAACCCACCTTTTATTTTGATGAAACAAATCACATATACATATATATATACACAAATCATATATACATCATTTCCTGTGAAAAAATACATATATTACCACCAAAAGCTGTAAAAAAGTTTTATGTTCTACTGCAGTAATCCTGCAAATTTAAAAATGTACTTCTAACTGACATTTAGTGCCCACTAAACAGTATCTACATCGTATC
>NW_009661374.1:692424-714194 GCF_000708025.1 Charadrius vociferus | reverse complement strand
ATTTTCCTCTACAGCCAATTTGTTTATTTTATACCCTTTCAACACTTTGCAGATGTCAGTCAAACCCTTGATGCCAGTTGTTCTCAAACTGGTAGACAGAGACAAGTGATACTTTGAAACACATTAAACAATAACATTGGTTATCTTGTCGTCAAGTTCCATTTTGTTCTGCAGGAGGTCCCACTTCTCTTCAGGTTCATTGATACAACAAATCCAAAGAGCTAGATCTGGTGACTAGAAGAAACCTATTAGGCTGTGCACAGGTGTAAGGGTCCAAGCACAAACATGAGATTGCAGGACTGAGGGATTTAGGTTCTGATATTACAAGCTTCAAAGAACGCAGACCTACCAGTACAGTGCTAACTACAGGACTGGTTTTGCTGCTTAAATGACTTAGCTGGCATACCCAGAATACACAGGATTCTATAGGAGTGTAGAAACATACCTTGAAAAATTTGAGCTTCTGCACTCTTTAAAAGCAAACCCAGAAAATAAGTCTTGGGATGGTGTAATTAACCCTGTAATTAGTAATTAACCCTGTATTAGTATCCTAGAAAATATAATCGGCCAAATAAAACCAGGTTAGAGGCTTCTACAGGCTCTAATTGTCATATTGTGGGATGCAGATTTTCCTTTAAAATATTTTGCATTTTATCCTCTCTTTAAAGTATATTGTGTGGCCTATAAGATATTATTTCAAGGGAAAATTATTTACTTGAGGAGCACTGAATGTTTTCTCAAATACTACGAATAAATTACCTAATGTGCTGTGAAACCTCTGGCAGATAATCCTATAGTTCAATACAGAAAGAAGTGAACAAGATACTTTATATTGCCTGTCTTTGTCGAGAAAAGATACTTTTTAATCTTTCCATCATTCTGGATGTGCTTTAGCATTCTTGGAGGGTTAGTCTTAGAAGAGCATTAGGCATTTCTGATACTCACACTGAGTAAGCTGATCAGCACCAGTAAAAGCGTTTAGGGGGAAGTGCCTTCGGAATACAGAAAGTAGTAGTGAAGCAGAAGAAACAAAATGAGAGAGACAGAAATAATATTATAGTGCCAAAGAAGAGATATAAAGTTAGGGGTGGTTCAAACCAAAACAGTAAATTCTTAACATGACTGCCCAAATGGTTGGCGGTTTTCAATCTGTTTCAATGTGCTCTATGATGCCAGTGATTCTGATTTATTTTTGTTATTATACCTGTACATATGGAGTGGAAGTGAGATACCCAGTGGAGGAAAGTGGTATTTTCAGATGCCTTTGCTTTGACTTAATGCATATGGGTATATTTTAGTCACAGTTTTGCCAGACCATGAAAGGAGCCATCTGGAACACATCTAATTGGGACTCTCAAACCTAGATAAAGAGAAATCTAAAAGTTACACACTGTTTGAATCAGTTCTTCCTCTGTCAGAGCAAAGTATTGGCTTAGAAAGTGTCCTAGGGCTTTCTTGAAAGTGTTGGAGGATCTGAGCATACACCTGGTTAGCTATATCGTCAGAAACTTTATGCTGTATGTGTATGTAAAATACAAGTGTTTTAAATGGACACAGAATGCCTAGATTCAGGTTCTCTGGGCTTTTGCAGACCACCTGAAGATATGCAAAACGTTTAACATGTTTAGTGTCAGACCTCAAACACACAGTTTATGAAATGTCTTTCAAAGCAGCTCTTTTAGTTTGGTCTATACAATAAGGTTGTAGTGAGGTCAGAAACACTGCAAGTGATTGCCTTAGCACCGGGATATTCTAAAGAGAGTATCTTCCTGACAGAGGTTATAGACTTAACTGTCTTTTGAACAAAATAACATTTTCAATAGGAAACACTAACTCCTCTCGAAATCCTTCATATTAGATTCAATGACCAAAGGATTCAGGCTGCATTTTGAATATCTGAATTCTTCTTTAATCTATTCCACACACATCAAATTCAAAACTATTATACACAACTATTTCTTCTTGGATGAGTGAAACCTGTCAGTGCTGCTGCTCCCCCGAGATTTTGAAAATAGCAGTTTTAGTGCCCTATACCATGAAAGTGTCCAGAAATGATCCAGAAGGTAAGCATCAACTTAATGACACAAATACAGAGCCTTGATCACTGGGGATGTTTTAGAGCTGGCTGAATAGTTGACTTCCGTTCTTGTTCCAAAAGTGTTTAGATCTTGATGTAATAAATTCCTCTCTCCTGCAAGTGAACCTGCTTCTCAAAATGCTAAGCCTCAGTAAATTTTTGTTACTGTTGACGAATCTTCTATTTATAAATCATCAACCTGAGCGTATTCTACCTCAATAACGATTGAAACTTTTTTTTTTTTTAATCTACTGGCTTTTCAATAACTGGTGTATGACATGGTCGCAATGCATCATAAATAGCCTTCGCACTCACCAGATATGATGCATTTTGGATTAAAAAAAAATTATACAAGATATGAGTCTTCTTGGAAACAAAGAGTGTATAAAACTCGCTCTTAGTTACTCATTATGTAAGATAAATATCTTTAACCAGCAGTGAATCCAAGCAATCTTAATAGCACAGATGTTGGTCATTGCATAAAAACTGTAGGCAAACATTCAAAGAAGACTCTTAATCACCTCCTGGAATGACTATATAAAACTTGGCAGTGTTAATGTGTGGAAGAAAAAGAGTGTGTGAAATAATGGTAAAAGTCTATGAGAAAACAGCAAATGGAGAAAGGCTGCAAATGTGAGCTGCTGTTCACAGAATGGATATAGATAAAATCAAGTGAATGACTGATGATGTGGAGAACAGAACCATACCAAGGGGGAGGCGGAGGGAACAGAAAAAGAACCCACCAGAATTGTATCTGAATCACCTAGGGATGAAGATTCAAAGTAAATTTTCATAGTCATTTATGTTCTGAAATATTTGAACAGAGATGGCTTTGCTGTCTTTACAGGAATGCAGTATATAGAAATACAGAAAAAGTGATGTTTCTTAATGACCCTTACACTGCTGGCTCTCACATGTTTTCTTTGTTAGAGATTCAGTCTATTTTGTAGTAGTTTGCCTCAAGTTTTAGTCCTTTGTAGAGCTGTACCAAAGAGTCAGAGCCTATCTAGAGGGGGAAATCAATGAGTACTTAGAACAATGGCAAAGTCTAGCACCTGTTTCTAATGAGTATGACACTGCAATTTCCTTTAGTTTATTCTCTTCTTGGTCAACATGTGGCTAAAAAGTTCCCAGTTACACTATTGGCTTCTTGAAAATTGAGAATGTGACTCTAAGATTCGTGTCAAAAGGTAACACTGCAAAAGAAATCTCAGTCCTCTGTACAACTTTTTCAAGCCTATTTTCTGAGGAATTCTTGCTGAAAACTTGATGAAATGTCAAGTCTTCACAGTTTTGCCCTTAATGAGCAAAACTTCAATTATACTTCAAGGCATTCTACTTCTTTGAGGTTCTTTTTTTTTTTTTTTTTAAACTTGAAACTCTCAGTCTCCAGCCGTTAAAGTCATGTTTCAGAGACCTGGGAGATATTATCGATTTTTCTTTGCCAAAAAAAGATCACTACCTCTAGGCAAGGTGTGAATACTAGATTACTGCATTTTTTACTTCCAACTTCTAATTCTTCTGTGTCCTAAATCTAGGTGACTTATTCTTTTATATCTACTCAGTACACATATTGAAAAATCATAGATGCTACCTTCCTCCAATGCCACAGTTACGTGTCACAAATAGCTCTAATAAAGCTGAGGGTCTTATCCAGGTTTGTATTGACGCAAAAGACAAGAGGGCTTGTCTGTGGTCCAATTAATTGATTATATAATTTTTCTCAAACCTGAAATCTTCTTAAAACAATAATTAGGCCAATGCAAATTAGTCTTTCATTCAAAATGTTACAGCCTTATTTTATCTCCTTACTATGTCACATACATAACCTTTAGCTCCAGAACTGCATACAGCTTTTTAGATTTTTTTTTCTTTTAATTTCAAATTTAAAATACCTACATTATATTGCATCATACACAGGAAAATATCATGTAGATATTAAATAAGGTTAAGATTTTAGAAACCGTTGCAGCAGCTTTTCTTTCTATACTGAGTGTATTTGTTCTTAATGGAGGAGCTTTAACTGACTTCTCAAATTATTTCAAATGATCCTCCAACATCTGAGGAAATGCACAGAAACACTGATATTTGATCTTGCAGTGTTACAGTGACTGACTGCAAATTTCGTGTGTTAAAAGGGATCTGAACTCAAGCCAACCAGTTTTCAATGTTAGAAATATAAGGATTGGAATATCTGGGAATTAGATATTGGAAAAGATGAAAATGGTTATTATAAGAAATTTTGAAAGGAGAGAGATAGAAAATGTTTGGTGGTTTGTTTTTGTTTTTTGTTTTCAGAGAAGACATTGGAAGGAGTTTCTTTTTTGATACCTACCTTGTTAAAATGTAGACGTGGGAGGAACATTAACTGTCAGAAGATTTGGGTTTTTTTTTTCCCCATTTATTTCTAAATTGCATTGTTAATGATTATAGAAGAGACAAGAATCTAGAAGGAAATAAGGCAAATTTCCAAGATCAACAGTGTATGATTTTAAGAAATCAGATAATACTTAATTTCTTTGAATGCAAAAGATGGTGTACATAACCTTCTTTATAAAACACTCATTATTATTTTTTTTTAATTTTTTTAGATTTTTTTCTCTAGCCCGGGTCATGATTCCTTTACTCAGAGTGTTATAAGAATCTGCCATGTGTAACATACAGGCAGAGTATAGAAGAAAAGAAGCATAATTACCCAGTTTTATAGATCCGAAATTTTGGGACTGCGTAAATACGGTCCAGATATTCAAAGTTATTTATGAAACTAAATGGAAAATGTTAATCTCACCTAAATATGGCTATCTAAGTGTCTAAACCTAATGATTTAGGCTCTAAACTATTTGAGCCTGTTTAAGGCTCTATTACATTCACAGAAGGCTTCATAAAATGACATCTGAGATCGGGGGACAGAGCTAAATATTTCAAGGCCTTTCTATTGTGCCTTGGTTGCAAGGGTCACTACAGTTACATAATATGACTAAAGAGAGACTCTGGTGCACAACAACATTAATTAGATGGTGCACTTAAACATGAGTGTGTTCTATTTCCAATATATGAGAATTTTTCTGCCTTCTCACACCATAAGGACATTGGCAGAAAACCTGAATATGTGAAAAAGTTAAAGGGAAGAAAAAAAGAATAAATTACCTCCCTCCTCTCTCCAAAACATCCCCAAACTTGTCTCTCACAAGTGATAGTTCATGTTTAAGTGAAGAAATGCAAAGGTAGTTGCCACACAGAACTAAATCTGCAGAGATGGATTAAAATTTAGTTGCATAACAGAGAGTATTGAAATCCCACCAATGAAAGAGACTAAAGGATTCAAAACAGATGTAATCCCAAACATTTTTTTCCATTGGTGTTAACTGGTGTCATATGTCACTAGGGGTCAAGTATTTTAATAACATTGTATTCACAGTATTAAATGTGCCTAGAAACTGAGGTGACTTCCAACTTGAATTGTCCTATGATTTTTTGATTCTTTAAAATTTAGCTGCACCTTCCAGGTATATCTGCATATCATAGATTCATGTAGTAGTTTGGGTTGGAAGGGACCTTAAAAGGTCATCTAGTTCAACCTCCCCTGCAGTGAGCAGGGATACCTTCAGATAGATCAGGTTGCTCAGAGCCCTGTCCAACCTTACCTTGAACATTTCCAGCAATGGTGCGCCTACCACCTCTCTAGGCAATCTGTTCTAGTGTTTCACGACTCTCATTGTAAAAAAATCCTGCCTTATATCTAGTCTAAATCTACCCTTTTTTAGTTTAAAGCCATTACCCCTTGTCCTGTTGCAACAGGCCCTGCTAAAAAGTTTGTCTCCATCTTTCCTGTAGGCCCCCTTTAAATACTGAAAGACTGCAATAAGATCTCACCAGAGCCTTCTCTTCTCCAGTCTCAACAACCTCAACTCTCTCAGCCTGTCCTTATAAGAGAGTATTCCAGCCCTTTGATCATCTTTGTGGCCCTCCTCTGGACCTGCTCCAACAGGTCAGTGTCTTTCCTGTGCTGAGGACTTCAGACCTGGACACAGTACCCCAGGTGGGGTCTCACAAGAAAGAAGTAGAAGGACAAAAGCACCTCCCTTGACCTGCTGACCATGCTTGTTTTGATGCAGCCTAGGATGCGATTGGCCTTCTGGGCTGTGAGAACACATTGTCAGCTCATGTTCAGCTTTTCATCCACCAGTATGTTCAAGTCTTTCTTGGCAGGGCTGCTCTCAATCCCTTCATCCCATAGCCTGTATTGATATTGGGGGTTGCCCTGACCCATGTTCAGGACCCTGCTCTTGGCCTCATGGAACCTCATGAGGTTCATACGGGCCCACTTCTCCAGCCTGTCCAGGTCCCTCTGGATGGCATCCCATCCCTCAGGCATGTCAACTGCACCCCTCAGCTTGGTGTTGTCAGAAAACTGGCTGAGGGTGCTCTCAGTCCCATTACCTACATCACTGATGAAGATATTAAACAACACTGGTTTCAATACAAACCCCTGAGAGATGCCACTTGTCACCGATCTCCATATTTTTGGTACCAGACAACAAGGCTATGCCCAATTCTTGCAGATTCAACCCCATATGTAAATAGCTGCCTTTTTTTTTTTTTCTTCAAATACTTTTAAGCATAAAAACATAGAGTATTTCCTGACTATTGCTTCAAAATCATCTCTCTTGGTCCTGAGTGTAGAGCTGCTGACATAAAATGGCTAAAGAGGGCCTCATGATTTTCATTTTGATGCTTCTCAGTTTCTTTCAGTCCTTGGAAATGGAAACACAAGATAAAAGCATCCAAATTATTGTGTAACTTAACTCTGAAATAAAGTACTTCTTTCACAGAACATGTTCTTATTACCATTTCTTCAGTAATTGCTGAAGCAATCAGACTGACTATGACTAAAGTGTGTGTACTCCAAATCCCCACCTGGATACATCTCTGAAGATATGAAATGAGACTGCCAGATGCTAGTACAAGTAAAGCTGTCTTCTTCATTGTCCCAGACTTTTTGGACAG
The DNA here is from genome assembly GCF_000708025.1 of Charadrius vociferus. Lineage (NCBI taxonomy): Eukaryota > Metazoa > Chordata > Aves > Charadriiformes > Charadriidae > Charadrius > Charadrius vociferus. The sequence continues at coordinate 707,110 of NW_009661374.1, read as the reverse complement.
TTCCCAAATCTTGTCAGCTTACTAGCACTAGAAGTTACCTGCCTCTTTAACTCAAATTCCAGACAATATAGACTATTGAAAAAAGCAGTTGACTTTGAACTGGCAGTTCCCCTAACCTAATGGTTAAAGTGAAGACAATCCTTATATTGCCTGCTCAAGCTGAGCCCCTCAGCCAAGTTGGTGGTGCCTGTGGGAAAACATGTTTAAGGGAAAAAGCTGCCCAGCAGTGAGAAATGAGAGGGGAAAAAGTGTGAGAAACAACCCTATGAACACAAAGGTCATTGAAGAAGGAGAGGGAGAAGGTGCTCCAGGCACTGGAGCAGAGATTTCCCTATAGCCCGTGGAAGTTTTGGAAGACACCATGATGGAGCAGGTATTTCCCTGCAGCCCATTGAGAGGACTATACCAGAAACATATATCCAGTATATCCACACTGTAGCCCATGGAGGGCCCCATGCTGAAGCAGGTGCATATGTCCTAAAGGAAACTGCTGCATGTAGAGAAACCACACTGGAGCAGGCTCCTGACAGAACCTGTGGGCTGCGGAGAGGAGCCCATGCAGGAGCAGGTTTATTCTGAAGGACTGCATCTTATGGAGGACCCACTCCAGAGCAGGGAAAAAGTGTGAGGAGGAGGGAGTGGTAGAAAGGGACTATTATGGACTGGTCATAATTCTTCAGTGCCCATCCCTCTGTACCACTCAGGCCAGGGAGACAGGGAAGGGAGGAGGTAGAAGAGTCAGGAATAAGAGTCAGGTTGATTCTGGGGTAGAGGGGTTGAGGTTGGGGGAAGGCATTTGAGTTTTTGTCTTTGTTTCTTACTATCCAAATCTATTTTAAGCGGGAATTAATTAAATTAATTTTCCCTAAGTTGAGTCTCCTTTGCCCATGATGGTAACTGGTAAGTGATCTCCCTGTCTCTATGTTGACCCAAGAGTTTTTCCATCTTATTTTTTCCCCCTGTCCTGTTGAGGAAGTGGAGTGAGAGAGCAGCTGGCTGAGCATCTGGGAGCTGGCTAAAGTCAACTAAGCACAGCTCCATAACTCAACTATGAAAACACTTTTTTACTTTCAGTGGCCAAACACTGGAACACGTTTCCCAGGGAAGATGTGGAATACCCATCCTTGTATACACTATAAACCTCTCTGGACATGATCCCGGACAGCCAGGCTGACCCTGATTGAGCAGCAACATTAGACTAGAAGATCTCAAGAGGTCCCTTCCAAACTAAATAATTCTATGATTTTGTGAATAGTTAAATATCATAGCCACGAATTACTGAAAATTCTTCAGCAATTCTTTCTTTGGGGGTGTACTGGTTTTGTCTGGGATAGAGTTAATTTTCTTCATAGTAGCCTGTATGGTGCTATATTGTGGAATTATGGACTAGGTTTGAAAGATATTAAGGGAGTAGGACACTTAGATCATATTCTTCCAAGGGTTTGGGTAATATAGTTCGCCAAGACATTTTTAGAAAATTCCAGCTCATATATTTGTGGCTGAATTCAGAAGTATCATTAAAGTACCAGTGAGAAGACTGTTTATCTTCCTGCTTGCTTTTTGAGAAAATAGTTATGATAAAAATGTTAAGAATACTTTTCACAAGTTGCTTCCACTGCAGCTGAACGGAAAACTTGATAGGCGGAAGAGGAAAACCTGTCTCTGCGAAGATATTATAAATAAGTTCATTGTATTGTAAAACATGAAAAGGAAATAAAGCTTGCACATCTCCACATTTTGAACAACTTACAATGTTTAAAAAGATTAACAGGCATTGTCCAGACACTCTACTGAGACACAAATAAAAAGGAGAGAAATAGGATTTCGGGGAGGTTTGGGGTATTGGGATTTGGGTTTTTAGGGGGGGCTGGAGGAAGTTGTGGGTTTTGGTTTCTTTCTTGTTGTTGTTGTTGTTGTTTTTTAATTTGAGTTTAATAAACACATTTATAACATTCAACTTCTGTAATAAAAGCAGTTGTCAAGTAATTGCAAAGGCAAAGTCCTAGGAATAATTCATCATATTTATATGTGCTTTGTTTACTAAATTCCCTGAAAATCATCTGTGAAGGTGAAACCTCACTGATTGTAGGTTTTAATTTTTTGGTGATTGTTCGAATAATTAAAACCAGCTGTAAATGTAAATGAAGCATTAGGTTAACACTAATATAAATTTCTCAGTCATATTTCAAGTTAATTGATATTCAGCTAATTGTGAGCTATAGCAACATTGGTGCCAATTATTGTAAGGAATTAGCACACTGGGTTACTCTTACAAAAGAGATAATTTTTCATTACTTCTGTTGAGTATATGCAAAGCAATGTGTTAAGTCAGTTTTTAACATCTTTATTAATGATCTGAAAAAAACAGAAGCAGCATATTAATTAAACTTATGTACATGCCTAAGTCAACAGCCTATTGTTAACATTTAGAAAGAAAGGAAATAAAAAGTGACAGAAACTTTAAAGAGATTGTTTTATATAAAATTATTTCTAATGTTAATAATCTTTTAAAAGAATATGGAGTTACTGTTAAATTGTTGAAAAGCAACCAGAGTGGGACATAAAAAAGATCTGGCTTCATGAGATAATTCAGAGAGGAAGAGACCTCAGGACATCTCTACTCCAACTCCCTGCTCAAATTAGGATCAGCTCTGAGATCAAACCAGTGTGCTGAGGGCTGTGTCCAGTCAAACTAACTACCAAGGACAGAGACTGTACAACCTCTCCGAGAAACCTTTTCCCATGTTTGTCTGTCCTCATGATGAAAAGATTTTTCCTTAATTCCAGCCTGAAACACTCTTTTTTCAACTTATTCCCATAGTCTCTTGTTGTCACACTCTGTATCTCTCAAATTTTGAGTTTCAGCTCTCTTATCAAATTAGCTTTGGTTGTCATCATCAATTGTAAAGTAAGGAAATGGGAAAGGAACATTTTTCTTTCATTAATTAGTATATAAGTCTTTAAAGTAAAAATTTGTAATAAGCACTAAATTCAGTTTGCTGAGTGAAGAAAGAAAATAAAGGTAAGAAGAGGAAATCAAAACGTCTTAGGGTTTTCAATTAAAATGTTCTTCCAACTTAGTTCCCAAAATAGATTATTTATGTGGGTGTGGGTGGAAAACTTCGAAACACTTAAGAAAGGACAATATGGACTTTGGCAGGTAAGGGTCAGAAGGGACCTCCCTTGCCCAGATGTAGACAATAGCATCTCTTCTACTTCTGACAGCTCTTAGGGGTCTCTCTGTGAAGCCCTGCTCCTCCTAGTGAAGTGCCCTCTTACAGCAGGAGTAAGAAGAATGAGACATTTTAAGATCCCTGCTACATGTACATACTCTCTTGCCCCATGCACTTTCTTATGTAAGGACCTACAGAGAGGACTTGGGCTTGCTATTTTGATTTTATGGGATCCGTAAAGGCAGTTTCAAACACATCTGTGCCCTGCCTGTAGCATGTACAAAGACATCTAGGATTCATTTTCAAATCAATCTAAAATGTGCTAGTTAAGGAGAAACTAAGCCTGGTCTAAGCGGGAAAAAGCTCACTGAAAAGTTAATATGCAGCTCTGTCTGTCTGAAAGCACACAGCAAAATTATGTATTACACTGGGAGCTAGTTTAAATGCTTATGTTTATCTTGCCCAACATACAATTAAAATATCTGTTTTTTTTCTTGAAAATCAAATGGAAAAATAATATGTGATAATGTAGTTAAGGAAGCATGTGTAAAAGGAGATAAAATAAAGAAAAAATATTTGCACATTAAATAATTTCCTCTCTTTAGGATTCTGCCTTTGCCAAACAAAGATCTTTTTATTCAGTACTGTCAGTCATTTGTTCTAATATGGAACGACTTTCCTGGAAACATGTTTATAGTCAGGAGTGCTTTGCTGGCACATGATTATTAGATTAACTGAATTTTCAGCTCAATAAACAAAAGTATGTATTCAGAGAGAAGACTTTTAGATGACATTTAGATCATTTGGGAGAAGGAAAGTTTGTTTCATTTTAAATAAATTCGAAGTTCTGTATTTAAAAGAGAGTTCAAACCCGTCTGTCATCCATAACAAGAAAATGAATGGTCTTTCCTCGTTCTCTTCTCTTGCTCAAAACCCTAGACAACTCAGCTGAAATTCCTTTGGTTTTTTGTCTTCTCTTTTTACCAGATTTATTCATAACTAGTTTAAAGTTTATTAGTCATTCTATGTCATCAATGGACAAGTAGTTTGTAGGGCTTGTAAATCTTGAACCGAAAGACCATACATTGAGACTGTTCTAGTTCAAACCATTCAGTGTCTCTGAGTCTGTGAGACCCCTGAGAGAGCCCTGAATATCCCTCACAAGTTCTTTCCCTCAACAATTTATTTTTTATTCGTTTACAATTACTTATTTTAAATATATCATGCAATTATTAACTTTAACAAAGGTCCTAATTAGCAACTGCCGGCAAGCACCATTAGGACAGTTATCTGATGTTTGGGTTCAGCTCCTTGCTCTGATGAAAAGCTGTTCTAAAAGCAACAACTCCAAGGAAAAGGACTGAGAAGGAACTTCACTTGACCATTGCATAGGATAACTTTCAATCTCTGGACACCAGGCAACCAGGAGACTCACAACATGCTAAAGGAGAACCTGAGGGATGGAAAGTGCACACACTTAAGAAAATAAACCCTCAGTTACTAGAGAGAAGGAAAAGGCCTCTATACCCATGAAGAAGGCTGAGGTTATCAGGGTTCTGTCCTTCCAGGATTCCCATTTTGACATGAGAAGAAAAGGGCAGACAATGCCTCACAAAAACCTGGTTCACTGAGTTCATGGTCTGCAGAGGAATCTGACACAGTTGACAACCACCTATGAGAAGTCAGAAGACCTTCTAGTCCTATGGAACTTCTGGTAATAACAGGCAAAGGTTTAATAAAATACTGACCCCCAAATTAAGACAAGCTAACAAAACTTGAGAAAAGAGAAAGGAAGATTATGGGCATTTAAAAAGAAAGGAAAGAGAGGATTTTACAGTCAGATAGGAAGAAAAGGCAAAGAATTGATATTAAAAGGACAGAGAAGTCATTAACATCCTTGAATGACTGGTGACTGTGATTTGCGAGCGAAGGGGAGCTACTACTGTGTCATTGCTTACTCATTGAAACAGAAGGATAACAAAGTAGGCAGTGTCACCTACTGTCTTTGTTCCCATCTGTCTTGGTTTAGTCTGAACTGGCCACTGGGGACGTGGGGCACCTCAGACGGGACCAACAGACACTCTCCCCCACCTCTTTTCAAAGAGAGATGCAGAGGAGGGAAAAAGAAACGAGTTTAGAAGGAACTAAACTACTTTAATGAAAATATTAATAATAAAATAACAAAAAGAAAATAATGAAATATATGCAAAACCTTATCAAGCTCCCAGGATGACAACCATGTCACCGGCTGGCACTGGAGTAGTCCCAGACTGGACTCAGTGATGGATGGGAACTGGATTCCAGATCTGCTCTTGGTTTAGTCTGAACTGGCCACTGGGGACGTGGGGCACCTCAGACGGGACCAACAGACACTCTCCCCCACCTCTTTTCAAAGAGAGATGCAGAGGAGGGAAAAAGAGACGAGTTTAGAAGGAACTAAACTACTTTAATGAAAATATTAATAATAAAATAACAAAAAGAAAATAATGAAATATATGCAAAACCTTATCAAGCTCCCAGGATGACAACCATGTCACCGGCTGGCACTGGAGTAGTCCCAGACTGGACTCAGTGATGGATGGGAACTGGATTCCAGATCTGCATTCAGGGTCAGGATCAGAGGCAGATGAAGAGACAGAATCCTCCTCAGATGCCAGTCATTGTAGAAAGAGCACTTTGATCCCTCAGCTTTTATACTGAGCAAGAGGCACATGGGATGGAACACCCTGTTGGTCAGTTTTGGGTCACATGTCCTGTCCAATCCTAACCTCAGGTGGGACCCCTGTATGCTTTTCCGCTTCCAACCCTCCAGTGGGCAAACAATAAAGTGAGCTGACCGTTGGTGTCACAGCAATAAGTATAAGCAGGAGCCTCTCTGCATACCATTCCTTGGCATCAGCTATAAACACAGGTCTTATCACTCTGAGAGTGAACAGTTTCTGCACAATATGCTGTTAATTTAACTAGTTAGAAGAGTCTTAGCTACGAAGCAAAGCTACTAAACAAAACTGATCCTGTTTTACCCCAAACCACTACACCATCTCTTCTTCTAGAATGAATCTAAAAGCCTCTTGTAGTCACAGGAAGTAGAGACATCTACTCTGAGAGACATTGTCTTGTGAAAGGAGGTAGACCTTGGTCAAGAGTCAAAGGTCCTGAGCGCCTGCTCTTGCCAGCAACAGTAGTAGCTGACCTTCAGCATCTAGCTCAAAGAATTTCTTTCATTGGCAGGGCATTGCTACTTCAGGGGACAACAGAGACTTTGGAGGAGATCACTTCTATCTTTTGTGGTGTCAGAGCAGAGAGCAGCGAATCTCATTTGCTGCATGCAGGTACTACCTCATACTATGAAGAAGGGTATGCAATTTCTTATAACCCTGTGGCATACTTGTGAGCCTGTGAGATTGTGCACCACAAGTTTGTTAGTCTTCATGCTTCTTAAACTGCTTATCTAGCCGAACAAACACTCAATTTTCTCATTAAAGATAGGCTACTCAGCCACTTCTACCTGCTTTTACAATGAAACAGAAAAGAGAATACTCTGAACTGTCTCTCATCATTGGCATACTCTCAGCTGAACGTTTGGGGTTTGTGTATAAAAAAGTGGCTCCAGTCAAAAAAAATCACTTGTGTCTAGTCAATAGTGCACCCCAACTCACTCCAAAATGGGACACCAGGGCAAGGAGTGGCCATTCAACCAGGATCATCTATGTACAAGTATTACACATTTTATTCCCCTTTGGCAGAATTTTTTCATAAATTCAGCCCAAATTAAATAAACTTCAAAGTAACTTCAGATTGCATATTTTTTCGGTAAGTAGTGTATTCACTTTTTCTAAAAATACCTCTAATTTGTATTAAAAAAAATTGTATTTGTATTAGAATTGGGTTATTCCAATGTCATTTCAATTCTTCTTTCTTTGTAAGAGAACTATCCCAAACAATTTGTTTTCAAAGTGAAATCTTCTTATTGCATTAAATTGTCTCTCTACACTACGCTGCTGTCAAAAAATGATGATATATATAAGCCATCAAATATGGCAAATTTGTTTTCATTAGGAAGCTTTTCAATTGCGTCTGTGTGTTGCTTCCTAATCTTCTTATATGTAACCTCTAGGAATTGCAGGGAGATGAGAGGTGCACAGATTGCCTGCTTGCTTTTTATTTCTTCTCCTGAGATTTCACTACTGCTTCCAGCAAGTTTAACATAATCTTTGTGCAAACAAATCTTCTCTTTTGTCTTACTAAGCCTTATCTATCAAGCCCATTTCAAGAGTGTGGATATGAACAATGTAATGATATGCATTTTGAGATGTTATAAGCTATATGCAGGACAAGAATACTAATGTGTCTTATAGAAGCATGTAGAAAATCAGTGCCATATTGACATTTCGTATCCCAGTTGCAAGGTGGCTCATTGATTTTCCTAAACTCATGCACAGAATGCATTATAACCCCAAATATGAAGAAATTATTTTAAAGTCAGTATTAGAAAATGCTATAAAGAAACAAATAAGCAAGCAGAAAGTTAAAATGACTTAATGCTAAGAAAATATCATCAGTGATACTTTAATGTTTTCAGTGTTATTGCTTTAAAACTATATTAATGCTGATTTGTGATCTGACAAATCCTTTAATTTAAACAGAAGTCAGAATAATAGTTGTATTTTATGAATACAAAACAGGGGCAAAACATTTAAGAAAAAATCTAAACTGATAACCCTGAAAAATAATAAATATAGATTTTCTTTTAAATATCTTCTGTGAAAAAAAATGGAGCAAAAGTATTTATGATGTGAATATGCAGGTTTTTAATCTATCCGGTTCTGAAATCTTACTGAGTTTGAATTCATATCAAACCAGATATTTTTCTTCCCTCATGTGTATTATTTTTATATTATTTTTTTTAGCAGATAATCTTAAAAAACCATGCCCTCAGGGGTGGTAAAGCAAATTTACCCATTACTTAATAGTGAAGATCCTCAAGGGGAGTTCAAAGATTTTGAGGACCAGCACACTGTATTTCAGAAGCTTTAGAAAATGGTTTATGTTCATATTTAAGTCTTTCTTTTTTCTTTTTTTTCCCAAAAGTATCTTGCATATATTCTAGCTACCATTTACTCAACTCTTGACAGCTCCCTGGTTTAGAAGTATACTACAAAGAAGTACATGTATATTCATAAAGAATAAACTGTATTTGGGCTAGGGAAAACATTTTTATTGCATTTATATTTCTTTGTAAGTTTGGGGGATTTTACTGTTCATGAAAATGAGAGATTTATAGTACAGGCTGGTTCCAGCCACAGTGCTGATAGGTGCTGTGAGTTAACATCTCTACACATCTCTGCAACAGGCACTCCACTCCTGACTTACACCACCTCTGCTGCTCAAATACCGGTTGCCCACATTTTCTCTGTGCCAAGGCTGTTAGATCTGTGTTGAGTTGTGTGATGGGTTTTGAACTAGCCAGCCTTCCACTGAGGACTAAAATAAGATCAACAACCTAAATTCGCATTTTCTCTAACCTGGAAGTAAAAGTAATGCAAACCAAACATATTAGTCCTCTGTGGCTACTTCAGTGACCCTGGCACCTACATTCGTTTTCAAAGTGAAGATGCAGCCACTGCACTTTCACACCTTCCTAAGTGTCAGTCAAACCTTCCCTGAATGAAGCATCTAATGTTGCTTTAAAAGGATGAAAGGTTTAGGAGCTTTTCTACTTTCTGTAATAAAACACGGGAAATCTGGGTTTTCACAGAGCCCTCATTCTCTATTTTGTTATACCAAAAACAAAACTTTGTTGTTTAACTACACTGAAATATCCTTGCTTAAAGGTATTAAAAGTGTTGTGAAAAATCTTCGAAAACAAAGCTCTCTGGAGTTGAAGGTATGGGGCAAGAGAAACTGAGAGTTTGGCACTTCCAGGTCCATGAAAGTCTTTGACACTGAAACTTAGCTATAGTCATTGTTTCTTAATATTTTCATGAGACAAAGTCCAGTTTCACACCAGCTTAATAAAAAATAATTTTCTCTGTCCTGTTGTCCCACTTCAGCTTATGCAACATATTTCTGGAAAGTTTAACTCTTCTCTTCTTTTGTAGTTATCCCTTGAGAATCTGATTTCTGATCCTACTTGATACCTGAACCACATAACCGGCCAATATCTGAATACTCCAGATGATATCAGAGCAGAACAACTTTTTCAGAATTTATAAACCATTCATATGCAGATTAGAAAATTCCCTCTACTCAAAAGTTCCTATAACCTAGTTACTTAATATCCTTGCTGTATACCTTAATTTCAGTGATACACACTGAGAAGGCACTTGGACAGGTGGGGAGGAAAAAAAAAAAAAAAGTTAATATTTTTTCCAGATCTACAATGTTTTGATTTCTAGAGGAAAAAACTGGAAAAGAGGTATGTATCCATGTAATAAACTCAGCATGAAGGAATTCCAGCCTCTCCTTCCAATTTAAAGTATGCAGGTTAAAACTTTGTATATGAGTTGATGTATTTGTCTGCTCACCAAGACACTATATAATAACCTATTTTGAGAGTGGGATTACATTTCTGATTCCTCTTATCTCAGAAGAACCTAAAGTAGCCAATTGCAGAGCTCTGGCTCCTTCACTCTGACTCAAATTCTTTTCAAATTATGCAACACAGTTTATTTCTAGCAATGACTAAAGCTTTCTCTGACACCTTAAATTGAATCCAGTTTCATCTACTCCAAACACCTTAAATTTTCATTTGGTTCATCAAAAAGTAAATAGTTGGTTGTTTTTTTCATTTTACCCTGAAGTCTCACAACCCTTTCATTCCTCCTAAGATTCAGCTTTACTGGAGGGGAAGGGAGAAATCCTGTTGATTTCCCACAAATGGTTCACTTGGTTTGTAAGATGCATTGAACATGCATTTAACTAAGGTAGACATTTATGGAATAAAAATATAGCAGAAGTGCATAGAGCTGGCCTGTTAAGTTCAAAATGTAAAACAATTTAAATTCTCTGAATTGCTTTCATTTGGAGGTCTATTTTTTTTTTTCTTTTTTCTGTGATCCATGGGAATGAAGAACATTAGCCCATCATATATAGATGTTTCATCATGTTCAAGGAAAGAGAGGTTGTGAACACAAGATGCAGATTTTTTTTAATTAAGTTACAAAAATGTTTTTTTCCTTGACTTTTAGAAAATTTACGTACATCTTTTCTTATTTTATACATGCAAATGCATATCCCTATGCGTGTCTGTATCCATATCCATATCCACACATTCCTGGGTTTAGAAATTAGAAAGTTTAACAGAAAATAATGACATCACATCATCAATGAAATTCACATGTAGGAATTTTCATTTTATTAATTTTACATAAGTATAAGGGCATATTGTATAAGTGAACATTTAATTTACCCATATGGTCAGCATTCCTACTGCTAGGCTACATACCAAACTCAAAATTTACAATTCATTCCAGATTATTGCAGGGAATATATCTTCACTCACATTTGTTGGACAGCCAACAGACTAAGTTCATCTAGTTTAAAACTAAAAAAAAAATTCTTCTCTTCAGGGCTCTATTCAGACAGTTTCCTGCCACCAACTTGAGATTTGACATTTTGCTGGCACTCTAAGCTACACACCAAGGCTGTCTGTGTGAGAGTTCCTCGCACTTCACTATATGGATCAGTTCCTGTGCAATCTAACAGTATGGTGTGATCTTTTATGAAGTATTTCTGGTAGAGAAAAGGATTGTTTTACAGCCGTAACTGCATCTTTCCACTTCTTCTCTCCTGCAGGGTCTGAACGTCAAAGGCACTAAGAAGAGTGTAATGGATATTAAGATTAGCTTAACAGAGATGAACTAGAGTCCCCTTAAGCCTTTTATTTTCATCTGTACAGTAATGACTGAGCAATTTTTAATGTAAATTACCTTTAGAAATCGTAATATATCCTTTAGAAACATAATTTAAACTACATTGTTAAAACTAAATATATAACTGTTTATTGGTAGATATCTTGCGGGAAGGGATGCTGTCCAGAGGGAACTGGACAGTCTTGAGAGGTGGGCCCAGGGAAGTTGTGGATGCCCCATCCCTGGAGGTGTTCAAGACCAGGTTGGATGGGGCTTTGAGCAACCTGGTCTAGTAGAAGATGTCCATGGCAGGTGGGTTGGAACTAGGTAATCTTTGAGGTCCCTTCCAACTCTAAGCATTCTATGATTCTATGTTTCTATGAAATATATAATGACATAAGGAATTCTAGATATGAAGTTACTGAAAAGCATTTGTTCAGCTACATGAATTTGAAAAATACAGAACACAGAATGGCTTTCTTCTTTTAAGAAAATGGGTGAACAATACATTCTCAGATGTTGTTTTATTTGAGAGGTACTGAGTTTAGTCAATTAAGCTCCAGAAAACAGATTTCATTGATTGTAAGACAACTCTTGACACAATATAAACTATGGAAAGCTTTGCAGGATATCATATACTTCAACCAATTATTTCTAAGGAGAGATTCAGATCCCCGAAAACAGTCATTTAGTGCTATTTGTACAGATATATTTGCCTTGCTCTCCTGCAGGAGAAAGTTTCAGATGTCTTTCACATCTGATATCTGTAACCCCTTTATATATGACTTGGTTTTCTTAGGGACTCAGAGAAGGGACTAGAGGCTAATGTGTAGGCAAGTAATTGAACTAGCTGAGTAAGCCTCTAGATTCCTTTAAATGCACAGTTAAAGACCACTGCCTATAAAATGAGTGTATGTATTTAGCAAATATTCAGGCACATTGATATCAAATAGTAGGTGTGTATCTCAGATTGAACCCTAAACTCTACACTGTAAATATCTAGATGTGACAATCTTAAACAAATCTCTACGTGACTGCATCTGGAGCAGAGTAATCTCATCTTCTTCCTCTCTTTCACACAAACACCCTTCTTACGCATGGCCTTGGAAAGAGACATTTATTTGACAATGTTTCAACGACTGCACTAATCGTGTATGCTATAGAACACACATCTGCTACATGGAGGTCTTTCTACCTAAGAAAAAATAAGAAGATCCATTCATATTTTTTAAAAAATGCACAAGAAAATATGTCTTTAATTGAACCATCATTCTTAGTAATCCAAGAAATTTTCATGGTTCGCAAACAACTAAGAATTCAAGACTAAATCTTGAGGGGACAGAATTTGACCTCTGGATAAGACAAAAGTTCTTCCACTTAAAAAAAATAAGACTTTCTCTGTAAGTGCTTCCTGTGACTCATTCTACAGCTTTGACCACTTTTGTTGTAAGATATGAGTCAAGAAATAAACGTAGTCCAACACATCAATATTTAATAGAAAAAAAAAATCTTCACTTTAGAGTTGTCTAATATTCTTGAGGAAGCTATTTTACTTAAAAATGTAGCTGGCATATTATCTTTATTGTTTATGGTTCCTAGAATAACAATAGTTAACGATAATTAAAATTACAGGTCTAGAGATTAAACACTCTTGGTGTTTTAACAAATGTGTGTAATACAAAGAATTTATGTTGCTGAATCCACAATTTTTTCCCCAACACTGTGAAAACCAACTAAACAAGCAAAAATGAAACAAAACAAAACAAAAAAGAAGAAACTCAGTCACCTGTATTAGTTGTTTCTTGTCTAATAGTAGTTATTACACTACAGATTATCAAATCAAACAACAGTTACAAGTGAAATAAACAAGGGCATTCACAAGTTGAAGGAACCTGCATAATACCATCTTACATAGTTAAAACATTTTTATTCTGCTGTGAAGACTTCAAATAGAGTCCTAATTTGTAGTTCATGGGAATTATGAATATTTTATGCATATGGAAAGCAAGCTAACAAATATTCAGACAAGAATTGATTTTCACCCTGTACTATTTCTTATTTGTTTTCTTTTTGTCTTCTATTTCAGCAGCACTATAATATCATGCCTTTATTATGTCTCCAAGTCTTGTTTCATAGTGTCTGCCTTAGCCCATTTGTGGTTTTGAAAGTTGGTTTTTTTTGGCAGGGGAATGTCCAAAATGCTGCCCTAAATTTACTAATTATCAGAATTACTCTGAGACCATTGAAAAAATAAATGTTTTGAAATAAAAAAAAAAAAAAAACCAACACCCAAAACAGAACAAAACCAAACTAATGATTCTTTACTTCCTAGCCATCCAGAATACCTAGACTCTTGGCTCCTAAGTGATCTTTTTCTTCCTTTTTATGTACTGAGGCATGTAGTAATTTCTACCTGAATTTCAGGTTGTCACAGACACATCACAGGTGCATCTAGCTTCACTCAAAGGTTCTAAGCTCATTTCTGTATAAAAGCTGAGACAGGAGATCGTCTCTATGTTCAGATGGGAATAGTATTGCCCATTAGAGGTTCCTAAGGTGACTAACAGATCCTCTGCCTTCATGAAGTGAAGATCTTTCACCTATGTTTGCTTACTGGAATTAGTTTCTTACAATGGAAAAATCTTCAGTGTTCATTAAGAGGCAAGTTCACATGTTAGGATAAAAGTTTGCTGGAATAAGGAGAAAAGGCAGCTAAAAAATGAGCCAATCCAGACAGGGCTGTAATGTTGAAAAACACACTGAATTTCCAATGTATTGCAAAGAAGCTTCCCATTCCATAAATAAACAAAGACAGATAGGGATTTGTATCTGCTTCTTACAAAGTGATTCTGGAAAGTTTATTGTGCAGACTTAAAAAATGGAACCAAATGGGAATCTCAACAGCGAATAAAGTAAATAGAAACTCAGCTGTGCAGGAGACTACCAAACAGGCACATTTCCTCTGGCTTATGCAGAATGCAAAACGTATTTTTAAGACTTTTGTCAGTTTCACTAACTGTTGTGAATGACTTGCTGTTTCTTTAAACCACTTATTTTCTATTTCCCATAACTGTGATACAAATTACCTTATTTTGTAGCCTACTGGTTTTGGTCCATAGCTTTCTGAATCTCTTTTTTTTTTTTGGAGACTAACATAAGTGATTTTATTTTATTGATTCCTGTATTTCAGAGAAGAGAGAATTAATGTTTTTGTTGCATTTTTTGGTTTGGTTTGTTTTTTGTTTTTTTTTTTTTTCCCCCAGAGATTTCAGCATGTGTTAACTATAATCTGGAATGCAAAGTACTAATATATGGCAGAATTTCCTTGTGGTCTTAATTAAAATGTTCTAAATGATGGATAAAGCTCCCACACTCCCAGAGCCTCTTATTTGCGTTAATCAGCTCCTAATGCATAGCTGTGTTTGTTTCCAGCCAAAGATTAGATGTGTAAACAGTTCTTTAAGTTTTATTTAAAGCTGTGCAAGGTCATTTTGGATATGTTTCACACTGTTTTTTAACCGATGCACAATTTAGTGTGTCAGCTTTTTGTGACTCCAGAAAACATAGCTACAGGTTGCAGAGCCTTAAAAATAGGATAGCTAATCAGTCTGAGTTTCTCCAACTTTTTTCTTCTTTTAATGTTTCCATTTAGCATATGCT
>NW_009661374.1:608381-692373 GCF_000708025.1 Charadrius vociferus | reverse complement strand
TGAGTTTATCTGAGATACTCAAGCCAGATAGTGAGTTGCTACCAACACCATCCTTGTCGTGAGCTCTGTTGCCTTTCCCATTGATGCTAACTCAGGTTTTCATCCTTATGTGCCTCTGTAAACGGATATTAATATTACTGCACAGTGCAGTGTAGACCCTTGAAGACTGCCATCCAGTCCATAAATGGAAGTAGCTCCCATGACTAAACACATCCTTCTCAGCAGAATTTGGAAGCACTTGGTATTTAAACCCATCTTACCTGTGAAAATACAGTATCCGTAAAAAAAAAAAAAATAAGAAAAAAAAAAAAAGAACTTTGATTATTAATGTCAAATACTAAGTCCTTGGTTGCTTCCAAGCTAATTAATATAGGTAATAAACAGACCACAACCAAATAGACAGGCGGGGTAGGTCCTTTCCTTTCTCACTGTGGAGGCCATGTAGTGAAGAGAGACTTTAAATAAACTTTAAATCTTCAATTCCCTTTGTTCTTTGCTCCCCTGCTGCAATACTAGCTTCATATCCATTTCTGGCACCTCATCACAGTTTCTCTGTGTTTCTCCAAAATTATCTTGCATGTGACTGAGGAGTTTTAGAGGAGCTATAGGTGCACTGGCCTAAGAAAAGCAGTGATTTCATTGTCACGGCAAAAAAGTAAGAGATGGAGGTCAACTTGTGACAGCCCTGATAAACCTGTTCCTTACAGGACAAAACTGTTACAGGAGTATAACAAAATACAACTTACTTTTCATGCTTGCTTATTCTTCTTATTAACAGATGAATATCTACTGGCTCTGTTGCAGAGCTAGTAGAGCACGAGATACCATTTTTTTTTTCCAGTCTCAAATTATAAATATGGCTCTATTTTAAGAACAGGACCAAAAGTTAAGAAATAAGAAGAGTACAGTATATTAAACTTGACCTCAGGGAATTTGTTGCTGTGGTGCATTGACTCTGACTGGCAGTTAAACACCCACCCAGCCTCTCACTCCTTCCCCTGTCCTGTGGGATTCAGAGAAAATAAAAAGAAGGCAAGAAGATTCATGAATCAAGGTAATGACAGTTTAATATGGAAAGCAAAATCTGCATGTGGAAGCAAAGAAAGAGGAATTAATTTACTGCTTTCCAACAGCAGGCAGATGTCCAGCCACTTTCTGGAAAGCAAGGCCTCAGTATGCATAACAGTTGCTTGAGAAGAGAAATACCATAACTACAAACATCGCCCCTTCATCCTCCTTCCCCTGAGTTTTCATTGCAGAGCACATTTTCATATGGCATAGAATATCACTTTGGTTAGTTAGGGCCAGCAGTCCAGGTTGAGTCCCCTCCCAAACTCACACCCCCAGCCTACTCACTTTGGGGCAGGGAGAGGGGAAAGAGTAAAAGTCCTGATGCTGTGTAAGAACAGGTTCAGGAAACTCCAACTCATTGGCATGTTATCAACACCAGTTTCACCACAAATGCAAAGCACAGCACCGTATGGGCTGCTATGAAGGAAGGTAACTTAATCCCAGTCAATCCCTGTACATTTGCTAAATTAGAGCTTTAGCAAATCCACATACTGACATGTGCAGACTTTGCTTTATATATATATTTTTAATTTTTAAGTATCACAGACATGCCTGTGAAAATATATCCTTATATGCATGTGCACAAATGGAAATCTTAGTTGTAGCACTGAGAAGAAAAGAACATTTGTTTTAGCCATTTTGAAAAGAAGCCATATTAAAAGTTTCCATTTACAGTTTAATTTTATCTAATGTATCATCTTGCAGAAAACTTCTACCAGTTATTCCTTGATCTTTGGAGGAAAATAGGTTTCAGGAACAAGTTATACCATATTGAATAATTGCCATGCACTTTTAAAATTTATGGAAATGTCTTAGAATCAAAGGAATCTGGAAATCAGAAAACAAAGGATATACACAACTTTAATCAATGTAAAGGTTACATTTTGGTTATAGAAATAGAAATAAATGCTTCATTAAGCAAATGACCTTGAACTTGGTGCTTGATGGATACTGTAGTTAATTAAACTGTATGTTGAGGTAATATATTTTATTGTATATGGAAGCATTTAGATGAGAAAGTGGGTAATGGATTTTGCTAGCCCAGTTTTTGAAAGCACAGTAATGAAAAGAACTCATTCAGACAGATGAGATTATTGTGCAGAATTTTGCATGTATACACATACCAGTGCAAACTCTCAGGGTTGTTTTATTTTTTTTTTTCAGTGACTTGAATAGTATTAGTCAGTTAAGCACGTAGGTATACTTTTACAGAAAATCTGCAAAGGAAATTTTTGATTCCTATGCAATTTTTAAATTATTATTATGTTTATAATTAAAGAAAAACATGAACAATTAATTAATAAGCCCTATATATAAATGGTATTTCTTTCGACTTCCTTCATTCAGCCTTCATTTTCTCTCTGAACAGATCTTGGGTTGTTTTCTCACTTTTATAATTTTTTTTTTCAGTTAGTATTTCATTTCAGAATCTTTAACTTTTTAAAAAGATATGTTTCATTTGTTTTAAATTACAACAGAAAAATATAAAAATTAAATAGTGATACAGAAAAAAACCGAGAGGAAAAGAATCCTAAATATTCTATCTTTTGTTGTTTAGGGTGATGTATGCATTGATACAGATAAAGAAAACAGAAGAGCTCAAAAGGAAAAGTACTAGAAAGGTAAAAGGAAAATAAAAAGTAAATAAACATGAACTTTATTTACCATGCATCAAATGCATCATGAGCTGCAAATGCAGCAAATGTGCATTTGATCTTATTTCAGAATTACATTGGCTCATTTTCATAAGTTTTTTTCAAAGTTAAAATATAAAATGAAAAGTGTTCATGATCTCTGAACATTGTATCTTGTCTATCTAGATGAATTAATAGGTAAACATACATTTGTATAAAAGTAACCTCCACTAAGTACAGCTTGCCTAAACAGAGGTTAATTATGATAAATTAAATCATGAAGCTGGTTTGAGATATCTAACATAATTAATTAATCTGTATGGCCTTGTAACATGCTTTATTGTACACTGCAAGCAAGAGTGTTAGGAACTAGAACTATAATTCAAATAGCAGAAACATCTAAATAAACTTCTACCCAATTACTGAATGGAGGTAATTATCAAGGAAGTCTGAAGACATCAAGGAAAATGCAACGTTGGGAGGAGTAAAAAAATACATGCTTTCAAATTATGTTAGGAACACAAGAAATCTTAGAAATAACATAGTCTTATAATAAGAAAGATGGGGTAACACTTTTCACAATGATTAGGATAGTGCTGATAGAATAGCTAGAAATTTTTAATAAATAATTTATGTATTTGGAAAGGAATGGGGATATATCACATAAAAATGATAAAGAGCTTTATTTTCCATTAGTAAAGGAATGTAATATTCCAATGGGGATTTATAGGGGATAAACAATTTTAAATCATCAGGTCTTGATAACTTGCATGTGGGAATTATAAAAGAGCTGAATGAGAAGATATGCGGCTTGCTGAAATCTATTTTTAATGAATGTTGATACACTACAAAAATTCCGTTAGCAGATGTAGAGCTAACGTACAAAATATTCAGGAAGGGCAAGCAGGATGATTCAGGTAGTAATAGATATTATATTTTTTCTATTAACTGGGGGGAAATATTAATATCTGATTTGTTAAAAAATAATTAAAGAATGGTATACAATAGATTAATGTCAAAGTAATTTTAAAAGACTGATGTAGAATAAATTATTAACAATGTAATTTATGTATCAAAAAACCTAATACAAGTCTTCTCTAAGAATATATAGTAAGTATCTAAAAATTTCTTCAGAAAAAAAGAAGTTGGCAGTGTGAAATCTTCACTGAATTATAGAAACTTTAAACATGCTGTATAGTCTGGAGAGACTGGTCCCATTCATAGTTTCATGAGTAATGAAAAAGTTACATTAACTTCACTGTTTGTGATTTCTGGATAACACTATGAAGGTAAAGGAAGGACTCAGAAGTCATATGGAAGAAATGGAGTCAACCTAAGAAAACAGCATTTTAATTAAGGTAAAAAAACCCTTACTCACCTAGGAAAAAGAAATAAGGGTCATACAGATGCAATGGAGATAATGTCTTTTAGAGAAGGAAAAAGAGAAGTGGATGACTAATAAAATTGTCACCAGTGCAATATTATTGTAAAAAAGAGCTAATATCATCATTGGCCAAGTATAAACAACAAAGTGGGCTGAGAAAGCAACATTACTCATGCTAAAAAATTAATGTGGAAAGTGTTATCAGTTCCTGAAATGTCAGTAATATACCTTGCAATCCTGAGGGAAAATAACGTTTTAAGCAACAGCAGAACCTCGTATCTTTGTGGTTTTGAGGAATTAAGTTTTTAAGGTACAATCTGTTTTACAGAGTGAAAGGAGTACTAACAGTAAGTCAGTAGTAATTAACCAAACTTGTAGGAGAAGTATTTTCTAAAAATATTATGTGTATGATAAGCAAAGTCTCCTAATGTCATTTAGCAGATACATGAAGAATACTAGCGTTATATACTCTTTATATGAGAACAAGTTAAATGGTATATAACTACAAATACTATATATTGCTGGAAACAAAAAGAATTCTTAAAGAATTAGTGACATGGATACTGACTGTTCTTTAGTTGTACTGACAATATGAGTTGACTTACATCAAGATAAAAATAATACCAACATGAAAAAGAGATTAATTTCAAGGTACTGGTCTGTATCATCTTACTTTTGTTCAATGACATCTGAAGGCAGCTTTTAAGATGAAGTTAAATGACAGTGCATGGCAAGACAAGCAGCTAAATGTTGTCACACTTCTGGTCCCCTGCTAGTCATCAGCCATTGAAGATATTGATTACAAAGGAGAATGATGCATATTGCTAGTAAATCTGACAGCAGCATTCTCACGCATCATTCAGTATTGAATAGCATAGAGCTACTTGTCAAAGCAGAAAATGTCTCATCTAAGTTTCTGTCCACAAGGTCTTGCCAATTATTATCTGTTTCATGAATTTTGATACTATAAAGAATACTGAATATCTTTAAGTTCTGTCAAAAATACTATTGTCAAAAACAAATCACATTTAAAAATAGATTGATCTAGAAGAAAAGTGTTTTGCATGATGTGAAATTGCCTTAGTGTTCCATTTTTTTCCATCTCTTCTTCATGTGTTATATGTAAAAGGACATCCTTTCTTTCTGAAATATGCTAAATGTTTCTGACTGCAGCAGCTTTCAGACAAAGTTAAGGACTGATTAAAGACAATTTTCAGTCTTTATTGTGGCATATTAATTTGTCTTTTGTAAATCATCATTAAAAAATGACTTAGAAATGGCCTTATTTAATGTCAGTGGGTGTTTAATCCAATTACTGTTAGTACTTGTCCTTTTTCATAATGAAATGAGTTTTGCTTTCAATACAACCGACAGCTTATTTCTTTGGAAGATTTTTTTAATATCAGTTTCTTAATTGCCATTTAGTCTTGTTATTATTATATTATCAGGACATTTAAATAAAACAAACAGCTCGCAACATTGTTTCACTGTCAGGTGAAAAAGAAAATATTCAAGACACAGAATGCTGCACTCAGAACATTGTAGGACTACTTGACCCTGCTTATTATCTTAGCATTATTTCAGATACCATTAAATCAGGGTAAGGTTAGCAGGTTAACAGTGCATTGCCATTACTTCACTTTTCTGTGAATAGAAAAATACTTTCCAACATCTAATGGAGCTCTTTCTTTTCTCTTTCCAAAACAAATGAAAACCATGATCACTTTGACCATTGAACTATTTAGTGAAAAATAAAAATGAAACTAACCTCTTAGCATGCTGACACTTTCCCAAAACCTTCTTTTTAATGGGGGAGAAGGGAAAAAGCTGTATTTCTATTGCATGGTAACCTGTATCATGCCTGTATCATGCTTTTTTTTTTTTTTTTTTTTAGTTTACTCTTGTGTTAAACACATTCTCATTAAACTCCTTAAGCGGGTAAGTTTTTAATGCCTACTGCTTTACAAAACAGAAGTGAGGAGAGAGAGAAAATGAAAGTATGTTATTTGTTGAACCTTCTTTTTCTTTTTGTGATAAAAATTTCTCCTCACAGAAAAAAAAAAAAGTTCATCTTTTGAGAAATAGAAAATGTGTGAGCATTACTGCAATGCAGTGTCCAGAAATGAATTAATGGTGCTAAAGGAAAAAAAAATAAAGTTTTAGGAATCTAGCAAGACTTTAAGTAATGGAAATATTAAATACAATAACACAGTAATTATGTAATATACTTTCCTCAAGTCAATAGCTTGTTTCATTAGACCAGAATAGATAACTTCACAAAGTAAATCATTCCTTTTTCTCCTCTTTCACTCAGCATGTGACCACAGTCCTAGGCCAAAGCAGGTGAAAAACAACAACAACAACAAAAAGAATCCAGTATATAGGTGGTTTATTCCTAATAACATAGACATTTAATTTTTTGACACAATGAAGACCCAGATACCTACCTGAATTAGTGTTTTTTTTTTTAAAGTCACACAAGATAGGTACCTTGGAGAAATGTAAGTTCAAAATATATTGTGACATTGTTATAGCAAACCTGGGTTTGCTTTCTTACTTGCAGAAATTCCTGGGAAAGGTCTATGGTGGTATCTCTTCCGAATAAAAAACACACCGCAGAGGCAGTGTTATACCTCACGATAGTCTATTCCAGCTCCCAAATACTTTTAAGGAATTGACTCTAACTTCTGAAAGAGATAAGTAGGAAAAAGCTAATGGAAGTCATGAAACAGATCTACCTTACATTAATTACCATCCATTAATTCTTTTAATAGTGAAACCAGGGTAATTTCGTTACTCTACTTACCCTATTTGTGTGATCTGAACATTGCGCATGAAAAGAATAAGCAATTTTGGTGTAGTTCATTTAACCTCAGAAAAGAGAAGTCAAAAGCTAAAATTATTTTCTCTTTAATAATACTGTGTGTTGTTTTCCTAAAGCTAACAGAGCTATTAGCATTATTTAAAGTTCAAAAAAGAGTCTTTATTAGCTACAAAAGGGACAAAGTGCTTCTGAAACATTAAGAATAAAAAATACATTATTTACATCACAAGCACTCTACTTAATATTATTATAAACAGTAAAGGAGGTGATAGGAGCAGAGTAGGCATGGATAGATTCCCCATATGCTGTGTTTTCTTCTTCTGATGTAGCATTATCATAAGAATAATAATAGCATAAATTGTCTGCCAAGATGAATTAATATGTAGAGAGCCAATTTAATAAAAGCTCCCAGTGGTTCACAAATTAAATTGTAGAAAGGAATTTGTTCTACTTAAAAGTAAATTTATGAATAATACCTATTAAGTGCAATGCAATGCATTATTAACTTTAATGGTGTAGGTGGAAAAAACCTACCCATTGCAAAAAACAAAAAGTTAATGTGAAACAGTAAGACTTGTTACATATTTGAAATTTTGGTGGAAAATAGTTACGCATTATAGACATGTTCTTGCAGTAGCCATACCAAAGTTTCAAGGCAGTGTTGTAATTTTTTAGGGAAGGTTACTGTTTTATTATAAACCTGGTTGATTTTCTGGTTATTGAAGACTACAAATGGTAGGCCAATAACAGCAATGCCTGTATAATCTGTCTGTCTTCTAAGAAGACTTAGTGATGATCCTAGGAATGTTCATTTTAGTTGAAATGATTTGGGTAAGTTGTTTACAGCACTGGTGTCTATTTATTCTTCATCACCATATTATTATTAGTGCTCTTGTTTATATTTGTGTTATGTTTTGTTATTATTAATTCATAACAAAATAGGTATAATCAGAGGATGCAGAGCAAATACAGAGCAAAGCAATATTAAATCATTTAAATTAAATAAGCTCAGTAATTGCAAAGCTCTGAGGAACACTACATTTGTGTGAGCAGCTTTCTTTTGAGTAGTGCTATGTAGCATGCTATGCAGGGCTGCAGTTAAATGTCACAACAGAAGAATCATAGAATCATAGAATGGTTTAGGTTGGAAAGGACCTTGAAGATCATCCAGTTCTAACCCCCCTGCCATAGACAGAGACACTCCCCACTAGACAAGGCGGCCCAAGGCACACTCCACCCTGGCCTTGAACATTTGCAACCTGCTGTAGGTGACCCTGCTCTGGCAGGGGGGTTGGACTAGATGATCTCCAGAGGTCCCTTCCAACCCTAACCATTCTGTGATTCTGTGATTCTGTGATCTCCAGTGATGGGGCCTCAACAACCTCTCTGGGCAACCTGTTCCAGTACCTTACCAACCTTAAAGTGAAAAACTTCTTCCTAATGTTTAATCTAAACCTGCCCTCTTCCAGTTTAAAGCCATTCCCCCTCGTCCTATCACTACATGCCCTAGTAAAAAGTCCTGCCCCAGCTCTCCTGTAGCCCCTTTAGGTACTGGAAGGCCTCAATAAGATCTCCCCGGAGCCTTCTCCTCTCCAAGCTGAACAGTCCCAAATCTCTCAGCCTCTCCTCATAGGAGAGGTGCTCCAGCACTCGGATGGAACATCCTCGTGGCTCTCCTCTGGACACTCCAGCAGGTCCATGTTCTTCTTATGTTGGGGACTCCAGAGCTGGATGCAGTACTCCAGGTGGGGTCTCACGAGAGTGGAGTAGAGGGGCAGAATCACATCCTTTGACCTGCTGGCCACACTTCTTTTGATGCAGCCCAGGATATGGTTGGTGAAAGATCTTCATATTTACCCAATAAATCAATGAAACAATGCAGCATATGACTAAACATTTCTCAAATGTTTGTTTGCTATATTTCTGGGAGCTATAATATCAATGGATGGAATTGCCTTTTAAGCAAATTAGTGTTTTCATCGAAGACATTTTTTGAGCCTGGCTTGGGTTTTCATCAGCAAACCCTGTCAGCCTTTCACCTGGGCTCTCCTTTATCTAGTTATGGAAGCAGATAAAAGCTCACATAGGGAATATCCACAGCAGCGCTCTCTGTTCTCAGGGAAGTGTAAGTCTATCAATAGCTTATTCCCCCAAAGACCTGAACATATCTGCCTATCTGTGAATAACCACTAAGGTCCTCCAGTGATAGAACAAGGAGAACATACTGCAATACATAAGTAGATCTAAAACACTGTGCACAACTCTGTCTATTGGTAAGTTACAGAAGATATTTTTGCCCTGTTCTCATCATGCTCCAAATGGTGGAGTGAAACCAAGGGGTTTTTGCAAAATATCTAGCTAAACTCTTCTGGTGTTTGAGCCAATTAAGTTCTCTGTGTTTTCTTTTATCCTTAGTCCTCTGAGGAATAATAGAGCATTGTATCATTGCTTTTCTATAACTACATTTTTATTACACCTAGGACATTATGTATTTTTCCATCACATTTAGTTATTATTCATGTAATAACTTCCTAGGCTTGGATATTTTTAGTTTTAGTTTTGAATTTAGTTTTAGTTTTTATCAGGAATACGCACTGACTCACAAATAAGGCTGTAGAATTTATCTGCCATAAAAGTAAAGAAATTTGAAATGTGCAAATTTCGAAGTTAATTGTACTGATATGATCAGGCTATGTTTCATGGAAAATACTTTCATACCATAGGAAAAAAAAAAAAAAGGTTAGTATTGATTTTAAAAGGTTTTGTGCTGCCTTCTTGATCACGAAAGTATAAGATTATGCTCTTTGTGAAAAAACGATTATAAATGTAGCTGTCTCTGGTACTGTTCAGGGCTATATCATCACTGGTTTACTAGATGATCAGATATAAGCTTCCTGATTGTATAATTGTGTTATAATCTTGTGAAACAAGCGAATGCCTTTGAGATAAGTCTTTGGTGGAAAGCAGTGATAAAAGTCAACTCTCCTTTTATCTTGTATTAACAGTGGCAAACACTGGCCTTTTTATTTTAAGGAGTTAAATCACATGAAAATATTCATATTTTCCTGGAAATGTTATTATCTTGTATTATTCTGTGTGGGCAAGATACGATGCTTTCAGGATCACTGGATTTATCAGTACTAGATATAAGTACTGGATGTTGAAGTTCAATACCGTGTTAGACATGAAGGATCAAGTGTGTATTGCAAAGTCTTACACTTTGGTACCTGAGTGTGTCTCTGTTTAAGTATGCGTTTATTTTGGAGTCAGGCTGTCTAAGGATGTGGAATGTATTACACATCAAATGATGGCTCAGTTTCACTGCTGTCGCCTCCAACAATGAGAACAACAACCGAGAGTGCACTGACATTTATCCTCCTTTAGCAATTCTCTTACTTTAATGGATTTGCCTTTCAGGAGAATTTTTCCAAGTAAAAAGGATATAATTGTAAAGTTATCAATTCCTCAGATGTTTACTCTTTTCTTCTCCCCCAAGGTGTTTTTTTTTTCCCCACACATAAAGCATTATTCTACCCTGTCCATTAGTCTGTGTATTTTCCCGGCAGAAAAATCACATAATTTTCAACTGCTGTGGGACTTGCGAAAGCTCTAATGCCAGAGAGGATCTCTACATGTAGGTGCAGTGTAATTCCTTTTCCGGTATGTTGCAGTGCTGGGCTTGGTACTAGAATGTGCTTAGCACAGTAGGGAAATAAGACTCAGTAATATTTTTTGAGGATTTTAAGGTTCTGGTGGGGATGGATTACGCTGTCGCTAAGGACTGTGAAATGAAAGTGTAATATTATGGGAAACAGAATGAGTTACACATTGTGATAATCAAGATTTACTTGCTTCACAAGATTTCACTAAGGAGAAAAGTTGTTTACATATGATCACATGAAGGTTTTATTTTTGCACTTTGAATGAAGAAACTTTATTGGAATGTTATGTAGCATTACTGTGACAGGCATGATTTGGTGCAATGCATGCTATGCCCAACACCAATCAGCATTTAGAAAGTACAAGCAATCATGTGAAGTAATAAAGAAAATACATAGATTTCATAGTTCCATAGTTCTACTTTTGTTGTGTCAATCAACAAGACCAAGAAAGCTATATTTTACAAAATTTTATGAAACAGGAAAAAAAATTTGTTGTCTTCTCATTTTTAAGCTTAATTATCCATAATCCTGCTCTAACATACTTATCTGATTACAGCGGCAACAGTTTTTAATGAAAACACCGAACATCTCAGGACTGGATAAAATTTGGATGGAATGTGACAAGTGGGGAAATGAGCAGAAGGTAGAAAATGAAAAAAATATAAAATTGGAGCTATATTATATTTATGATACAGAAAGTATGCTTTGAACTTTTCTGTCTCGATATTTAACTACCCCACTGGGAAGTCACGTTATTATTCTATGTTTCAGTTAATACAGCATAGTAAACATTAACTGAATTGGTGGAAGAAGAATTATATTCAAGGACATTACCCAATGTCAATTGATTGTAGTTTCTTTGGAAAAAGAGCTCAGAATCATGGAGCTTGGATAGACTTTTGAGAGATGAAATATGACCCTCTGAATAATTTTACCTTTTTAGACAAACAATGGTGCCTTTTCAAAATCTGAGTTTAGGGCAAATAAAACTCAGCAAAAATGAATTGTGTTGATTTCTTTCTTGTGGATCTCAGGGTAGATGTTTAACATTACGTAATAAGGTCTGTATACAGTTCAGTTATTAGAACAAGTGGACCTTTTGAGACCTAAGAAAGAAAAAGAAGCCCGAGTTAGCACACCTTTAATCTTAATAGGAATTTCAGTTAGCAGATGTAAAAGAAAACTGCAGTTCAGAAAGAGACAGATCATTCTTATCAGAAGTGACATAACTGAACAATCACAGCCAACACTTGAATGAAACTCCTTTAGGCAGAAAGATGAAGCCATGGAAGAAGTACTAATGTTTCTCAATTGCACTTCTGCAAAGGCTATCCAGTAGAAACAGACTGCGGACTAGTGTAAAGTGCACCTGCTACCCTGGAAATATTTCAGCTTTCTTTGTATGGGGAAGTGCCAGTGTTTAGAACTAAAAGGTAACTTGCCACAGATAATCTTTCTTATATTTGTACAATAAATTTGTTCCTTTGGATGTTAATTCCTTGTAGTGAAGGGGAATTCTTGGCTCAAATTGTGCATCTATTCGTATTCAATAATTGAAATCCTTTAAAAAACTCAAACCCAACTGCTTTTCCATCAGATTTCAAAAACAAGACATTTTCACATTTTAACTGAGACTGAAGATAGAGTCAACTTTCTCCCAAAAGTGTCTTTTTCAAATTACAAATACATGAAACAAAACCAGCAACATGACAGGGAGTGCATGGCCGATTATGTTTACCTGTGCAAATTCAGTGATTAATAATAGATTGGAACGCTTTGACTTTATTTCTTTTGCTTTCTCAGATGAAATTAGAGCCACAGCACAAAGAAAGGAGCAGTATCTTTTAACTTCAGCATAGATTATTTGCAGACAGTTTTAACAAAATAATCAGACGCAGCATAAAACCAAATTTAGACGAAGGACAGATGCATAAATAGAAGCTCTGCAGTTTTGCTAAATTTTGCTGAAACATCTGCATGAGCCTAAGAAAAATATATCCCTCCTGTTCCTGTGAAGGATACTTGGCATAGCACAAAGCCCTCTGGGCTCCACAGCCTTGCACTTCAGTCCCTAATGAGTGACAGTGTGATCCCTCTGCAAAAGCCAGAGCAGTATGAATTCTGAACTAGCTGAGCCAGTGTCTGAGCTTATTTAAGCTCTGAGATTGCTGTGAGAACAACCAGCAAAGCCTGCAGATACCATGGCTACCAGCAGACAGTCAGCAGGTATAATTGGCTACTCTGAACTGTAGAGGCTTATATGTTAGCTTTTGTCAGTACATTATAGAATAAGCTCTGGGACTATAGTTCTATTAATTGCAGGGGGAAGTGAAACGCTGGTTGCTTCTAGATACGTAAGGCAGACCCTTCTCTCCCTTACCAGTGAGGTAGTACATACTAAAGTAGTAAACCTTTATTATAGAAATGATATTTAAAAGAGAAAGCTTATATTTAAGTTGGCAAAGCAGGGTCTAAAACACAACTACCAGCAAACTCTGAAAAATGTTATCCGTGACCTCTCAGTCCTACTTTAAAATTGGAAATACTTAAAATTATCCTCTAAAGCTTATCTTTTCAGTTCTTTTATACACATTTTTTTCAATTTTAACCCACTGCCCAACACCTCCTTCCAAACCCCCCCAAAAAATCAAGCTGATTCCTGTTTACTTTATTGACCAGCTCAAAACTTGTAGGGAGAGAAAAGAGATTCTGTGCCATTGTTTGTCAAAATATGCAGCTGCACAAAGGTAGCGGCAACTCACCCGTCACACAGAGAAGTCGGTCTCATTGTCAATCACTTTTCAGAAGCAGGGATAAAACCTCTAACCCCAAAACTGTATCTTTTCTCATATCTAAAAAAATGGAAGACAAAAACACATGAACCCCCCTGCAACAGGTGGTTTCCATGTATGGTATATTCTGGAAGTAATATTTTCTTTTTGGATACTAACACCCCACTATATTCAATGACTGTATTAGAACTGAAATTAGCAACCTTTCTTCTAATCCAGGGTTTATTAGTACACAAAACAATTACTAAAGGATTGTCATAAAAATTTATCAATAGATCAGCATAAAAAACTTTTATGGAGCAGTTGGAAAGTCAGAGATATTTTCTTCAGCCATTAGAATTCTTATACTATGTAATTCTTTTGCATGAAAAGAAAAAATATTCTCAAAGGTAATGCTCTCAAAACTCGTCTATTAGATTTTTGTTCTCCAGCTTGTGAGGTTTCTGTGGAAAAAACAAATGTCTTCACTCCCTCTAAACGTAATCTTTCCCAGAGGGGTTTGGAAAACAGATTTCCTGAAGTTGTAATCAATAACTTTTGAATACACCTGATTATTTTAAGGTACAAAATGCATGCCATTTTTTTCAAACTATGTCTTTCTGTTGTTTTTTGGCTTTTGTTGTTTTGTTGTTGTTGTTGTTGTTTTATTTGCTTAGACTTTTTGTTGGGGGTGGTGGGGTGGAAGCAAAAAAAACCTTTTTCTTCAACTGGTACTTTACTTTTGCCTAGACTTTTTGTTGTCCTTTCATTTCATCTTTGTAACTTGATTTCCTTATTTTGGCTGTTTATTTGAAGCTGTTCCTCATATTTTTCAGTATAGTTAATTTCCTTCAGATTAAAGAGCACATATAAAAAAATCACATATTGTCTTAGTTTTAAATGTGCTTTAGCTACAATGAAACATAAAGCGGAAACTCTTTCCAGCCATCCTGCAGAAATTTCTATTATATTTGAAAGTTCTATAAATGGGAAACAAAATTATAAAATACGGTTTTGGGTTTCTACTTTCTCACATTTTCAAAGTATTCAAACTATAGGTTGTCTTAAAGTTTGAAATACTAGACATTTTCTTCAGAGTTAGGTATTCTTTAAAAGTCTCCGTTGTTTCAAAGTGTGTCCTCTCAAGCTGTAAAGAGGTTTCTTTATAGAAGACAACAAAATAACATTTTCTATTGACATGAGGAGAGCAGTGGATGTTGTTTACCTGGACTTCAGTAAAGCATTTGACCCTGTTTCCTAGCCTCCTTCCAGACAAACTGACAAGATACCTGTTGGATGGGTGGTCTGTGAGATGGGTAGGAAACTGGCTAACAGGCCACACTTAGAGGGTGGTGATCGATGGATTTTATTTAGGCTGGCAACCTGTCACAAATGGGGTCCCCCAGGGATGAATACTGGGCCACCCACTTCAACATCTTCATCTTCAACATTCAACATCTTCCTTAAGCAGCCTTGCTGAAGATCTTGGGGGTCCTAGTGGACAGCAAGCTGAACATGAGTCAGCTGTGTAGCACTGCAACAACAAAGGCAAAAATTGGATCTTGGGCTGCATCTGCAGGGGCGTTACTAAGAGAGATAGAGGTGCGATCCTCCCACTCCACTCAACAGCTGTCAGACCATGCCTGGAGTGCTCTGTCCAGTTATGGTCCCCACAATTCAAAAAAGACACGGACAGACTGGACAGGGTCCCAAGTGGAGCCGCAAAGATGACCAAAGTGCTGGAGAACATGGTCTATGAGGAAAGACTGAAGGAGCTAAGTCTTTTATTCCCGGAGAAGAGAAGGCTCGGGGGACCTCCTCACAATATTCCAGTGCCTAAAGGGTGGCTACAAAGACAACATAAGCTTTCTCTTCACAAGGAGCCACATGGAGAAGACAAAGGGCAATGGGTACAAGTTGCACTGGGAGAGGTTTGATATAAGAAAGAAGTTTTTTACAGTGCAAACCATCGTTCAGTCGTTCAACCTCCCCAGGGATGTGGTGGAGTCCCCATCACTGGAGGTTTTCAAGATGTGATTGGACAGAGCATTAGGCAATCTTATCTAGGCCCTTTCCCACAAAATGTTGGTTCAGATGATCTTTCAAGATCCCTTGCAACTTGAGTTATTCCACAATTCTATGAAAATATAGTTAACTTGAATTCAAAAGTTTATTATTATTGATAGTAATAGTAGTTGTCTTCAGGCGTGAAAGCACGTACTGGTTTGACACTTTACTTTGCATTTAAGAACAGATGAAAGTTTTCTAGACTACAGATACAAAATATGTTTATAATCCTAAATCAAATCCTAAACATTGATTTTGGTTATATCATAGTTCATGGTAACTTCAAGATCAGTTTGAATTTTTATAATATGAAACCATTTATGTTTAAATTGGAACCTAAAGAAACAAAATTAATGTGTTTGCCATTAATTGTTTAGCTTTTCTTAATTCAAAATTTGTGGCAAGGAGCAGTAAGATGAATGTGTTTCTATTTTCTCTCATACATCAAACTGATGGAATTATTCTTGCCTGACTAGTCTAAAATTATCCAGCTTTCAAACTATTAATAACAATATTTATGTTTTTAAAAAGCCAGCTGTAGCTACCATTCCAGCATTCACTCAGTATATACTAATCTTGTATTCTAATGTAACCCTGTCTCCATAAGAAACTAACTTGGGCATTAACATTATTAAAAAACAAAACAAAACAAAACAAAAACAAAACAAAAGAATTACAACAAAAATTTAGGTAGTCATAACAAAAAAACTCATAATTAAAAATTAATCTCAGCATTCCTCCTTTCTCTTGCCTGGAAATGTGATCAGCTGGAAAAAAAAAAAAAAAGTGTGAAATTTTTCATGGCTATAGTTCTGGGAAATCAAAATTTCCATTCTGTAAGAAATTTTTACCATCTGATATTGCTTTATTTCTGCTAGGATAAACTGTAATTCTGAATCTTTTTGCAGAAAGAGAAGTTGGTAAATTATTTAAAACCTAAATTTCCATTGCCTAAGCAGCCTTTTAAGGATAAAAATCAACACTATTGGAGAGAATTTTTCTCTCAGATAAGAAAGAAAAAGATATAAAAAGGAGAAAATGTCCCTGGATGCCTATACTGCAGGGTATGGCACTTAAGAGAAATACACTCTGAGAACAGTACTTGATTTTACCTGTGTGTGTGCATATTTATACTGGGTCCTTTCAGATTCTTTTGGAATTCTTAAAGTTCATCCTATCGAGTCCTACTTTGATTAGCCGTCTTGTGGTTTCTTGCTCCCTCTGCCATAAAAGTTAATGGCAAATGTAAGAAAAACAAGCTGATAGCTGAATTCAGATGCTTAAAAATGCTTTTTGCGTTTGTCTTGTAACAGAGCTCAGCTTTATTCCTTGTCACAGCTCCAGAGAGTGTTGGTCTGTTTGTACCAACAGACACCTGATTTTAACAACGTCTTCCCATGGTTTTGTCAGTGGTTCCCACACACAGTGTTCCGGAAGGAGAAAGGGTTCATTTACTATAAAGCTTTGGACAGTACAGGATATTTCCATTCATGATAAAAATACAGTGAATTCAAACACATCAGAATACTGTATCCCCCAAAGTGCCAGTCAGCTTCTGTGAAGCTCTAATACAGCTATGCAGTATTAGAGTGCAACCATGAAAGCAGTAGATTAAAAGACTAGTCACTGTAATATTACATAAAGAGGTGATATCAGCAACCTCTCCACTGTCTGCGGCAACTGTGTTTTTAAAGGAAAGGAGTTAGCACAGCTTATTTGGAGCTTTTAGGGAGATATAGGGATCACTATAGACACTTCAGTATGATACAATGTTAAGTAGATTCCTTATAGATAGCCCTGATAGATCTTACTCCAGTTTGGGCAGAAAATTTTGGAGATGCATAGAAGCAAAACTTTACAGGTAACTTGAACAACCACAGTTGTCTAAGAAAACAGATATGACACTTTCCCTCGCCTCCAACTGTTTGTACCACAGGGACTTCCTCAGCCATTGTAGGATAGTGTTTTCTCCCATGCCAAAAGTATTTTCTTTGCCAGAATTCAATTGTACTGGAAAAAAACAAACCAACAAACAAACAAAACCCAAACCAAACTAAAACAAACAAACAAAAAACCCCCAAAACCCAAACACTACAACCAACCAACAACAACAACCTCTAAACTTGAATGAATTTGGAATTTCTGATAAAATACCTTACACCTTTCCCTCATGCCTTCCAATGGGAAACGGCCTTGGACAGAAGACTGGGTAAGCTCTTCAGAAACTGCTTGCATCCGTGCATTTTTATTGATTACAAAGAGATAAACGAAGACACACACTTCACTTATGTTTTTCTCATTATTTACAAGGCTGCAAATTAAATTTAAACCAAAATACCTCTACAGACTTGGGTGTATTTTAGTCTTCAGGGTGGGAAAAATTTTTGAGGTTAATCAGGTTACTTGACTCCACAATGCAGCTGTAATTTGTGGATCATATATGTTGTATCATGATTTGAGGCAAGAAACAAATCTTGCTGCAGGACAACTATTCATCTAAATGATAATGCTTCAAAAGGCAAACTAATTTAGACTATAAGCATCTTATAACATTTTCGACTGCTAGGTCATTAATACATTGTTGTAATGTTTTCAGGCATATTATCCACAGGTTATCTGGTAAATATAACTTGACTCAGTATTACTGGTTGTTATACTATAGTTACTACTGGTGGTATGAGGAAAAATTTACATAGTATTTTCATTTTACTACCTCTTCTCAGTTCTGTATTCCTGATTCTACATAATTTCTCCCTCTGTTCCACAGTCCTTGAGTTTCAGTTTTGATTTTTTTCAGGTTATTTAATAGTATAATTTACCTGGGAGTACAGGTGGTCTAGGGTAATTCAGCTAGATGTGACTGAATGCTGTGCTCACTGCATAAAAATAGGGTAAAGAAGGGGTTACGGCTTTGGCTGCTTTGCGTTCTACAGTTCCTCTACTACATCAGCATACAAATTACAGTTTGCCTGCAGGCAACTGATTTGGCATTGTTTTATGGCACATGTTTATCTATAAACATGTGCAGTGTATACCAAACAGTATAGTAATGCCATCTGCCAAGTCCAATCAGTTTGCCCTGCATAATGCTGCCATATTTCCATTGTGGTTCTTCCATAGGCTTTGTGCCAAGGAATGTCAGTGTGGCACTAGAGCCACAGTGGTGAGGTGGCTTCTGGGGAGGACTCCCATCCTGCTCTCCAACATTATATTCTTGTACACATAAACACTTATTTGTAGGGACTGGACTGTAAGAATGACTGCAGGTGAATATTTCCTCTTAGACATTGGACCTACCTCTTTTCCTTCTGTTCTGTTTTGTTTTGTTTTGTTTTTCCCTCTCAAAATTAATTTCCTTTTTTTATTGTAGTATTTTTCTGGCTTTAGTTTTATTTTTTTCTTATTGTCACTTTTCTTGCTGGGCACTTCTCTAGCCTGCTTTTCTACTAACATGGTTGTTCCTGGAAAATAACAGTCCCTTTGACCTCTGCATTAGTGTCATGGGGACTAAATAAAATCACTGAACTGTTTAACTTTGTAAATTCTAGCTTAAGTGCTCTGGAGTGTGACTATTTTATTAACTAAACCCCTGAGCGTATTATTATATTTACTTCTTTCACACACTGTTAGTCACTACTGATGAAAGAGAAACTTTGTATACATTTAATATAAAATAAAAGCCTACTGCCGTGAGGAATTTAACATTGAAGTTCAACAGACAGTATAGGAAAATGCAAGAGATTTCTTTGGTTTTGGTCAGTGATTTCACTGCAGTTAGCATTTCACCATGGGAACTTAAACTTATCTACAAGATACCTTCTGCTGACACTATCTGTTTTGATTTTCTGATACTTCTAGTCTTACTTCCATTTTTAGAAATGTGGATATTAATGATAGCAGAAGGACAGAGGAAGACTTGAAATATTAAGCACAACAGAACCAGTATTTTGGAGCACAAAATTATTGATGTTTTAAGGGATGCTTAAAGAGGGCCTCGACAAAGGCAATTCACAGACTAATCTCCTAAAATTATGTAAAATAAGAAAGTTTCTGTCTCTGTATTCTAATCAGAGAAGAACCAAAATCACCAAAAGTGAAGTAGTTCTAATTTTGTTAAGGAAAAATTATTTCTCTTTATACTCATGAGGAAATGTCTCAAATGAAAGCTACATTCTACCTACACTGAAAACTGGAAGAGAATTAGGCTTGACTTTAATAGTCTTATATTTTGTTAAAAGTTACAAGCTTATTAACCTACTTATCCATGTCCACTCTTCCTTATCTTACAGAATCATAGAATCATAGAACAGTTTGGGCTTGAAGGGACCTTTACAGGTTATGTAGTCCAATCCCCGTGCAATGAGCAGGGACATATTCAACTAGTTCAGGTTGCTCAGAGCCCCATTCAACCTGCTCTATTGTTTTGTAACAAGTTGTTTCTCCCAAGTGCATGTTTTCTCCCCAGCTCCCTCTTCTTTCATTGGGTTTACACAAAGAAAAGCCTTTACTACTTTCTCCTCTGCAGACTGAGCATTGCAGCCTCCTTCCAACTCCTCTCATAGGATCGTCTCATCATTCCCTTAATCATTTTTGTAGCCCTCTTTTGCAAACTGTTCTGTCAGGAGAACATGCACGTGTTCTCTAAATGCTAGCAGCAAGATTTATCACAGCTTTATAACTGTTTATTCATCGGAGGGCGCATACACAATAACAATAATTCCTCAGATATCCAAATTGAAAAAGAAAGTGAAAATAAGAGGTATGGTTACAGTGCAGTTACAACTGAATAGAGAAAAAGGTTACCATTACAATAAACAAGTGTCTAGTGTCATTTGACAAAGATGTCTTTTTTATGATATTTGTAGAATCTTTGCTCCTTATTGTGATGTTTTTTTATTCAGGTGGAGATGTAGCACTCCAACCAAGTTTGTAATGATTGCTACAGGTACAGATAGGTATAATATCATCTACCTGGACTTGTGCAAAGCATTTCACACTGTCCCACACAATATCCTGGTCTCTAAATTGAAGAGACATGGATTCGACAAATGGACCATTTGGTGGATAACGAACTGGCTGGACGGTCGCACTCAAAGAGTTGCGGTCAATGGCTTGGTGTCTAAGTGGAGACCAGTGATGAGTGGCGTTCCTCAGGGGTCAGTACTGGGACCTGTAGTGTTCAACATCTTTGTCGGCGACATGGACAGTGGGGTTGAGTGCACCCTCAGCAATTTTGTCGATGATACCAAGCTGTTTGGTGAGGTAGATGCGCTGGAGGGGAGGGATGCTATCCAGAGGGACCTGGACAGGTTGGAGAGGTGGGCCCAAGCCAACCTCATGAAGTTCAACAAGGCCAAGTGCAAGGTCCTGCATCTGGGTCGGGGCAATCCCAAGCACAAATACAGGCTGGGAGGAGAATGGCTGGAGAGCAGCCCTGAGGAGAAGGACCTGGCTGTGCTGATTGACGAGAAGCTCAACATGAGCCAGCAATGTGCATTCGCAGCCCACAAGGCAAACTCTATCCTGGGCTGCATCAGAAGTGTGGCCAACAGGTCAAGGAAGGTGATTCTGTCCCTCTACTCCACTCTTGTGAGACCCCACCTGGAGTACTGCATCCAGCTCTGGAGTCCCCAACATAAGAAAGACATGGACCTGCTGGAGCGTGTCCAGAGGAGGGCCACGAGGATGATCCGAGGGCTGGAGCGCCTCTCTTATGAGGACAGGCTGAGAGAGTTGGGGCTGTTCAGCCTGGAGAAGAGAAGGCTCAGGGGAGATCTTATTGCCACCTTCCACTACCTAAAGCAGGTTTACAGGAGAGCTGGGGCAGGACTTTTTACTAGGGCATGTAGTGATAGGATGAGGGGGAGTGGCTTTAAACTGGAAGAGGGCAGGTTTAGATTAAACATTAGGAAGAAGTTTTTCACTTTGAGGGTGGTGAGGCACTGGAACAGGTTGCCCAGAGAAGTTGTTGAGGCCCCATCCCTGGAGGTGTTTAAGGCCAGGCTGGATGTGACGTTGGGCAACCTGGTTAGTGGGAGGTTTCCCTGCCCGTGGCAAGGGGGTTGGAATTGGATGATCTTCAAGGTCCTTTCCAACCTAAACCCTTCTATGATTCTATATCCTCAATTTTATAGAAAATAAGTCCAGAAAGCCTTAACACTTGAATCCCGATCTCCTCAGTCTATTGAACTGATTAATGAACTCTCTTCCTTGACCAATGCTTTTTGGTTTTTGAGCTCCAAGCTTTAGTAACTCCATTTGAACACAATCAGACAATGACTAGTAAGTCCAAAATGTTTCTTCATCACTAGCTCTTACATAAAGTCTATTACCACCTCATCTAAAATTGTCAGTACTTCCCAAAATAAGTTAAAAAAACCTTTTAGGTTAATTCCATGACAATCGTGGCTATCTTATTCAATAATATCTGGAATACATTTATTACTACCATTTGGTTTCTAATTGATAGATAAGAATGTGAAGACTTTTATAATAACATAGCTTCTGTAGTATTTAGCATTTTAACACTTTTTTGTGTGTCTGTGTTAACAAACACAAATCTGACCATATCTAAACCATCCCTTTGACTTCATGGTGAAATCTCCAGCATTATACCAGTGTATATTATTTTATTTTCCTGAACTGATTTTGACCCAAATTAATTTTACTGTTCTTTTCTCATATCAGAAACAGTGTTAATAACACCAGCATATGTTGCTAATCCATGTCTTTTCTTTCCTTATGAATTTTTTCAACAGCTCATACCGTTGCTATACTATCATTATTCTCTTATTTCAGAAAACTCTCCGTTTTCTTGCCTTGGCAACTGTTCTTTTCTCATATCAGAAACAGTAACACCAGCATATGTTACTAATCCATGTCTTTTCTTTCTTTATGAATTTTTTTCAACAGCTCACACCCTTGCTATACTATCACGAATCTCTTATTTCAGAAAACTCTCCATTTTCTTGCCTTGGCTACATGCTTTAGTTTGCAACTTCATAGTTATTCTTAAATGATCTCACCCGTTTTGTCATTAAACTAGACAAAGTTTGTTAATTAAATTTATCATGTATCTAAATCAGGGTTGGTTGTTTTTCTTGCTGTCGTCACCATCTAACTGTTCTGCTCTCTTTTCTGTCTTTTTTTAATAACAAAAAAAAGAAAAAAGAACTTCTTCCCCTCCCCAAACTTTTTACACTGAGACACAAAGCTTTTGTTCTGTAAATACCATACAGTTTCTATAAGGAACAAAAAAAAAAGCAAAATACAGATCTGACGTACTAGAAATCCCATCATCCAAAACACATGGGAGCACAAAAATTCTCTTACTCCAGAGGAGTTAAGTATTTTGTTCTCAAAAAAAGAATTCCCATATAGACTGCTCTGCTTATATCTTTCTGGTCACTAGGTGGGTGCTTTCAGGTGCCTTTTACTTAATTATGTGCTTGAGTAAGCCACAGAACACTTTAAATAAAACTAAATGTCCCATTATTATTCAAATAAAATAGTTTGCATGAAGTAAGTACTGAAAGTCAGGCTTCTTTAACCTTCTTATTCTAAGTATTAGACTTGCTTAAATACTTCTAAAATTGGTATTGAAAATGGCTGAATATATGTAAGCTGAACAGGACTGTGCTCTGAATGTAAAACAGAAGCTATCTGAGATCATGACACAATCATGTACATTACTGTGACATTTCAAAAGGAATTTGGTTATTGTACAGGAAGCTTCTATATTCAAAATTTCTCCTGGATCTTTTTTCTTAAGTTTTGTTGGTGCTTTATAATTTGGTCTCACTTCACCTGTTCTTCTTATTATTCCATTTGGATTCCCACAGAAACATTTCTTGTCCCTCTGTAAAAGATGTGAAATATTTTGACTCATATTTACAGCAAACTCTGATAGTAATTAAAATACAGCACTTGCAAAACTTATTTCTTATTACGCAGATTTATATTATTCTATTAAGAGATTCTATACATGGTAAAGGGACAGTTCTCATACAAAAATTTTATTTTAGTTAGTTTAATCTTGATAAAATACAATAACTTTGGCTGAAAGGGTCAAAGGGAAGTGTGTGGCTTAGACTTCCACTTTACTCCGAGCATTTATTGCCCCGTTGGTGAATTTTTCTTTTTAATGTCAGCTTCAGTGAATTAGTTGCTTCCAAGACTGCGAAATCAGAGCTTGGTTCTCATTAAAAATAACCGATATTTGTTCGTGAAATCTTTTCTCACCTCACTGCTTTGGATTGGAGTCTTAACTTATTCAGTGAGGTACCCTGTGACTGACATTTGTCATTTCAGTGAAAATCTGCAAGAACTTGGCTCAGTCATATATCTTTGCAAAATCTGAACTTGCAGATGTTAATTAGACACCTGCCTGGTCCCTAAGGTACCTCACAATTATTAAAAAAAAAAAAAATAAAAAAAATATGCTCTCCACCTTAGAATATTTTCTCTTCCATTTTTGTGTCCACTTCTGGATACAAAATGTGATAGAAGGAATGAGAAATTATCTCAGTCCTGTTGCTGCTGCTGTTTGGTCTTAGAAATACAGAGCAAACCTATCAAAAAAAAAAGAGAAGAATTTGGAATGCATCATTTGAAAGGAAAAAAAAAAAATAGGAGACTATTAGGAGGATGTAGGATTGGCTTAAAATGGAGACAAGAACTGAAATTCAGCCGTTTAGGCTGGGACTGCCAAGCAAATAAAGGATTCATTGTAAAGCTAATGTCTGAAGGGGTTAAAGACCTTATGCTAGGCTAAACCCCAAAATTGTAGCAGAATTAGGCTAGGGTAATGTGATTGGGACTATGGATGGAACAGCAACCGAAGTATTATTTTGGAGACTGATCAGCACATATTCCTAAAGAATCTGGAATAGACTGGAGACTAATTGATAAACCTGTTTCAAGTACGATATAAGCAGAAGATAACTGTTTAGTATCATAATAATTATTTGGCATAGGAAAAGTTCCAGCAGTTTCTAATTCCTGGATTCCAGCATCAGGGACAGAGGGTTTTGAAGTACATAAATAAAAGACAGCAGAAACTGTACTGAATCTGGGCAAGAAAAATGATAAACTTCAGGCCTTGAACCTGAGGTACTCCACATAAAATTTCTGCTATAAGGAGCAATGTCAAGTGCTTTCTTCTCAGTGTGGAGGTGAAATATTTTTAAAATAATACCAATAGAGTGGGTAATGTTCTGCATTCCACTCTAATTTAAGGTTCATTGCAGCGGTACATTATTGCCAGGAATCAATGGAACAGAAGAAATGTCATCATTTCCTTATATTAGTGACTTTTCTTCATCTTTTTGCTACACCAGCTAATATCTGTCAGGTATCTTCACTGAATGAATAGAATAATTAATATTTTCAGAGCCACGGGTTAACTCAGCAGCTCCATTATAAGACATCAAAGAAAGCATCAAAAAACCTGCAATTTCAAGCTAATACATTATTTCAGAGGTTACTACTGAAGGCATAGTTTTAACCTTTTTTTCTTTTTTATTTGTGGAGCTATATTTTAACTCTATGTAAAGTTATATTTCAATTTAGTAATCTTGCAACAATAGATTTTCATTTAAAGTACTGGAGTATGTAGATCAGTGACTTCTCCCACACCCAGTCCTCAAAAACTTTTCAGGCAGCTCACAAAGAGGTAATTCATCACACAATGTCCTTTCCAACTAACAGAAGAGGGAGATGTGAAAAGGTATTTATTGAAGAGTGAACAGGATGATCAACTTGCTTTCAGAAGAGACTTATTGCATTAAAGGTGACTAAGATAAATCATATTCCATGAAGCATGTCTGTTTCATGTGCAAGGAATCGCCACCTTTCACATAACTAAAGGAATCAATACCGCGAACAAAGAAGAGAACGGGGACTCCAGGTTGCTGACAGCTCTTCATCAAGTGAATAGGAAGGATAAGGGGACCAGAACAAAATCCATCAGAGGTCTGTAGCTTGAAACCTGTGACATCATTCTTGAAAAAGTCACAGGGAAGAAAAGTGGGGAACAGAGGGTAACTGCCGCTAGTTGTAATATCCTGTGAAGTGGTTCCAATGTCTATCATCTATTCTTTAGATGACCTAGTCCAGAAAGACTGTTTACTCTCAAAGAAAGCTCTTAACTGTGACACCTATGATTTCTCAGACTCTAGAAGAGTCACCTTCCAAGCTGTGTTCTCTATCTCAAGTCTGACAAAGTGTCCCACAAGCCCATTTGTCTCTTTATAACCCCTCTTAAGAAGACTTTCTGTGAAGAGGCAGACAGCTCCTCTGTAAATGGCAAGAAACTGTTGTTCTCACTTTCATAGACAATGGTGACTCCACCAATCAAAACCAGGGGGAAAAAAACCCCAAACCCACGAAAGTCCATTTCTGCTACCACCCTACCAAATTAATATGGAAGTTTTCACTAAAAGAAATATTCACTCCACTCAAAAAGAGGATTTCACTTCCGGAAACCATTACCATTCTCTGTCTTTTGAAGAATTAAAAGTATTATTTCCTCAATAAATTCCTCATTTCCATCAAAACGTTCTGTATTGTGAGATATATACTGTACTGAGAAGTGAGCAACAGGAAGGCACCTCATTAGTGCATTTTGATGGACTAGGAGAAAGTGGGAAAAGGTACACAGCATACTGCTTGAATGGCAGAAGAAGTGCTACATGCAACCTCTCCATGTTGCCAGCTAACTGGATGTCAAATCTAATCAAGATTATAATAAAAGAGGATGAATACACACAGATCTCATAGGTCTCACAAGGTCTTATTATTTCTTCAATATTCATCCCATGCAAATTCTGCTTTTTAACACAGAACAGATGGAAAAGTATCTCACAGCTTACCTTGGTTTCATGAAGAGAAAATATAAGTACACAAAACCTTCCTGCATGATGCATTTAACTTTTGATTTCAGCGTAATCTCAGAAGTTAATTTTAGGATAATAATGTTATTCTGAACCACATGCCCATGGCTTCCAGGGACTCTTGA
Source organism: Charadrius vociferus (assembly GCF_000708025.1). Taxonomy (NCBI): domain Eukaryota; kingdom Metazoa; phylum Chordata; class Aves; order Charadriiformes; family Charadriidae; genus Charadrius; species Charadrius vociferus. The sequence continues at coordinate 665,943 of NW_009661374.1, read as the reverse complement.
AGTAGAAATGCTACTAGGCTAATAAATTACTCAAGGGAAGAATGCTGCAATTTGTTTATAAAAGTAAGTCATGCCGTTGGCCTTCCAGTGTTAGCACGAATGGCAATCAGATAAATTAATTGACCCATGTGAAAAATGTTCTTATTTCACACTGACATGCTAAATTAATCAACAGTGTAATTCAGACAGGGATATGGACTCTGACTGTACAGCATGAATAAATCACTTGTGTCTGAGTGTCAAGGAGCAGCTGAACTGCCCTGTGAGGGGAACAAGCCAGGAGTTGAGCTCAGACCATGCCCTCATGGGCAGGTGTGATCCCAGATAGACTGATAACAGCAGGCAGAATTAGGGGCTGGCAAAGGTGTAGATCAACAGCACCAGCCAAGGCAAAGGAACAAAACAGGTCCAAAGTCCATTTTGTACAAGGAGGAAGGTATAAACAGAAATAAAAGGAGACAGGACTTCTGTCCAGGTGGACTCTAGGTCTATTCAGAAACAAGTACTGCTGACTACTGTAACTACAACATAACCCAAACCAGGACAAAAGAGCCCCAGCTGACCTTAATAGAGCCCCTGGGCCCATGAAAAGAAGGGAAAGCCCCAGGTGAGGCTGATCAGCACCATAAAGGTACTCAGGACCCTTTTGATTACAATCAGTTAAAAATTGAAAGGTCCAGGGTACATAATTACCACTGTCATTTGTTGGGAATTATATCTCAGTGTTTAAGCCTTTTCAGAAGCTATGAGATATATTTCAAATTCCCAGCACTTTCAAAATTATGTGTCTTTCATTAAAGGTTGCTCAGGAAATACAGAAACCAAAATCTATGTTGAGTAAACAAGACCAAATTTGTGAAACATATCTAATCAATTAACACCCGAGTCAAGATGATGATATTGTTTACCTACTAATGCTGTATTATGATTAAAAATTTAGAGATACCATGTATGAAAAAATAAAACAGTAAGGTGTCACAAGGAAAGTGTGTATCTATGCACACAATCCAAGAGATCAAAGCTTAGATCTCTTCAGTCAAGCATGTGATCTTTATATTCATGTTTCAATTTGCCTGCTGAAGTGTGTTATTGCTTTCTTGAGTAGTAGAAAAACAATTTCTATTTGTATAGCACCTTCTTTATAGCAGCAATTTGGGTAAAATATCTGTAAGTGCAATGATAAAATGAACCTATCAGACTCATTAGAGCAGTAAAATCCTTCTACTTCAAGCTGGCAATACATTGCATATTGAGGATTTGTTAGAGAGATCTACAAGCAATTACAGGAAATAACAAAGTATTCTCACCCTAGGCAAAATATTGGTCAGATGACCTACTGAGACTTCTTTCTAGGGAATCATTTATATGCTCAATGTGACTTTTTTCTTGGCCCTTGTTCAAGCAGATTTCAAGCATCAATGGTGCCTTCTCAAAATTGTATGTAAAGAGCAAAATCATGATAATGCAAGGTGAGTCGTATTGTTGTCTCAGACACAAGTTACCTAACAAACCTGGATTGCCTGGAAATTCTGCTGGACATAGTGACAAGCCAATATCAGAGCAAAGAGGTAAGAGGAATGGGGAGAGAATGGGCCCTCTCTGCAATTTTTGCATTTTTCTGGCATGTTAAGGACTTCCTTCTTATTGGAACAATCTGATGCTTCTGTGGTAGCATGTGGTCCACCTAAAGAAATCATTAAAGCCCTCTGAGCAGTCCAGATGAGGGAATTACCTGCCATTACCCTGCCTGAAAAGGTAAACTAGAGTAGGTGGAAGGATTGTAATTGCAAGTTACTTCTCTTGACTTTCTAGGGAGACCAAATTAATGAAATTTCTGGAGCTAGTTCAAATACAGGACAGAAACAACTATGCAGAAATTTTATCTTGGGGACCAAGTACAAAGTTTTCTTCAAGGGTAACGTATTTACTGTGAAACCAGTGTTTACATTGCGGTTGGAAGGGAGTAGATTTTAATGTGAACATTTCCTCAGCTGTAGAGAACCTCTGGTGTAATTAACACAGCCTAACATGCTTTTATTTCTGGATTTGATACTCTGTGTGCATGCATTTGGATGCACAAAGACTTGGAAACATTGGCCGGAGAAGAACCAGGGATGATACCTAGTGTGAGAATGTAATTTGTGGGCCTCTCCACTGCTGAATTGTACCACAACATTGAAGATTTCAGAGACAGAGTACAGACTGTAAAGACTTCTTTCTTGAAAAAAAAAATTGTGGGTCATGGATTTAGCAGTGTAGCTGACAGACACAGAATGGTAGCTTTGAAAAATGTTACTGGTACAAAAATTGTGAATCTAAGAGTTTGAAGAAATGGGTTATGTAAGTACCTACATAAATCTGGCTTATAGTGAGTGCAAAATTTACTGGGGAAGATCCCCAAAGGGATTTACTCTGAAGATTCAAGACTGCTCTGAACAATTGGTTTAGCCTTCAAGGAAACCCCATTTTATCAGCTCCTATGATCAGAACTTGTTTTACATGTTAATCTGGAGAAGGTTCATCAGTAGGATGACTGACTGTATTTGTTTTGTAGAGACATCTGTAAGATAGTCTTCATACCATGCTGGGAAGAAAAGGGCATAATTAATTAACAATATATTCATCACCTAAGTAAAATTTCTTTGTAATCTCAAGTAGTCTCATTTGGTTTCTATTTATCCTTTCCATTACTCCTGATTGTTGTTAACTGACTCTTAGTTCTGATTACTGTTTTATAAGTAAACTTTCATTCCTTTTTAGAATCCAGATAAATCCTATTCTTCAGTTATACACTGTACAAATGAACAACATTTGTACAGCACATGCTGTTTCATAACATGAAAAAATATTTTCCTTGGTATTCAAGAGTATAAAAGGACATTTTTTCTTGTGCAATGAAAGAGAATAAGTGAATGTTTCTATTCTATTCCTATGCTAATTTTATGACTTCTTCTGCTCTCCAAGATAGAAATGGTTCCGATGTCATACAAAAACATATTCATATGAATATTTCTCCTCATCTTTCATTGAACTTTCAAGACTTTAGTTATCTTTCAAACTCCACAGAATTTATAAAAAATAATACCAAGCTAGATACCTTAACAGAAAATACTATCAATAATGATAATTTCAAAATCTAAATATCTGAAAAAAAAAAAAAGATTAAATGTCACCATTAATTCAACGGAGCTTCATCTTCAATTTTAGTTGGTGCATTCTGAATTTTTAAAAATTAAATTTATAGACATTATATACTCTATTTTGCCTTAAACTAATTAAACTAAATAGAGGAAAGCATTCTCAATGTGGTATTAAAAATAAAATAATAGATTAAAGTATCAAACGTATCATAAATTGTATCAGTTAAGCTTAGGAAGTGTGGATTAGATGAGTGGGCAGTGAGGTCGATTGCAAACTGGCTGAATGGCAAAGCTCACAGGGTTGTGATCAGCAGCGCATAGTCTAGTTGGGGGCCTGTAACTAACGGTGTTCCCCAGGGGTCAGTACTGGGGCCAGGCTTATTCAATATATTCATCAACGACCTGGATGAGGGGACAGAGTGCACCCTCAGCAAGTTTGCTGATGATAAAAAACTGGGAGAAGTGGCTGACATGCCAGAAGGCTGTGCCTTCATTTAGCAGGACCTAGACAGGCTAGAAGGTTGGGTGGAGAGGAACCCAATGAAATTCAACAAGGACAAACATAGGGTCTTGCATCTGGGAAGGAATAAACCCATGCATCAGTACAGGTTAGGGGCTGACGTGCTGGAAAGCAGCTCTGTGGAAAGGGACCTGGGAGTCCTGGTGGAAAACAGGACGACCATGAGCCAGCAATGTGCCCTTGTGGCCAAGAAGGCCAATGGTATCATGGGGTGCATTAAAAAAAAGTCTTGTCAGAAGGTTGAGCAAAGTAATCCTCTCCATCTATTCTGCCCTGATGAGGCCACATCTGGAGTATTTTGTGCAGTTCTGGGCTCCCCACTTCACAAAAGACAAGGAACTACTGGAGAGAGTCCAGCAGAGGACTACAAAGATGATCAAGGGAATGGAGCACCTCTTTTATGAGGAAAGGCTGAAAGACCTGTGTCTGCTTATCCTGGAGAAGAGAAGACTGAGAGGGGATCTCATCAATGCTTATAAATATGTAAAGGGTGGATGTCAATGGACGGGGCCAGACTCTTTTTGGTGGTGTCCAGAGACAGGAAAAGAGGCAATGGGCACAAATTGAAACACAGGAAATTCTATCTGAACATAAGGAAAAACTTATTTGCTTTGAGGGTGACAGAGCACCGGAACAGGCTGCCCAAAGAGGTGGTGGAGTTCTGACTCTGGAGATATTAAAAACCCACCTGGATGCATTCCTGTGCAACCTGCTGTAGGTGAAGCTGCTTTGGCAGGGGGGTTGGACGAGGTGATCTCCAAAGGTCCCTTCCAACCCTTACCATTTTGTGATTCTGCGATAAATTATTATTATCATTTATAATAATAAAAAACACAAACACCCTCCCAAAAAAACCCTACAATCTGTGGCTTAGACATGAAACAATTGTTAAATATCTGGTGAAAAATGATATATTAAATTTGATGCTTGATTTATCAGGGGCCCAATTCACTAGTGAAAAGGCTATAATTAGGCAATGCAGTCTGAGATATACATATATAAGACTTAAAAGATACTGAGCAAGTCACTTCACCTCTTGTGTTTCAATTACTTTCTCTGCAAAATAGGGATTATGAAGATAATTATCTCATTTGTAAGCAGTTTGAGTTCTACAAGTAAAGAGCAATATACAAATGCAAGGTGTTACTCTCAACATCAATAGCAATTAGATTTGATCTCAAGAAATGTAAATTAGGAGTAGCTCGACTGATTTTAATGGAATTATACCAGTTTGTAGTTATCTGCTGTTTAGAAAAGACTGACTAAGAAGCTATGGTAATTGAAATGCACAAAGAAATAGGATCATTATTAAATAAAAACAGACAAACAAATATTTCACAGATTACCTGGAACACTCATGGTAGAGTGTCTTTTAATAACACCTCTCTCAGTCTTTCTCCCTGTGAAATGTGCTAAAGCTAGAAACACAGGGAAAAAATAGAAATAATGTGATCTGTTATGTATATATTATTTTAGTTTCTATTAAGATTAAGAGAACATAACAATTACAGAAGGAATTCTTTCATGGAAAGAAACAGGCATCAAAATGACCATGAAGACTGAAATATTTTTCTAGATCTTTCTTCAGCTCAGTCGTGAGCTTCACTGATTTGCATAATATGTAAGGTAAACTGGTGTATTTGCCATAATATTACTATGCTGTGTTATCCTCTTTTTTTTTTCAATGAGTATGACTGAAAAATTAAAACCTTATACAATTGAAATTCTATTAACGTTGTTATAGAAACAGTGGTGTAAATTTATTTTCTGGAATTTCATTTTATTTCATAACTTTTTTTTTTGAGGATACATTAAATTTAGTTCAATTAGAAAAGGTCACAAGTAGTTGTCTGTTATATCATGAGCCTTTTCCACCACAGAAACAAGATAATACTGCTGTTACTCTAAATTCTTTCTTTAGATCTGAGATCATCATAGAAAGATGGTCAGGAAGCTGTCTAGTATATTGCTTACTTACTTACTATTTTTGTATTTAGGGATAAAAAGTTTTTTTTGTTTCTGGATTTTATAGCAGACTTTAAGTAAATAACTGTCTTGACTTGGCAAACTCACTTGGACAAAATGGTCTCAGATCAAAGCCATCGTTCAGCTGAGATTAGGTTTGTACTTTTTCAGAAAGGAATCTTTAACATGGTATCAAGGAGAAAACAGTATTTTCATAATAATTTATGGTTAACCTACAAAAGAAATCTTGCTTGGTGTTGCAGGTATTCACAAGTGATAGTGATCTTGTCATGTCATGTCTTTAAACAGATTACTTGCAAATTTCCAACTACAGAAAATACAAAAGTCCTAAAGTCAGCAACACAGCTGAACAGTTTTGAATCATCTAGAATAGGTGACAGTACTAACTTCAGTTCAGTGGTTAGTTCAGGTCATTCTCTCTCTCTCTCTCTCTCACACACACACAAACACACACACATGCACAGAACTATGATCCTACAGATAAAACCTGTTTTTACAAGAGCCACATTAAAAATCAGGAACATGGTCATAATTACCATTAAAAATATTTTAATTGCACAACTTCATTACTGCAATCAGTAGCTATTTTACCATCTAGTTCTGTAAATAGGAATTGAGATCTATCTCATTAAAATGGATTGTTATCTATGATACACAACGTTCCACAGGGCTTCACTGCAAGACTTCTAGGCTGAGGTTTTGTAAAATAAATGAAATAATACTTTCCCCTTTTGATATTTAAGCATTTCCCCTTGAGCCAAGAATGAAGTGTACTGAGATGCAGAATGTTTTTTCCTTTTCCATTGTGTAGGGATTTTTTTTTTTCCTTTTCTTATTTTTTTTTAAACAAAACAAAACAAGCCAAAATAGTTTTAGAAGCTAATAGTCCAACTGTGTAGGGTTTGAATGAGCCAGTGTAATCCTAGCTTTACTGATGATTAAGTCAAACTGCTTTGAAGAAGATCCGTGTGTGCAGCTTTGTTCTTTGGTAATACAGTAAAAACTAGCCCTTCAGATTATGTAGATGTAAGTACTAGCAATAAGACAATACCAAATACTAGCACAGCGTTCTAAAAATTGTTAGTAAGAATTATACACTTTCATTCAGAGACTACTTCCCTCATATTTCTTTATATTTATGCTTCTCCAGACAGACAAAAACATCCTTTTTTTTCCCAAAAATTTTTGCAAGACTCTTCAATGTATGGCCTAACAGTCCACATAGCTCTATGAGCAGAGGCCATGACTTTCATAACATGCTAAGGAGTACCACACTGAAGACATCTCCTAAGCTGTAATTGCCCTGGGTGATCACAGAGACATTTCAGGTCAGACTGATGTGCTTTCCAGGGTTATCAGCTCCCTCATAGTAGCTGGTATATAACCTTGCTTCACATTAGAGCTACTTTCTGTTCCTATTCTGAAATATTTAAACCTGTCGCAGTCACCAAACCCAGTTCATTTAGACAAAGAAAGTGTGGGTCTGTTGCAGTCTCTATTCACTCTGTTATTTGTTTTTTTTACACCAGTGTGTACCAGTACTGCATGTTTCAGAGGAAGACATGCAGAACCCCAACAATGGGCAACATCTTAGACTTTCTGTTATTCATCAGAACAATACTTGTTGCTTTGTTATTTCACAGAGGGTTTATGCCAGGTTCAGATGCTTTTTCATTCCTTGGGAACCAGTGATGGATTGATCTCACTAAACTTCAAGCTTCTAGTCTTAGGCTCCTTGCCTAAACTAGTCTTATGTTCTCCTGTGGGAAAAAAAAAAACAAAACCACCACAAAACAACAAACCCACAAAAACAAAAAACACTGCCAATAGAAAAACTGTTCAATATCTAGTGTGTGGATGCAAAACATACTGTAAACCTTTAAAAAAAAAACCCAGATTTTGAGAATGCTGCAGTCACAGCAATCAAAATATCACTTGTATAGGGATTTTCAGACTAAGCCAATGAGCATATCAAGGGAAGGGGATGGATAACCTTATCAAGAGAAGGGAATGGATGGGAAGAGGAAGGAAGATGTTTTCAGGAGGAAAAGTAGCATGTAGTAAGGTTAAATGAATTATTGTATTCAAGCTTTTAAGACGCTGTTATTGGTAAAGTAACTTTCTAAAGGAAAATAGTTTAGAGTGTGAAAGAATATCTGAAAAATGTCACTTTAAAATATATATAAATTACCAAGGTTATTCTAACAACCTGTTAAAAGAAGACATTCTAATATCCTCCACATTCTAATAATTTATTCTGAATTTCAGCCAAAAACTAAAAAGGTGACATTTGAAGACATGTGAAGCCTCATTTCTTTCGTTAGCTTAACTTGAACAATTGCTACAAATTTAAGCATACTAAATAGGGACAATATATACACGTTTCATAGACCATGGGCTGCTTAGACAAGAATAATTATGAGAAGGGAGACAAATCCCTAGTGCCAAGCTGGGAAGTCAGGCCAACGAGGGAAGGTGAGTCCCAGCAGGGCAGGAGGCCTGGCATGGCATGATGACAGCACTGCTCAGGCAAGGACTAGAGGATGGAGCTCAAACAGCAGCTCTCCTGTTAAGGAGGGAGGCTTCTGATGAGAGCCCTTGCAGCTCTTTCTCACAATTTTGTTGTTACCACAGCAGTCTGGACCATGGTTACAAAATTGTGATACAGCAGAGGGGACTTTGAACATAGGGAGCTAAAATGCTGGGAAAGGGGAAGTGGTTGCAGACCTGTTGGTACACTCAGGGCCCCAACAGCAGTTTCAATAGCAAAACTTGTGTAGCACACTCCTGCCAGCCTTGAAATGTCAGTGACAATATTCAGACTATATCCCATTCTGATGATTATTCTTCTATAATTTAAAAATTATTTCTCTGTATGTAATCATAGAATCATCTAGATTGGACAGCTGATTAGACCACAAAACTAGTTTAAATGAAAGAAAATCATGGGGTCACAGGAAAAATCAAGTTTTTAGTGCCGTTTTTGAGCCATGTAAAAGGGCACATACAAATCACCTGCTCTGGGATTAATGTCATCATTCCTGGGGTATATTTATTCATAAAAGGCACTTAACTTTGAGCAAACATATGTTTTTGATGCTGCCATCTAGGCAGAAAACTTAATGCTTTGAACAACAAGACCTTTTCTCGGTTGCTTTGTTTGGGAAAACGAAATAGATCCGGAGAATTAACTTATCCTTAGGGCAAGTTTGGAAGGTGGTCATGAAGCCTATAAAAGAACAGTGTGTTTGATTCCCCTAAAGACTACAAACCTGACAAAATGGATCCATTGATTAAGTGCAAGATTTCAGGTACATATTCCTGAGAAACTATCAAACAATTTTAAAATCAGCTGGGGATGTAGGAATATATTATATCAATTTCTGTAAAGGCAAAATAGAAGAATGAAATATTAAAGGATTAATGACAGTGTAAACAATTTTTTTTTCCTCTTAATAGAACAAAGTCATTATTTGGTCAATGGATTTAAAATGTAAATCTCCACAGTTTTAAAAAGGTTCTTCTAAAATAACATTAGGTTCCTTTTTTTCATAATGTTAAAGTCCAATGATTTTCATAATTTCTATTCATTACTCTGAATATCTAGACTGGAATATTTGCTGTCATCTGCTGTGTTCCTAAAATAAGATTTATCAGAGTTTTGCTATGAAAAAATCCTTTTTGCATACCAAAGAGATACCAGGCATAGTAATTCAAGTTGTGGTCAATGCAAACAAATTGTGCATTGCAAATAGACTTCTACAAGTGCTGAATTAAAACAGAATCACAAGCTTTCCATCTCTTAATTTGCATTTCTTGTTTCAGGCAGTAAAGTGCTGTAAAAAGAATTCTGCAACAATCTAAAATTCTAAAGGTATGTAGTATTACACAATAGCACAATCCTTGGAATAAATGTTAAAGTACTTTTGCCTCTTTTATCAAATTATTATTTACTTCAAAAATAATTTTTAAAAAACTCCTGCTTTTGATTGGAATTCAGAATACTAGTGACATTGCACCTCCCCATAACTGCTGACTAAATAGGTCAAGAAACTGGAGTAGGCAGAAGAAGAATAACAGAATATTTGAGGCTGGGAGGGAACTCTGGTGATCATCCAGTCCAACTCCTCCTGCTCAAAGCAGGGTCACCTAGGTCTGGTTCCTCAGGGCCACATCCTCCTGGGTTTTGAATGTCTCCAAGAGCGGAGACTCCAGAACCTCTCTGGGTAACTTCTTCCAGTCTTTAACCACCCTCACAGTAGGAAGTGTTTTGTTACATTTAAAACTAATTTCCGGTGTTTTGGTTTGCCTCTTGTCCTCTCACTGGTCATCACTGAGAGAAGTCTGCTCCTTCTGCTTTGCTTCCTACCATCGGGTAGGTATATGAGTTGATCAAATGTCCCTGAGCCTTTTCTCCAGGCTGAACAACCCAGCTCTCTCAGCCTTTTCTTCTATGCCAGATGCTCCAGCCCCTTCATCATCTTCGTTGCTCTTTTCTGGATTTGATCCAGTATGTGTCTGTCTATCCTGGGGAGGCCAGAACGGGACCCAGCACTCCAGACGTGTCTCACCAGGGCTGAGTAGAAGGTAAGAACGACCTCCCCTGACTTGCTGACAGTGCTTTGCCTAAAGCAGTCACAGGTGCTATTGGCTCACAAGGGCAGGTTGCTGCCTCATGTTCAACTTGTCCACCAGAACAATGAAGCAAATCTGCTTCAGCAAGTCCCCAGTACATACTGGTGCATGGGATGATTCATCCGCAGGAGCAAGACTTTTCATTTTGTGCTGAAAATCTTCATAAGTTTCCTGTTGGTCATTTCTGCAGCTTGTTGAGGTCCTTCTGAATGGCAGTTCAATCATATGGTCTATCAAACACTCCTCTTGGTTTTTATTATCCGCAGACTTACTAAGGCTGCATTTCTGTCACATTATCCAGGTCATTTTGATTGTCTTAAGCAGTATGGGACCAAATATCAGCCTCTCAGTGCACCACTACCGTCTGTCCTCCAGCTGAACATCATGCCACTGATCACAGCATTTTAGCCAGTTTTCAATCCACTTTGTTGCCTGCTTTTGTAGACTGTATTTAATCAGTATGTCTACGAAGATGTTACAAGAGATAGTGCTGAAAGTCTCACTAAAGTCAAGATAAATAGCACCCACAGCTCTTCCCTTATTTCCAAGCCAGGCATTTCTTTACAGAAGGCCATCAGTTTGGTCAGGTTGGAGTTCCCCTTCACAATTCTATGCTATTTCCCATTACCTTCTTGTCCTTAACATGTTTACAAGTTTAAATGGTTTCCAGGATTATTGGCTCCATCACCTTCCCAGAGACTGAAGTAGGCTGATGAGACTGTAGTTCCCTGGATCTTCCTTCTTGCCATGCTTAAAGATAAGAGTGATTTTTTGTTTCTTCTAGTCTTCAGAAACCTCCCCTGATTGCCTTTTATTGAGCATGGTCTTGCAATGACATAGGCCACCTCCCTCAGCACTTGCAGGCAATGGCCACACACAGAAGAAAGGCTGTTGCACTGGTTCTGAGTAGAGAGACATCTTTTCTGAATTTCTACGTGTTTTAAAATGCTAAATTCCAGGATCTTAGTTAAGGTTGATCTAAACAGTGTTTAAGCCCTTCTGCATTACTTTTGACAAAACCTGACATGATTCTAAGAAATGTTTCAACAGTGCAGTCAGTGCTGTGTCTTTTAATGGGAATAAAAATATTCATTTGCCAGTGCCGTCATTCTTACTGTATAAAATTCACTTCTCATAAACAATTTTCACTAGTAAACTTACCAAATTTCTTTTAGAATTTATTTTCTTATCCAAAATACTTAGAGTTGCCTCACATTTTTTTTTTTTTGTTTGGGGTGTTTGGTTTTTTTTTTGTTTTGTTTTGTTTTCAGTTAGGCATCTAATTTTGCTCTATTTTCTGTAACAGAATTAAGGACAACTCCCTACAACTTCTAATGTGTCTGTTATTCAAGACTGCCACTTTTCTATGCCATTTGCATTAACTGTAGGAAAGGTCACCGACCATCAGCAGAAACCTTCCTGCTTGTCGTTCACTGTTGAGAAGACTCATTTTTTTTGTATTCCAGGTACATGGTGGTAAAGACTGTGAGCACATTTTTATTTTCTGAATGGACAGAATAATGTAATTTAGGACCATCTGGAGAATTCTGGTTCTTTTAACCCATTCAATGAAATGCAAGAATGCTGGCTCAGTAGCATAGAAACATAAACGTCTCTAAGGAATAGAGAGTGGACTAACTAAATTGTTAAGTATGGAATTTTGTTAAAGAAGAAACAGCACTGAAATTAGTTTTGTTAAAGTTTCTGGGTTTTAACTTGATCAGAAGCTCCAATTGTTTCCAAAGTAAACACTCACTGTATTTGTTTTCCAGATTTTATATCTTTTCTTTCTTTTTCCATCTCTTTGCAGTCCTGGCATTTTACAGGTTTTATTGCAACAGAATTTTAAATGCAAGTGCTTTTTGCTTGATAAAAATAGCACATATCTACATTGTGAGATATTTTGTATCACATCACAGATCAGTACCTTCCTAAAGTGATTGTGAAGAGTCTGGAATAATTTGCTTTGGATAGAATAATCTAAGTAACAGTTACCAAAAAAAAGAGCCCTTAAGCAAGTCACGAAAACCAAGTCTTTTGTGGTTGTCCAGAAATATAACTCCACATATACTGTGATGAATTAGACTGGAACATGCTCAGGAAATGAATTATAACAGTTTTAACAACCTTAAACTATTCTGCTTAAAACAGAACACTATTTGCATTTAATCACTTAACATTTAAACTTTAATCATTTGCATGGTTGTAATGTGTTCAATATTAAGCATCACATTGCAGCTCCGTTGAGCTAAAGTCTTGCGTAATTTAATGAAGAAATACTCATACTTGAATGCTACAAATCAATGAAGTGCTGGTATCTAGTTTGGAAGAAGTGGGTAGTTATACAAGCTGTCAACAAATATTTGGGGTTTATTACAATAATCACACTACCATTTTTGTAACTGGTTTATGTTTAAAGCTGCATTTTTAATGGTAACTGAGAAATTTGATAAAGCTTTTTTTTTTTTTTAGTCAAATCCTTGGTCTTCAAAAAACATGGATTTCCTTTGCTTGTATACCTGTCATTTAAAAAGAGAAAACAATTTAAAACCAATTTTTTTTATTTTTTTATTTTTTAAGTATAATGGAATGGATGGAATGTGTAACACAAGTTTCTTAATATTCTTGAAAAGTCTTTTGTCTTGTATAGTGCTAGGAAGAGAAGCAAAATGTTGCTTATCATGAAGAGTGTCAGAATCTATATTTTGCAATAAACATAAAGGGTTTTTTGCGCGATAATTTCTTACTTGGTCTTGTAATTATCAGGATAGAAAAATAAGAGAAAATAAAAGAAAAAAACCCAAAAACAAAATAAACAAAACCTTCAAGAAGACAGCTTTTGCCAACACTTAGAAAACCTAATATTCTTGAACTCAAGATTCCCACAATTCTTAGTTAGGTTTTAGAGCAAGCAATACGAGTTTTCTTAATGCAAAGTGAACCTTTTAATAGTCATGAACTGCACAACTACTTTGACATAATTAACTCTACCTGAATACATGATACTCTAGAGTCATGCAGTTTTTCATCCTGATGGCACACTGAAGAAAAACAAAAAATATATAGCTAGCAATAGCACCACCATTCCTAACGGTGCTTTATTGCTGGGAAGATCTGAGTACAACAGCTGCCTTCCAAATCTACTTACCGTCATGATTTATGTTCTCTATCACTTTCAACTGGCTTAGCACAGATTGCTGTGTTCAGGATATGACTACCTGTTGAGGAAGAATAAGGCAAACACCATTGTTACTGTTATGTCTTTACTGTACTCGGTTTTAGTTACAATACATCGCAAATGTTGATGGTCTATCAGTGACATCACTGATATGAGCCCCCAGTAAGCAGCACACCTCCCCAGAGAGTGCATCAGGTCAGCAAAACGGTACCTCTGTACCTCTCAGAAGAGAGTCACCTACTACTACCATCCATCGCCTTTTCTTAATTTGACTGGTCATAATATGGGGAGCAGATCGGGTTGCCTTACTCAGCTGCAGCTCCTCTCTGACACAGTGGGTCTTTCTTCTTTACTCTGCAGAGTGGCGAAACAGTTCTGCAAGGTCACCTCAGTTTCTGGGGGAAGTCTCTGCCACCTGCCAGTCCTTGCCGTCACAAGCTTACATTCTTCTCTGTTAAAAAAATCAAACAGCCAGCCTGAAACTGTAAAGAAAGTGAGGATATTTACAATATTTTTTTTTTTGAAGCTTAAGATGAAGTAGGTCAATCAAAGCAAACGCTCATTGGGATATCACTCACTTTGTATATCACTCTGCTCTAATATTTTGGATGCCCAGTTAGAAGAGTATTGAAGTACCATCAAAAACGTAAACTACCAAAAAACTTTGATCGAATACGTAATATTTAGAACAATATAAATTGTGTTAGTGAAGTTCAGCATAGCTTTTTCAGACGATGGAGAGTGCAGAGTAACTGTGACTAAGTAAGGTACATCTAGTATGCAACGGCAATACCAGGCATTATCAGTACCCTCCTAGCATTAAAAGGCAAAATATGTTTTCTTATCAATATATCTATATTATAACATGATTGAATACTTGTACTTATGTCAGAACATGTTGTTTGATGATCTATTTTTATTTGGCTTCAGTGCTCCTCGCTTTTTTCTCTACCTAATGCCTCAGTGCTCTTTCTTCAATGGCTGCCATCGGAGGATTCTGTCTGTTCATCTGCCTTTGATTCCAATCCCTGCATTCCTGAATCCAGATCAGGAATCCAGTTCCGGAATCCAGTTCCTGTCCATCACTGAGTCTCAGAGACTTTCCCAGTGCCTGCTGGTGATGTGATCATCATCCTGGGAGCTTGATATGGTTTTGCATATATTTCATTATTTTATTATTAATATTTTCATTAAAGTAGTTTAGTGCCTTCTAAACTCATAAGTCTCTTTCTTTCCTTGAAGACCCAGGTTGGGTAGAGAATCTGTTGTTCACCTCAATGGCCAGTCTGGCCTAAACCATGACATGCCTGTATATGTATGGGGAAGGCTTACTTTAACATTTTCCTTAACAGCCCCTTTGAGTGACATAGTTCCATCATGACTTAGTAAAAAAAATAATTCCTTTATCCAGTTGATTTGAGTCGTTGTCAAAAGTAGTTTTTACAATAGCATCTTGTTTCAAGAACAATAAATAGCGTTATCTAAGAAAGAACTGAATATGGAACAACTTTGATGGTCTTGAGTTCTGATGAAGTTTGTCTTCTGAAGTTTACTGTGCCTCTAACTTTCTACTTTTTCCTATTCATTTTATACCTTATTTTAGCAGGCAATTTGTTATCCACTGCTTTAATGAAGAGGTTGCATGCAGATTTTATAGAGAAAAAAGTGTAAAACATTAATTTACATACATACGTCACAAAGAATGAATGTCAAATGAACCTGTAAATGTTCATTTTCAACATTATATTTAAAAATTCCTTTTTAATATATGATGAAATCATTCACCACACTATAATTTTTTTGGTCTCTCATGACAACGTGTTTTGCTGTTTGTATGCTTTCAGTTGGATACTTCATAAAATAAAACCTTTAAAAATGCATAATTTACAGGGAAAGTCTTCAGAGATGGCTGGTCTCAACTAAGGTGAATCTTGCTTGTCTGATGATATTACAACAGACTTCGTTATATTTATTTTATTTTTCTTTAAATAGAAAGCTGAAGACATTCAAACTTGAACTAGATGATGGTTTGGGCTTATATTGTTAAAGTGCTCTGTAGCTTGAGGATGTAACATCTCATCGTGTAATGTATAATCTCATAGCCCAAGAGAGATTTGTTGGAAAATTTCCACCCATAAAACACATCAATTTTTCTGAAAAAAACTTATGATCTGTACACATAAATCATGAATGCGGATTACTTTAATGGTTCTTATGAGGAGGTACATGAAATAGATGTGATCTGTTGTGTTTGAACTTTTTGAAGAGTGGAAAGAAAGGGATCAAGGTGGATCCGAGAGAAACCAGAGTGGAAAAATGGAGAGGGGAGGGGATGCCGGTCAGAGCATTTTTATGCCCAAGCCTCAGGTGTGATCACCACCTCTCTTCTTGTTAAACTCTACTCCTGGATATTTATATGTGTGCTCTCTAGTGCGTGTTTGTGTGCACATGTGTGTATACGTGAAATTGCTAGAGAACTTCCAGTGGAACAACAGGAGAGTAACGATGAGAGCTCAGGAGACCAGCAACTAGAGGAACTGGGATCTGGGGTCCACCCCTGGATAGATCAAGTGTTTAGGAACAGCTACCAAAGCAGTCCATATGCATAAACTTCTGTCCTGGTTAACCAAATACGAGGAACAGGGAAGTCTATACTGTTCATTTCTATGTGAGTGTTCTTTGTGTTTACACAGGTTTTAGAGTTCACTAAAGCCATTTGTAGTGGAGGAGGGAGGAAATCTCTGCTGAGTCCCCAGGCTAGCTTATGGGAGCACAGCCATGAAAGGGAAGCCAGCTTCCCCAACAATCACCTCTACCCTTCATTAAATAACTTGTGAAAAGGCTTACAAAATCTGTATTGAAATGTTCTTTATGCCTATTTATAACCAAAGAGTTTGTTTATGAAGGAAAACCTGTATGCCACAGGGAACAGAGACATAACAGTTATATAATTAAATATGAAACTTTACACAGCTTACATCTTAGCACAGAATTTTTTCAATATGCTTATGAAATTCTTATAATGCAGAAATATTTCATATAAAAGTTGATTCATGCCAAAATGCTTCACAAAAACCCAAAATAAAACATGTGTATGTACAACCCTGGATTAATGTCTGGAAATTAAGTGAATCCAGCCAAATGCTATATGCTGCCAAGATGCATGTCTTATTGGTTCTCTCTTACAAGGTTTCCACTGCAGAATCAGAAATATCTTACTGTTTGTCCTTTTTTGCTTGTAATAGTTTGACAAGGTACTGTATAAACTGTAAAAGATCCCTTCATTTTATATTTTTCCATTTGATTTTAGTGCCTGAGCTGTAAGCTTGTTATCATTTCTACTTGTGAAAGATATGAAAAGCCCTTTCAGACCACGCTCTTGATTTACTTATCACTCCTGCCCTTTTCTGCCTAAACATATCCAGACATTTCTTTAGACTAACATGACAAAATATAATTATATTAATCACTGGGTTTTTGTTGTGTGATGTAGCTGTGTAGTGTCTTGACCCTGGCCAGCAACCTAGAGCTCACCAGCCACTCACTCACCTCATCCCCACAGTGAGGTAAGTGGGAGAATCAGAAAAGCAAAACTGTGAAAAACTTGTGGATCAAGTTAAGAATCGTTCAATAAGTGAAGAAAAAAATTGAAAGAAAATCAAGTGGTGCAGAAGCAATCACTCACCACCTCCCACCAGCAGACTGACACCAAGATAGTCTCCAAGGAATGGATACTTTGGAAAGACTTTTCCCTCCAGTTTAATTGCTGAAAATTATGTTAGATGGCATGGAATATCCCTTTGGTCAGTTTGGGTCACCTGTCCTACCTGTGATGCTTCTCTCTAACCCACCCAAAGCATACTCACTATGGGGACAGAGTCAGAAACAAGGAAGGTCTTTATGCTGTGCAAGCACTGTTCAGCAATAGCCAAAATATTTGTGTGTTATCAACACTGTTTTAGTCACAAACATAAAACACTCAACCATACAGCCTGCTATAAGAAGTGTGGCCAGCAGGTCAAGGGAGGTGATTTTCCCTCTCTACTCCATTGTTGTGAAACCCCATTTGGAATACTGTGTCCAGCTCTGGAGCCACCAACATAAGAAGGACATGGACCTGTTGGAACGAGTCCAGAGGAGGGCCATGAAGATGATCAGAGGACTGGAACACCTCTCCTATGAGGACAGGCTGAAAGAGTTGGGATTGTTCAGCCTGGAGAAAAGAAGACTCCAGGGAGACCTTATAGAGGCCTTCCAGTACCTAAAGAGTGGCTACAGGAAAGATGGGAAGGGACTTGTTATCAGGGAGTATAGTGATAGGATGAGGGGTAATGGTTTTACACTGAAAAAAGGTAGATTAAGAAATTATTTACTGTGAGGGTGGTGAGACGCTGGAACAGATTGCCCAGTGAAGCTGTGGATGCCCCATCCCTGGATGTGTTCAAGGCCAGACTGGATGGGACTTTTAGTTACCTAGTGCAGTGGAAGGTGTCCCCACCCATTTCAGGGGAGTTGGAACTACATGATCTTTAAGGTCCCTTCTAACCCAAACCATGTTATGATTCTATGATTCTATGAGGAAAATTAACTCCAGTGCAGCCAGACACAGTACAAGCTGCTAGATCACCAGATAACTTTTAGGGCAAGTTGATAGACCTAATTCTACAGGCGCTATTGACTCTGTAGGATTTAGGTTTACCAACTTGTTTTAAAAGCCTTTCCCTTAAGCTTAGACTTTATTCCTAAAGTTATCTGTACTTTAAACACTCTTTTCCCCAGTGTTACTGTAATTTGTTTAGTTGTCTGCCATAGCTTGCCTCTTAAAAGAACACAAGAGATGTTAAGAAGCAAGCTTGCCATACAGTTTTTTTCAATTAAGGAAAAAAAAACAGAATTTACAGACCGTTAAAAACACGTTTCAATTTTCAGTATGCCTTTCCCCAGCTTCTCTTTCCCATAACGGTATCTTTGTAGAAGGAAGAGTGGTTGCATTCAGAGTAAGAGGGTTTTCCATTCAGAGTAAGAGGGTTTTCATCTATGTCATCAGAGTCCTAGGCTCCCCTTTCTCCCCTTTCTCTCCATCACCTTGAGCTACAACTCTTTATAGCATCCCACTGCTTCTGCCAATGACTATGTTCACATCATGAAATCATGGACCTCTGCCTGGTGATTTTATTGACAAAGCCATCTCTTTCTCATGGTGACACTTCCCCCCCCCCCCACCTTTTTTCTTTTTTTTTTTTTTTTGGAGCAAGTTTGTAGACTGGGATCTTGGATACAGGATGTTCTCTGTTGAATAACCCTCAATGATTAGGGCTGTATTACTGTATTACTGCTCTGTTAGATTTGCAGTTCCAATTGAAATTGAAAAAACACCTGCAAAGCTAAACTATATATATATATATATAGTCTCCCCAAAACAACACAGCAAACTTTCACATAAAAATCAGCCTTTCTTTCATGGAACTTGTGTTCTTAATTAAAAGCCTGATACAAAGATTTATAGGGCTTGATTCTCACTGAGAAGGCTTCCTATACATTTTACTGAAAACATCTATGGTGCTTAAACCTTTTTAAAACTCAGGCTAAAGAGCTGAACAAAATGCAGGTATTTAAATAAGAATCAGACTTGGCATTTTTCAACTTTTGCAAAATCTAAAAATTATTCCTTCTTTTTATTCCAAGGAATGGTATTATTTAGCTCTGTTTCCATTCATGTTATTTAAGTTTGAGGTGGGTTTTATGTCTTTTTTCAGGTGTAGTCTTTTACAAATAAGATGCCCAGTATGTAAAGCTAGAAAGATTTTGCACGAAAACATTAGAAAAGTGGTTTGACTTAATGGAGTGGAGAATGATATAGGTTCAAGTGGCTTTCAACTTTTCAGAGCTATAGCTTAGTTCTATATTTTTAATAGTGACAGCATGTTCATTTCATTGAATGATGACATCCTTTTGAAAAAGTGATAAGAAGAGTCATGGAACATTTGAGTAAGCACTGCTGATTTGTGGTTGCAGCTCTCGATGCCTGCAGTGTAACTGCCAAGCAGAATTACTGTATCTGCTGTTTATTACACTCCAAATGATTGACCTATGTGAATCCTCCTTACCTTGAGCCCAACAAACTGCTGACTTACTTCTAACTTCAAGTAAGTAAAACAGTGACTTTGGAGCCAACTCAACACTGTTACTCAAACTTGCATCAAATACATTCCTCACTTCCATTAGGACTGTCACTTGGAAGTAACTGACTGGAACATAAAATAATTGTCTTTTCTTGCTTTCTCTGCAGATTGTCCAATCACTTTTTTCCCCCACAACAGAATGATGACAGGGTAAATTTGCACACACTGATTCCAAATATATTTAAGAGCATTTAACAAAATGCATTTTTGTCTGAGGAACATTAATAAATAACATTTGAGGTTTCACTCTTCATTTAAAATGGATTTTGAAATGACTGATGACAAATTAGAGCACATTACAATTTTTTTCAACTGCAAAGGCATCAATGTTTTCGCTCCATGTAACTCATAAAAAAAACCTAGTAGGGAAGAAACAACTGTAGAGGAGAAAAAAAAGGGAAGAAAAAAGAGGGGAAGGGGAAAGAAATGAAGCTTTTTGAAAAGATGTGAATTTCTTCATATGACTGAGATTCATGCTAGGACTTTTAGAAGATCTACTAAACTTTGCTGGACCTGTTGTCATTTTCATACAATATATCATGAGAATATATGGTACATTGCATAATTAATTTAGAATATAGGACATTGCAGTAGGAAAAGCTATAGTTATCCAGGAAAAGTCATCAAATTGTAAGCAATGCAAAAAGATTTAGAAACTGCGTTTTTTTTATTGGAAAGCTGCGCTAATATACCCTGAATTAAAAATATACCTTTCCTTAAAAAAACAAGTTAAAAATATTCTTCCGAAGAACAAACACACTTAGAAGATTTACAGCGCCATTGATGGATGTAAACTAGATGGACATATGGCTGCTGACCTTGTTTTAGAAAGGTGGAACAGGAAGTTGATGAGGTGATCTGCCATGGTCCCATCCCCGCAGAATGATTTTGTGATTCTATGGCTGATGTGATCTCAGTAAAAGACAGGGAGACATGAGTCTCACATTTTAAAGGGTTTTATTGAGAAACATAAAAAAGAAATTGGAAGGAAACACTTAGAAATTAAAACACCGAAAGTGAAAAAAGAAAAAAAGTAAGAGACGATTATAACATTTTGGTGTTAATACCCTTTTAGTAATCATGTTGTGATGTGTTGTTATTAATGATGAAATTAATATGATCTCAGAAACTTCTTTTATCAGTGAAGTGGTTAGCTATATACTGCACCAAATCCTTAGCAAAAAGCAGATGTTAGCTAAAGCTTCATATATTTGTCTAAGATATCAAATTATATTATCCTGAAATGGTACGCTTCTCCTCCCTTACACAAGGAGAATAATATAGTCAAGACTACCAAATCACCTAGGAAAGGACAGGCACAAGCATAATAGATTGCAAAGCTCCCCCAAAATCTCTTTTTATTTGGGACAACTTCTTTCAACTCTGGAAATCAGTCCTGAGGGTTGGATAAAAGAGGATGGTTTCTCTTCCACTTCTCAGTCTTTCAGTATGTGCTGCACTTTTATCTTATCTGTATGGTCTTTGATTTCCTTGAGGTTTGCTTATTTATTTATTTATTAATTATCGTGTAACATTTGTAATCTAGATATATGTAAGACGAATCCATGCTCTAGAAAGGTTTTGAGGTAAATGTTTCGGAAGTTAAACTTTGTGGTAATATATAATAAAAAACCCCTCTCATTTGCATGGTATTCTCTACATTCCCTTGGGATGTATTGTGTCAGAAAAAAAAAAAAAAAGTGAATAAAAACTTACGTTAAGTTATGCTAGATGGGAAAAAAACAAAGTGAAGATTAGAAAGGTGTGTGGGGAAAAAAAAACAGTAAAGGTTAATGTGGCTGATAAGTAAATCCATGGCAGTTTAGGAAATTTTCAATTGCTATCAATTTTACATAGAAGGCTTTCAAATGATATCGTGATGGGGCAGAATAAAACCTCAGTGGTATCAAGAAAAAGGTGAGAAGGATAACTGGAAAAGAATGAACTTGGTTAAGACAGCTAGAAAAAGCTAACAAAAGCTAATGAAAAGAAAGGCAGACATTAAAAATAGAACCAGTTTTGGGGGAATTTGAAAAAGCAAAAGTGAGCAACTATAAAAGGAAATGTACACAGAAAAGAAAGAAAGCAGTGATAAAGAAGATGATTCCATTAATAAGCATACCACTCTTCAAGTAAAAAATGTTAGATAAGTATGAAAGTAATATAGTGTAATATAATAATAGGACAATACAAATGCATATACAGAGAAGCCCATCACAGAGATATTCTTCTTAGGGTAGAGTTCAGCCTGTTAGTTATTTTTTGGTAGTAAGAGGGAAATAGTTGAAATAGAAAAGTTAAATGTCACATTATGTTATTTGGTTAATTGAATAAAAACCTTCCCAGTACCCAAAAGATCAAAGAACCTGATGTATTTGTGTAATCAAAAGAAATATAGTACCTTAGAATTTAATGTAGCTTGAAATATTCATCATGCATGTTTAAGTATGCAGCACCAAATTCATCTGTAAAAACGTATAAAACTGCTCAAATGAAGGTACTTAAATTAAAAAAAATACTGTTTTTAAAATGAATAGTTTTATGTCAATAAACTAAGGCAGTACTCAATAATTTACTACATTGACATTATGCAAGCTAATGTAAGACTTGAAGTCCCCTACAGAAATTCACATTTTCTAACTGAATTTAAGAAATACATCTGAAAACCTTGCAGATCCCACTTGTTCCTTTAAGATGTTTATGAGTTTGATACTTCAAGACTTTTGTGGTAATACTTTTCTCTATTACAGAAATAGAATTATATTGTGGTTTCTGTCCATGCAATATATCATAAAACAAGCAAAGCAACATTATTTGAATTATGAATCCACAGAGTTAAATGCACCCTCTATTTAGTAAAACGTGGCCAAAATGTTGCACAAGAACAGACCTAGCCCAGCATCCTGCTTCTATAGTAGGTAGCAGATGACGGGAACTCTTCCTTTGCTGCTTTTGGTTGCCTGTGTGGGATAGTGACTGTCAGTCCCAACCTCTTTCCTAACAGCTGAGAACATCATTATTCCAACATGGTTTGTCTATTTTTAGAATATTTTCACCATCATTACTATGAATGACAGGTTAGATGACGGAATCCAGTGCAGTATTACAATCATCTTCGTCATCTTCCCCTAGGATGCTACAAAGTGGTCCCAAAACCACGTGAATGTCTACATGGAGAAAGATACTTTCACTATCTGACTAAGAAAACACAGTCATTGACCTTTTTTCCCCTACTGCATAGATGAGGATGCTGGGTAGTCAAGTACAGGGATAATATTTCTGTGTCTTCCTTTTTAGCTTCACCAACTTTTTCTTATTTTACTCCCAGTTCACAATGCCTTGATTTGCCTCTTCTTTCCTTATAACTAGACAATATGTAGGTGCAGGATATTTTCTCAAATTTTATGTTTTCCCTTAGGCCCCTATACATAATATGTCTTACTCTGTTACTGTCCCTTGCAATGCACCTAAAGGTGGTATGTCATTTCTTTTACCCTTCTTGAATATTTGCTTCCTTTTCTCACTTTCATGAGTCTATTCCTTCCATTTTTACACAGAATACCTTCCTCTCTTTATTAACTGCTTCTACTTGAATTGGCAAGAAAACAAACAAAAAAGCAAACAAACAGTCATGCCAAAACAAAGACATCACGTAGTTGTGCTCTCTCCTTGAAATTCCTGGAGTACTAACTCTTTTTCCAAGACTAACAAGGTCACAAAGAGTGTTCCAAGTCACCTAAAGCATCTCCCAGTTTGCGAACATCACCTGGTGAACAATAGTACGGAGGATGCCTAGAGTGGTTGTACTTCCATAGTAGCCTTATTACCCTGACAGCTGTGCTCTTCAGGAGAAGCTGATCATGGATGGGATCACACTGAGAGGAAATTGGCTGACCATGACCTCCTGGTGGGTATTTTGTAAGACTTCCACTTTGATGTTCCACTCTCTTTACTACAAATCTCTGGAAATGAACAGTAGGAAACACTCTCAGATTTACATTTTTATACCTTCTGGAACTGCTTCCAGCTTAAGTTTGACAACTTTTAGGGACAATGGGTCTGCCCTGATATCCTGATGAAAATGGGGTGGTTTTCTTTAAGTGTGTTTCATGCTATCTGTGTTCCCTTGCTGCTCTTCTGAGAATCTATTCTGACACCAATGATCTATCTTGGTCACTGGTTTAAACAAGGTTGTAGATTTGCACAAGATGTAAATTTAGTAAAATGTGGAATTTGCCACTGAAATACATACACACAGAACATCCATATTATATCACGTTTGCCAGAAACCAAAGGACCACATCACTTATTTCTTCAAGGATTTAATATTTTCTTATGCATTCCTTTCTTCTGATTCCAACACTACTTCTTCCATTTTGCTGACAGAAGTGTTCTGTCTGTGATTTTGCTTCCTCTTGATACCTCTGTTAATTTTCCTGAAAGCTGTCAGATTTGCTCACTTTCAGGTTATACTGTATACACATTCATGTCAACAATTTCTTTCTCATAGCTTACTGTTTTGAGATCTTCCATCATGTCTTTTGCTTTGTTTGAGTCCTAACTCTCACAGCTCCAAGATATGGGACTTCTTATAGACTTAAGACTTAAACTCAGAGCATGTTTTCTGGTATAATCAATGTTTCAGCATTTGATCATTCTTTGGTTTGGTCTTTGCAGACAACTCAGTTTCTTCCTCAATTCTCTACAGGTTACTACTGTGCCAGGCATTTTCCCTGTGGAACAATATTTAGAAGAATAGTTTGAGTTTCTTCCAAAATTACTAATATTTTTTTAACTTTTTTTAAAGACATAAACAATTTTCCATATCAATACACAAATGTTTGTGGAATTAAACATTTCTTTCATGGATGCCGGGCTAAATCTCTCTGCAGTTTCTGTCAGAAAAAAAGCCCAACATAATTTGTCTCTTCATAAATATGATTGTATATTCCAATGCTCTGCTCCTCACAAGAATGATAAGCAGAGAAACAGAGCCAAGCACAAAAAAAACTCTGTCATAAGAATATATGCAGAATGATACCAAACCAAATGTGGCACAGTCATCTACAGAAGTTTCTCCTAGTCCATCTTGAATTTTACAGTTAGGAAAATAATGTTCCCTATCTGGATTTACCTCACACTTTTGAACTTTTTAACTACCTATTCAATGAAAAGATAAAACACACTACTAACCTTCCCTTAGCTTCCCAAACTTTCCTTTTCTCTGTGGTTCAGCTTTTCCTCTGAAACACTTTTCACCCCTCATAATGTTACAATGACTTTACTAGTGTGCATAGGTTGCAGAAGGATTATATGATACAATTCTGAAATACCACTCTAGGTTGTCTTCCTTTTTTTTCTTTTTTTCAAATAATCGTTTTTTTATACATACTCATAAATAAGGTAATTGTCTTTGTCTTTCATGATCATATAACACTAATTCATGATGGTTTGGTCTGCTAAAACCAGAAAAAAAAAGTGTTAGTTTGGAGGTTATAAAGTACAACTGGAAATTTAGCATTTAATTTCCAGCTTACAGATACAAAACCCAAATACACACAGAGAAACACCCCATCTCACTGTAATTAATAAGGTGGCTTTGAAAAGAAAAATCTAGCCAACACTATTTTTTCACACATCCATTCTTGCCTCTGATTCATTCAATCACATTAAGTGCTATATTTCCTGATGATAATATGCTTTTGAACAAAAGAAACAAGAAAACCAATATTTTTCTCCTTTTTCATTCTACTGGCAAAATCAAAGTACACAGTAAGCACTGGTGAGGAGCAGATTCTTTCATAAGGGCAAAGTGTTATCATAATGCTTTGTTGGATTTTTTTTATTTATTCAATTATTGCTCAACAAATTAGACCAGATGGATGGTAGGTCAGTTCAAACATATCATAAAGGTAGGTGTTTATACTGGCAGTTTAAAAGCTGATCACTGTAGATGGTTTGCTTCTGTGGTTAAAACAGTAAGACAAATAATAAAATACATATTCAAATTAAGAAGAAAATATATTAAAAAAATGTAGAGAAAAAATTCTACTAACCCACAGAACTAAATGCTTCTGAATTCTTTACCAATGAGGAGTAAAACTATTACTGTGAACAAACGAGCCATGAGACATCATCATTAACACAAAGATAAAATAAAACATTCAGGTTTTGATGAAAACGGGGGAGAGAATTTCCTTTTATAATGTGTGTTTGAATCAGAAATGTGCCTGAGATAAGGAAAGTGAGCAGTTAGATTCTCCCTTGAAGTATTAAAACATACCTCCTACTCATTACAGTGGGAACTAAAGCAGTTTTTATATAATCAAAGCATCATGGGAAGTTTCCAACCTCTTTGTGTGAAATTCTTAAAACATTCTCAAAAGATAAAAACTTGGTAAGTAAAAGAAATAAATGAATTTTTTTCTTACATGCTATCTAGGGTGTATGATCAGTATATATTATTATATGTGATCTAATATATATGATCAAAATCCACATTTCCAGGAACAAAGATTTTGCATAATTATGGTAATTACCAACTGCATTGGTCTTTCTAATTTCTCTGCTTTTTCTGTCATGTTATCACAGTGATTTATCTATTACATTGGACTCCCAGGATAAAAGCAATCTGTGTTTGCTATATGCACCAACCTGCCTTTGGAGGGAGGTGGGTATCTTAACTGCTGTAGGTCTTAATGGTTCTTGGCTGCCCAGTACCATTTATCTTACATCCATCAGCTTTACAAATGCCTTTACAGCCAAACAGGTAGGATCTTTAAATTGGGCAACTGCAAGCTTGCAAAAGCTGTGCTTCAGGGAATGATAAGAAATTGTCAGCAAATCAATGTATAATCCATAGGTCATAATTATTCTAAACTTAATTTGTCACTTTTTAATACCAGATCAGGAAAAAAGCAATAAAAACAGCTTATTATGAAAGAGGCAAAGGGACTCTCAGGCATCTGGAGTTATGAGTGATTCACCACAAATAACCTTAGAGACAGGAGGGGTAGAAGGGAGGGAGGAAGGACGGAGGGAAGGAAAGAGGTAAGAGAGGAAGGAGAAAGGTGAGGGAAAACGAAGGAGGAAAGGAAAAATAAAGAGAGGGAGGGAGGGAAAGAAGGAATGAAGGAGGGAGGGAGGGAAGTAGAGAAGGAAGGAAGGAAGGAAGGAAGGAAGGAAGGAAGGAAGGAAAGGTAGGTTAGAAAAAACATAATAACTGGGGACTTTATTGTTCCAAATGCTTAAAATTTCTTTCTTAAAGAAAAAAAAAAAAAAACCACAAAAAAACCCCACAACCCACATGGAAATATATGCTGTTTTCAATTAAATAGGATGAGACTTTAAGTATTCTGATGTATTTGAAGGAACTGTCATTAACAAATGTCATGCTTGGTCTGTCCATGTCAGTCAGGCAGCTGGCACCCAACCAAAAACCTATTGTTATGGAGCTGGACTGAACTAGGTCTTTTTGTCAAGGTGCAAGCAAATTTAAGTTGCTCATGCATAAATGTGTGGGTTTGGTTGTTTTTTTTTTTCTAAAAATGGTAGTTTGTTTCTTCTCCAAACTTGCTGTATAATATTACAGGATTTTATCATACTGTGAAATGTGCCAGTATTCTAAAAGATATAGATTGTAGTCACACAGTAATAAAGACACCTTCATTAGTATTCAGATGAGTTTTGTAATTAAAGTCAATATCCTTCTGTGAATGTCCAAATGATAAGTGCAATTACAAAGATTACATTAATTTTATGAACATCTGTGCAGAATTCATAAAATCATGCCAATCCTGATGCTTTGCCAGCTTCTTACTTTTGAGAGTGATTAAAGGATCAAAATATGAAAAGACTTTCTTCTTTTGGTAAATATATGTCTTTTAAAATACACCAAAGGGGTGGGCAGTGTAGCTCAGTTTGGAAATGTGTAAGCTGATTCAGATCTGTAAGTACTGAAATTGATCCCTTTAAGTGTACTTTGTGCTATGGAGTACCGTAATAATTCATTATAGGAGATTACTGCTCTGTACAAGACAGACAAACATGGTGGACTGCACAAGTTAATTTACACTCTTTAAATTAATCCTGCTTTCTCTAAATAGGTACTGAACCAACTTTTGAGGCTACGAGGGGAAAACAAAAACAAAAACAAAAAAAAACACAAAAGAACCCTTCTCTTAGCACAGTCTAGTAATAAGGAAAAAACTGTAATGTGTTTAGTCTGAAGAGTGAAGTTCCCAGACTTTCAAATTTGGCCTTGATAAACTGGAATATTACCAGTTTATACAGCAACTCTTAACTTCTATCTCTGTTTATGAAGAATTTGTCTTGCTGCTGTCATTAGAAGTGTTTCCTTTTGTATGTACACTTGCTGAAACATAGGTGCTTGTTGCTGTTTTATGGACTCTGAAACATGAAGGGCCTCTGCACGGTCCTGAAAGATATCACCTGGGACACAGAAGAGAAGCCCATCCTGCTGTGGTAGACAGAAGCCAGGTGGGGTTCCTGAGGGAATCTCAGATGAAATTTGTCAGCTATTTTTACACCATCGAATTCTCTGATTTGTTACATGGAGTCAGAATTTGGTCCTTTAACTTCACCATTGCAGCTTAGATTGTTAGATACAGAGTAACATGGTTCTGCCTTATCTTACAAAAATACAAAGTCATAGGTCCTGTACTTTATCTACATTAGTTGCCCTGTAGATATCACCAACAGTTGAATATGAAGGCTTAAAGGAAGTAGATTGTTACGAAGAGTGCCTTTTCTTATTTTGCTCTCTGCTTAAGTAAAACCACACTAAAATATAAAACTAAAATCAAAATATATGTTTCCTGAAAGCGTGATTCTGTCACTAATAGGGCTCAGAAAGAGCTCAGAAGAAACTGACATGGAAAAGATATGAAAGGTCTTCCTTAGTCCTCAGAAATATTCTCCAAAAGGATGCTTTTTGAGAAGTCACTCTTCTGCTTTCCAAGAGTGTGCTATCCCTCAAGCTAATTTACAGCAGCAATGGTTTCAATCACAATTATAGCTAACTGAATCTAAATTATTATTTTGGTTTGATTCTTTATTCAAATGACACAGTCACTGTCTTGTGTTATATAATATTATACCAAATGTATTGTAATATTTTAAACAACTTTGTTACAAGTTAATACCTTTTTTCTATTTCACATCTTTTGTTTAATTTCTCTCTCTCTGAAGTAATAACATTGGCACAATAGAATGTGTAATAGCTCTGTCTATCATGAAACCTGTTAGTGCACAGATTGTAAACTAGAAGACAGTAATGGATCCTTTGAAGCTTTACAGTGCAAGAAAGATTACTGCACGTGCACATTAAATTCATGTGCTGAAAGGCCTAGTGATTTTATGTTGAATAATATTCCCATTCATATGCAGTAGCTGCTTTTCTTAACAAGATGGCTTTTGTACTTTTCGACTAAAGACTCGTTTTAAAATGCCATATTTGAATTACAGGAGTACAGAAGATAATTTGAAACTGGTAATTTCTAGTTTTGTTTCTGTTTAAACAGCTTACCAACTAGTAACTGCATTGACTTTAAATTCCTGAAAGAAATATACTTGTTCTACATTTAAAAAATTATTCAAGCGATGCCCAAATTAAAACAGACTTTAATGCAACAATAACAAAAATATCTGAGCTATGCAGTTTACAGTGTTTTTTCAGATGTACCCTACCTCATTCTTGCTGTAGTACAGATGTTTAAAGTTTAAAAAACAGATAGGTACAAAACAAACCCCTGTACTCCTGACTGCAATACATCCAACCATCTGGTGGAATACATCAAACGTTTAAGCATGCATAACAATATCATACAATGCAACAGAAAAAAAGAAAAGGGGTAAGAATTCCATAGCTTTGAAAATACCTTTCTATATGATATAATTCAACTGTCATTGAAGTAAATGATAAAGCTGGTATTGAATTTCATAGGACCTATATTTCTCATATAGCATATTTTATTGACAATGTCACTTTAGAAATGTGGAAATGAAATTTCAGGAGAAAATACTTCTGTTATTCATATATTTGCAGCTGCAGCAATGACTGTAAATACAGAGGACACCTTATTAAAATATAGCTCTATAGCTAAACAACACTTTTTTCTTTTTTTTTTTTTAATGGAAAGATACATATTTACTTATCATACTAACATTCTTATTGTGTTCCCAGCACATGCCTGTTCTTTCACAAACAAATGGACACTCCTGGAAAGTATCTCCAGTGTCGCTCTACCTACCAGTGACATGGTAAGTCCTAACACAAGAGCATCTCTTCCTGTGATATCCTGTGCCATTAAGAAACTAGAGGGATATTCACAAAAGTTAATTTTCATTCAGGATAACCAATCTTCTTAAGTTTATTTTATAATCTGTAGAAAGAAATTTAAAAATAGTTATTATATTTATATCCACACAGCTGGGAGTGTTAACAGATTATTATTTTTTTTTAGAATGACAAGATACTACCCCTAGTCTTGTGACAGTCATTAATTTTTTTTACTGCTCTGAAAACTACTAATTTATGCTGTTATCCCAAAATCGGTTCCTGAACACAGAATTATCAGGTAGAAATTGGGGTTTAATCTTCCTTTTCCCCACTAAATCTCCATAAAAATACACCTTATGGTATTGATTTAGAAATCAGAGAGGAATTTCAGGCCACTAGAAGAATTCTACCTGTGTGAATCTCCCAGTTGCTGTCTATGCTAGCTTTAAGTAATGAATGCATGAACAGAGATGTACAGCAGAAAAGATTAGAACATTATATTATGGATAAAATTTGGGCAGGTGAAACAACTGTAAATCTTGATATTGGAAGGGAATGCAGCTCTGATCTTTAGAGATGGTAAGAGTGATGTAGCTACATGGCCTCAGTCCCACTGAGTCATGTAAGAATGCACAAACTTGATGAAGTTAATGGGGAGCAGGACAGACCTTTCATAATCCTCCTGAGTCACACATGTTTGGCTATACTTACTAGGGACAACTGTAAGAATAAAACCTTGACACTCTAAAGCTGATATTGATTAGGTCACGGAAACTGCAAAGACCACAGCCTAAAGCTACCTGTGCTTCTTGCTTAAGCAGAAGGCATAATAAATGTTCTATGATGTCTCCAAAAAATGTTACTGTGTCTTCAGGGAGCAGTAGTAGAGCTTTTGCGAAGTATCAGGAAAACCTAAAACACAGCCGTAGATTCACAATAAACTCTCATTACCCCACATCTAGTTACAGTCACAGTACATCAAAGAAGCTGCATGTATGCCTTAGACTTTCTACACTGCATTATTTACACCTGAAATTCTTCATAAAGCACAAGATTGCTGAATTGAAAGAATGGAGTTCAAACAGGGTTTTTAATGCCTACTGTTCTGTCACATTTTCCTGTTTCTTGAGGCTAACATGTAAAAATAAGACTTTTTAGGTAAAACTGTAGAAAAACAAACAAACAACTAACATCTCTGCAAATTAAATATGGGTGACAAAAAAACACCCAGAAAATATAATTAGAGCCTAGATCATACTATACTGTATTGAAGACAATGAGATGTGAATACAAAAAAAAAGAGCAGTACTTCATTTTCTGCCCACCTTTAATTACTTAGTAATTTAAAAAAAAAAAAAAAGGCAAAACCTCTAAAATTCCTATCAGAATAAAATGTTCTAGTTCACACTTGCTTGAAGAAGATCTGAATATGGAATAACAGTAACTAAACCTTACTTTTGACTTTTTAGGTTTAAAGTTTGCATGTTAGAAGAGTCTCTCGAAGAACAGATTTATACTCTGAATCTGAAAATATATCAACACACGTGTAGGCACACATGAACCTATTCCCTTCCTTGGGACTAATCATACAAAAAATAAAAAAGGGAGAGAGAGGACTAATTCTTTACATTTTAAGAATCCAAATTAATTACCTTCAATATCTGATTCTTTCTTTTTCTTTAAGAGAGAACTGAAGCATTGCAGCATTACTGGGACTTCCTGAGAAGTTTGAAAAAGCTCTTAGGATTGGTTGAAAATGCTTGCTCCATATACATAGCCCTTATAGTCAGAAGATTATAAGATATGGAGCAATATTAGTTCATAATAATTACACATTTGATCACTGATTTATAAATATAAATATTTAAAGTAAGCTTTGATGAGATGGACCATAAAAATTCCATAGCCATCACTGTACTCTCTTCTCTTTAAATTGTTTTTTTTTTAATAATTCCTGCATTATGAATCCACCTATTATATACAATAATATATTACAGTCTGAATTATGCACTAAAGTAGTAATGAATAATATCC
The DNA here is from genome assembly GCF_000708025.1 of Charadrius vociferus. Classification (NCBI taxonomy): domain Eukaryota; kingdom Metazoa; phylum Chordata; class Aves; order Charadriiformes; family Charadriidae; genus Charadrius; species Charadrius vociferus. Next base: position 633,968 of record NW_009661374.1, on the reverse strand, counting down.
TTCTATATTAGTAAGCATAAATTAATGTTCTGTGAACTTGATTAAACACTTGCAACTCATCCACAACCAGCACTCACAATTCTTGCTTTTCCTAATTCAAATTTGCACATTTTATAATAGATCGGCACTGCTTTCACTGTGTAAGGAATCTTCTTGCACAAACTTGTGTGGTCCTTCAGTAAGTGCAAGTTACTACAGCCAAAAGTAAAGTCAGTATTTGCCAAAAGTGAAAGTCAGATTCTATGCTTGTAATATTTGCACTTCTAAAATGAATGCTTTGAAATTTCACTCTGTCAAAATAGAGCCAAAATTTTATCAGTGCTTCGTCAACTTTATATAACCTAGAAAGAGAAACAAGATATGATCATAGCTTCAATAAGTATACTTTCAGTCCCGCAATAATAATAATATTCACAACAAATTGTTCACAAACTATTCATAAAGTAATACATACTTCATTCCAAACTTTGAAAATAATCTTTGAAAGCAAATCTACCAATGAATATTTTGTCAGCATAAAAAGATATTATGTAGGAGGTAGTTAAACTACAGGAGCCAGTACCCTGTACTCAGCACTGGTGAGGCCCCACCTCAAGTACTGTGTCCAGTTTTGGGCCTCTCATTACAAGAAAGACATTGAGGTACTGGACCGTGTCCAGAAAAGGGGAATGAAGCTGGTGAAGGGTCTAGAGCACAAGTCACATGAGGAGTGGCTGAGGGAGCTGGAGTTGTTTAGCCTGGAGAAAAGGAGGCTCAGGGGAGACCTTAACGCTCTTTACAACTACCTGAATGGAGATTGTAGAGAGGTAGGGTTGACCTCTTCTCACTAGTGACAAGCGATAGGACAAGAAGAAATGGCCTCAAGTTACACCAGGGTAGGTTTAGATTGGATGTTAGAAAAAAGTTCTTCAGAGAAAGGGTTGTTAAACCTTGGAACAGGATGCCCAGGGAAATGATGAGGAGGTATTCAAAAGACAAGTAGACATGGTACTTAGGGACATGTTTCAGCGGTGGTTTTGACAGTGTTACGTTGATGGTTGGACTTGATCTTAAAGGTCCCTTCTAACCTAGAAAATTCTATGATTCTATAAATATGGATTAATATTGCAATAATAATTATGCAATTACTTTTTGTAATTTTAAAATCATTGAAGTTTAATTTTATGACAGTTCTCTCTTATTTTGGCAAGAGCTATGAGACTTAAGTTATAAGTGAGCTACTAGTATGCAAATCAATTTTGTTCTTTAGTTACAATTGGGCTTCAGCCTGTATACAGACCCACTGCCTTTGCATCATTAATTCCTCGGATGGCTCAGGAATTTCTAGCCAGTAGTCTGCATGGATGAGCTAATGAACTGGCTTGAGACAATGGACCAGAATGAAACTGTGTGACTGAGTGGACCTTCACAATTAAGTATTTGACTGATTATTGCAGGTGGGAATCTGGAATGGTTCAAGAAATTTCCTCTACGCTAAGTTTTGATACGTCTAGTCCAGTTGATATTTCTTGATGGGTTGATTGACATCTTGGACAGGGTGTTCCAAAGCATCCTTGCTGAAGGATAAGCACATATCCATTTATGCATAGACAAGACATTTGTGAACAGTCAATAGAAGCTGTTCCTGCAGAAAAGATCACATAAGAGTCTTTTGCATGTAGTTAAGATATGAGAGATGTTTCACATGTAGTTAAGTTGCACCAATAACAATGAATTATGCATGTGTGGTGGTGGACATATAGGCCCATGGCTAGCTGGATTACAAAAAAATACAGAAAAATAGTGATTCAAACAAAACAGCGACTAAAATAATCTCTGTTGATTCAGCTGAAGATGCAACTTCAAGGATGCTTGCAACAGAGATTCTCATCACCACCAGATGGCTATGGATATCCTTTAAGTGAGAATTAATTCCCTACTCGAGTGTTAGACTATACCAAGACCCCAAATTTTTTTTCCCCTTTAACACTTTCTCCAAGCAGTTTCAGAAAAAATGATGATCTCCAAAGTGATAATTCCCACCTTTAAGCATGGAATATGACAAGCTCCTTAATGTACTTTGGTATACTGGACCCACACTATATAGTGGTGTTTGGTTGTGGTGCTTTGAAGGAACTGTATGTGTTCTCAAAGAACTTTTGGTTCTTTTCCAGAGGTTGCAAGGGACCTGCAGAGGTCATACAACCCTCTCTGATCATGACTGTTATTTTCTTACATTCTGAATAGTAAATGTAAGGGAGGAAAAATTGATAACATGTTTGCCATGCTGCCTCACATCCTTCTTTTTTGTATGGCTCTGCTGAACAATGAAGATAAGGAAGGCAGAGAGTTCATATGTACTTCTGACTGCCAGTGAGATAGATTTATTATGGAAAGCTCCTGAGAGACCAATTAATATCACCAGGGTTGTCAAAATATGTGTACCATGAAGAATACAGGCAGCCCATCAACACACTGTGAAGGTAAGGTCACTGAACACAAGAACACTAGGGGACAAATTTGCTCAAAGTGGAGTAAAAACTGAACACTAATTAAGTGAATAGTAAAACACTCACAATGGCAAAATATTGACTAGTCTAGAACTGCATTTTCTAGGAAGATGCATTATGTTCGTTAAAGTACCACAGATAAACACCGAAAAGAAAAGACAGGATTAAATAGTACCCTAAAAAAGCTTGATGCTTCCTATTTGTGAGAGTGCTTGTGATTCAGAAACCAAGTTGTTAATTTTCACCTTAGACAATTCAAATGAGGCTTCATTGTTTCATATTACAAAAGGATGTATTGCCAAATGCGGATATATCTAACATTTAATTGTGATCCCTGGGATTCACTGTTCAGGCAATACTGCTCAACTATTAATTATATTCATCAGTGCCCTAGGAGTATAAATCAGGTAAGTGAGATCTGAGGTTGGAGGTTGATAGAAAACTTCTAGACATAACCAATATTATGGAGGACAAGAAACTCTTGTAGGAAGAATTATATAATCTAGAAGACTGGGATAATTGAAGTACTAATACAAAATGCAAAATCACATGCGTCTTATGATTTTTGCCTTTGCCATTGCCTAAGTTATTGTCAAAGCAAAGACATTGAAGCAGTGTCTACAATGAGTTTAAGAGCTTGGAGCAGTAGATGGTAAAGTTAACTTTGTTCTCTTCACAAACCCATCATAATATCTGTAGGATGTCTATGACTTGAACAGCATGCTGTATGAGGACAGATGAACTTAAGCTGCATACAGACTCTGCCTGACCTTGTAAGATGTTTCTACCAGGGACTCCAAGACCAAATAATTTAACTGAAAATGAGGCAGACGTATCTGATTGTATCTTATGAGGATGACCATAAGATTATAATTTGATATGTGCTTTTCAGATGCACCTAGGAAAAAAACAGTAGAAAAAAAGGGAAAATAAGTGTGCACACAGAGAGTATATCTGATGGCAAATACAAATCCAACAGTAAAGCTGACAAAGGTATCTGGCAACTGGCCATGAAACAATCTTTGCAAACTTTTCGTATGGTTAAAGAGTTTGACATAAGTTTCTACTTATTGTGCTGTCATTCTTCTGTCTCTCAATTTGTAACAGAAATTTTTACCACACTGGAAACTTGTAAGAACAAATACATTAAGGATTGATTCTTAGTTTATTTCATTTCATTTTATTTTATTTTGGTAGTATTGTGTATGTAAATGTCTAAGTAAAGATGTCTTTGTGAGCCAATATGTTTTTTTGTTTGTTTCTTATCACTGTAAGTATATTAGATTTCAACAGTATAACACCTAAACACTAAAATTTAAAACTGTATCACATCAGTGTGGTCTTCAGATATGTATTTGTGTGCAAGATACAGTTTTGCCACACCCTATGCCTTTTCAAGAAGCTAAGCTCATTGAAGTAAAGTCAAGCCAGGGTTTTAAGAGTAGAATATCCTCAGGCAAAGGCTGTCATGAAAATAAACTTCCTCTCCTCAGATAACTGGTAGCTGATATGATTATACTAGCACTTAGAGTTGTCAGAGATGTTCGTTAACCTTTACAATGAAGAGTGAGCACTCTCCAAAATATGTATCTATCCTTGTATAGACAAACAAGTTACATCCTCTCTCTGTCTGGCCATAAAAAATGGGGTGAGATGGGTTAGGGGTTAGTAGCTCATTTATGGCCACTCTTTCTTTTGCCTGAAATACCAGCAATTTGTAGATTTAACTGCAGATTAACTTTTTTTTTTTTCCCTATAGCACAATTCTTAATTATTATAAATATATTAAAAAATATCAATTAATTTACATTTTCATTGTCTATCAGAAGCTGTGGATCTGTAATATGTTTCTTCCTTGGTGCAGTTTTTGTCTCTGCTTTGTCGTTCAGGTTAGATTTCCCAGTTTTGATTGTTGCCATCAACAAGAAGTTAGGCCAGTATAATGATAGCTGCAACATCAGTGAAGTCAAATAGTCCAGTCTGGTTTATTGCTTTCAAGAAAAATAAGAGTAGAATAATGACTCTTTTATATCAGAGTGGGGGAAAAAAAATAAAAAATAAGAAACAACAACCTGCTCTCACATTTCTACTTTAAGATAAAAATTATTTATTTAGTTACTTGCCTGGGACACATTACAATTTACATCCAGTCCTGTCTTCATAGTGGTGACTCTGAATAGAACAAACAAAGTAAACCAAAATGGAAAAATTCTCATCTATCATTGTCAGATGACATAGTAGATATTTTGATTTTTATAATGCTAAGTTAATTTTTAGTTGTCACAAATTTCTAGTACTGTTAAGATTCTTTATAAGAAGGTTACAATAATTTTAAAGCTCATTGAGAACAGTGGAAATTTTCTATTGGCTTCAGTGAAATTTAGAATAGGCTTTTTGTGTTGAGAAAAAAATCAGTTCATTTTGCAAATGAAAACAAGACTGCTATTTATTTTCTTTAGTTTCATTTGTGCTTTCTTTTTACTCTGGTCTCCAACTCTTCCTTTTTTTTTTTTTTGATGCTTTCTATTTGTCCAATAAGAATAAGAACATACTAATTAGCAATGTTTCAGACATGAACTGGTCTTTGACACACAGGTCCAATCAGAAAGTGCCATTTGAGCTGTTAATAAACTGAAATAGCTGGCTTGCTTACATAGATCAATTGTTTGCAATATTGTCTCTTAATTTTGTTAGTGGAGATCTACTGCTGCTCATCTGATTTTTATTTTTTTCCCCACAAAATATAGAAAGAAGTGGCCACAAATTAGGGAAGGAAAAATTATGAGACATGATGTCAGTATCTATTCAAACTTACCTTCCTCTGAAAATGAAGCATAAACTTAAAATGAATCTCTCAGGTTTTGTTTTCCAGTTTAAGACAAAACAGTAAATACTTAAAACCAAGCAAAGTTTCCCACTGAAAGAAGATTCTGGCATTTCTATTTCTTGTAACTGCTAGAAATAACTGCTAGAGACTAATGTGTAGGGAGAATTAATCTGGATTTGAAGTTAGACTGAGATGAACCCCAGTCAGCAGACTACAGAAAACATAGCTTATTTGTCTCAGCTCACAGAGGGGAACAGAGGTCTGACTGATCTTGGTTATCAGCAGACATATGAAGACTAGGTAAGGTACTGTACAAGTAGAATGACTTTCATATTATATTTTTTTCCAAATAAGTGAAAGAATCAATAAATATTGCTTAGCTTGTTCTTGAATTGTTTCAGTCTTGTTTCTTAAATGGAAACTCTCACAGTACGGTACCTAGTGGGCTATGATTAAAAGCCTCCCCTAAGAAGAGTGAACAGGGTAGTGCTGCCTTTGGGAAGTGAGTCCATAAGGCTTCAATAGCCAGCAATGATACCTCTGTCTGGATAGCCATGAGACCTGTTCCATCTCCATTTTCACCACTATTTTCTATTTTATTGTCTTCTCAGTTATTTTTAATTATTTTGTTAGATTTTCTTGTAATATCTTTTTATCCATGATCCTTCTTTCCCCCTTTTTTCATTGCTGTTTTATGTGTCCATCATGATCATCTCTAGAAGCAATACTTTGAAAAAGGAAGAACATGGTAATGCTGATTTATTTCAGCAGGTGAAAGTCCTGTTAACTTTTCAGATTCAGTAGCATTTAAGCAGTGATATAAATTTCTTCAGCAATACTCTGTTTTGTTCTTAATTCAAATTTATGTTGCCATCTATCTTTCTGAAAATTGGACATGTGCAGTCACCATTTCTACAAAAAATTTGTGTATCTAACTGAATGCCTTTGAAATTCTATGAAAAATGGTGCATCTCTATTCCTCAAAAGGCAGTCAAGTAAGATATTTTATGTTAGGTTTATGTGACAAAAGCTCATCCACAGAAGAACACAGAGAGACAATGACAGATGAGGGAGCCCTGGCTACTTGCAGGCCCATCACAGGGGCTGTCAGCCCATTTAGGGCCCAACTCCACAAACCCAGAAAAGCACAGGGGCAGAAAGGAATGTGGAAAATGTAAATTGAGGATTCAGAGGAAGGGGCACCCTCTGCGGACCCATCCCAGGGTTGTCCAAGGAAAGCCTCAGCCCCATTGTCCAGATGTAAAACAGATCAAGATACATTAATGCTGTAGCACCTTCTGGATTGAGAAGCATTGCTGCTTGGGTATACAGGACACATTATGGAGTACAGGGGAAGAGCATTTGGGGATTGCATGAGGTTTATAATGGGATGTTTAGGAGAGGAACCAAAACCAGAAAAAAGAAGAGATTTAGGTGATTTCTGAAGGAATAAGAGCAGGAAAGTAGAAGTCTAAGGGGATAAAAACAGCTGGTCAGAAGTAAAAAATTTTGCTTGTCATTATGCCTATCTGGCCATGCCCTGAACTCTATCAGCACAGTCTTTCCATTCTTCTTATAAATTCCTTTCACAGAATCACAGAATGGTTGAGGTTGGAAGGGACCTTTGGTCACCTGGTCCACTCCCCATGTGTGTATATATGTATATATATGTATTCTCACTAGTGGATCTCTATTCTTCTTAGCCAAAGAGGGGGTCAGGATGAGGCCATCAGTGCTTTCTGCATTTGTGTTAGTGCCCTGTGTGTCTGTGATCCACGTGGTTGGCTCTGTGTGTGTATGTACATATGTGGTGTATGCTTGTGTTCTGTGTGCATGTGCTGACTGGGAATACATTTTTAGCCTCACTACTAGTTGGACCTGGTGGCAGGGAGCTGCAGCAGCCTCACTTCTTTCGGGTTGTCCGATCCTGCTCAGTGTTTTCCTCTAACATGTCATAAATTCAGAAATCACATCCTGCACATGTGTAGGCACATGCGGCCTACAAGAAAAGTTATATCAATAAATATGTTCCAGCAACATAGTCATTTAAGCTAGAAATAACTTTATAAATATGAAAAAGAATTTTGCACTATCTCCCCCCGCCAAAAAAAAACAAAAGAAAAAAGCCAAAAGCAACACCCACCCACCCACATACAAATGGGAACAACTCCACAATTACACCAATAAGGACCAACCTTGATCTATGAAACAGCTTTCAGATTAGTCTGAGAGAGAAAGGGGTAAGACAGAGAAAGAGGATTTAGGGAGACTTAATGGTACTGAAATATTTCAGAAACAGCTGACAGCTAAGAAACCAAAGTGACTATAGTTGGAATGGAGCTAACTTTCTTCATAGCAGACCATAAGGTACTGTGTTTTGAATATGTGACTAAACGGTGTTAATAACATACCAATGTTTTGGTTATTGTGGAACAGCGTTTGCTCAGGGTCAAGGTCTTCTCTGTTTCTCACTCTACCACCCCAGCACATAGGCAAGGGGTGGGCAGGAGTTTGGGAGAGGACAACTGACCCAAAATGACCAAAGGGGTATTCTACGTCACCTAACTAGAGGTTTGGTAACCTCTAACTAGCTAACTAGCTTTATCTTGGAGACTGACTAAGAATCCATCTTCTAGTGGGAGGTGGTGAGTGAGTGAGTGCTTTCGCACAGAGTTCACAGCTATATATGGTTACTTACTCTAATGAAAAAGGGTGCAAGAGATGGGGGGGTTTCAGCATTTTAAAATAAAATAGTAATTGCATCTCCCAAATTTGTATCCCACAGATTTATAGGCATGGAAGGCATAGGAAACAGCAGTAGTACTGATTGAATTGAATAATACCGAGAGTGAATATCTGTAATATATATGGGGTATGCATTTCTTCATTAAATTTTACTTATATCTCATTATGAAAAAAATAAAATTGTTGGACCACATACAGTTCAGCTCAGTTCAGCTTATTAGACCATGAGTCCATAGATTAGAAAATTCAGTGATTTTACACTTGTTGCATGAAGATTCAAGAACACCTTTACATAAGACAGTCTAAAACTTGCAGAGCAAAATCTTCATTGAGAAAATGTTCTAAACCAAGAAATTCTGCAAATGACACAACCTAAGCCTTAAAAAAAAAAATAAAATAGATTTCTCTCTGACTCACAGCAGAAAATGAAGGATAAGCTCCTTTTCAAAACTTATTACACTTTAGTTGATTTTAAAAAGAAGTTGAACTATTTTCTTGTTTAATGAATGAAAATGTTATTTGGCAGTTCCTTGAAAATCGCACCTTAGCTGAAGGATTAACCTAAAGGTTTAATGGAGCTATGACTATTTCTAAAATAAAGAAATTTCTCTTTTGCCCTCTACAATTTGGAAGCTCCACCAAAAAGAATCATTAAAAATTCTAACCTTGTTACAAAATGTGGCAGAAAATCATCCTTGTAGGGCCTGATTAGGTTCAGTACTGTGTGTAAATCTTGCAAAAACTCTTCATTTTCACAGTCTCATCATCTAATTTAGCTGACAGAAAAGGATTGAATATCCCTTGCTATATTCTGCAACTCTAGTTATTTATCTTATTAATCAGAAGACTATCACATTCAAATGATCGTTCAAAAAATGGAAATCTTTTTCTTCTATTTAATTTTCATTTTATTGTGTAGTTTCAGATGTATTCTTATTCTATGTTTCTTTAACTCTTATCACTGAAAAAATTATGGGCTTATGGATGTGCATGTGCTCGTGAATAACATTGCGTATGTCATTATTCTTCTGTTGTTTCATACGAATGAATTGGAGCAGGGCACTCATGAAAATAGTGTCATGCTGGACTGGAACATAATGGAAGAATGGCTAATATTATTTATTGCTCATATAAAGATATTTTCAGGTCTCTGAGGGCTCTCTGCACAAAACCAAGTCTTTGTTTCATGGATTTCTCTATCTAAAATACTAGTGAATACAATGCTGAGAGGAAAAAAAAATTACTAAGAAAGAAGTGAACTGTTTTAATGCTTAGAGTGGAACGCTAAATCTGTAACTAATCAGAAATGTGATTTAAATTTGTTATACTTTGGTTGAACACTAATGCCTAAGTCACTATTCTACTTCTACTGTCTTCAGCATGAAAGATGTGGAGGACATGTGGGTAATATGTTGTTCCAGCAACCAGAAATGAATGATACAGGACAAGTACTGTTCCCCTCTTCTCTTCCAGACAAACGAAACATATTAGAATCATAGAATCGCTAAGGTTGGAAGGGACCTTTAAGATCATCAAAGTCCAACCATCAACCTACCCTGACAAAACCACTTCTAAACCATGTCCCTAAGCACCACATCTACCCTTTTCTTAAACACCTGCAGGGATGGAGAATCCACCACCTCCCTGGGTAGCCTATTCTAACGTCTAATAACCCTTTCAGTGAAAAAATGTTTCCTAATATCCAGTCTAAACCTCCCCTGACATTACATGAACCCATTTCCTCTCGTCCTATCACTTTTCACCAGGGAGAATAGGTCAGCCCCCACCTCTCTACAACCCCTTTTCAGGTAGTTGCAGAGGGTGATAAGGTCTCCTCTCAGCCTCCACTTCTCCAGGCTAAACAACCCCAGTTCCCTCAGTTGTTCCTCATAGGGCTTGTTGTCCAAACCCCTCACTGGCTTTGTAGCCCTTCTCTGGACACGCTCCAGCACCTCTATGTCCTTTTTGTACTCAGGGTCCCAAAACTGAACACAGTACTTGAGGTGGGGCCACACCAGTGCCGAGTACAGGGGGATGATCACTTCCCTAGTCCCGCTCACCATACTATTCCTGATACAGGTTAGGATGCCGTTGGCCTTCTTGGCCACTTGGGCACACTGCCGTCTCATATTCAGTTGGCTCTCCACCAACATCCCCAGGTCCTTTTCTGCGGCCCATTGGTCCAGCCTGTCCAGATCCCTCTGCAGAGCCATCCTACCCTCAAGCAGATCAACACACCCGCCTAGCTTAGCATCATCTGGGAACTTACTGAGGGTGCATTCGATCCCCTCATCCAGATCATTGATAAAGATATTAAAGAGAACTGGCCCCAGCACCGAGCCCTGGGGGACACCACTTGTGACCAGACACCAACTGGATTTAACTCTATGTACCACCACTCTCTGGGCATGGCCATCCAGCCAGTTTTTTACCCAGCAAAGAGTATACCTGTCCAGGCCATGAGCAGCCAGTTTCTCCAAAGTCAGTGGCTGCTTCTTTGGCAGGCTTCACTGGCAATTTTGTTGGCAACTTTACAAATGCCGCTGGGTCTCTCAGAGAGTAATCTGCTGTGCCGATGGAGAGGATGCCCGGTACTCTTTAACATTATTTTCTTTTAATTAATTTCCCTTTCACAGTATTCTATTGTATGTAGGAATATTGTTTGAAGGGAAATTAGGATATATGGAAAATACATCTGCTTCTTCAGTTTCCTAGTCCAAAGATCAAGCAATGAAGATCACCTATGAATTCTACAGTTGAATTTAGTGGCCTAGTACCTAAGCAAGAGAACATTCCAGTACTGGTCATGCAGGAAAAAATTATGTTTTATATTTTAGAGATTTTACAGGATATGTTGAGCTGTGATTTTCTGTCTTTTGAAAAGATACTGCCTCTAGTATCATGCAGGAGGAGTCCGAGAGATGTAATACACAGGAAAACGGTGAGTTGTTTTTATTTTATTTTTATTTCATTTTACTTTATTTTTTATTTTATTTTATTTTTGTTTGTCAATGTGAATTTTTCACGTGAGCTATGCTTCAGAAGTTGGTCTTGTTGCTAACAGTTCCCCTGTCCCAATGTTCCAACAGTGATATACAACAGAACAGGCCTATATATTATTGTCAGATAATTTAAGCAGATATCTTGTGATTCAGATAATCGTTAAAAGACAGTGTGTTTGGTTTATGTGACAAGGTTTTGGTAGCAGGAAGGGATGTAGGGGTGGATTTTGTGAAAAGACACCAGGAGCTGTCCCTCTGTTGGACAGAGCCAGTTCCAGCAGGCTCTGAAAGAGACCCACTGTTGGCCAAAGCTAAGCCCATCAGCCACACTGGTGGTGCCTCTGTGATAACATATTTAGGAGAGGGTAAAAAACACTGTGCAGTAGCTGTGAGAGGGGAGCAAGAAAATGTGAGAGAAACAGCCTCGCAGACACCAAGGTCAGTGAAGGAGGAGGGAAAGGAAGTGCTTCAGGCTCCAAAGCAAACATTTCCCTGCAGGCCATGAAGGACCACGTCAGAGCAGATACCTACTCTGCAGCCTATGGAGGACCCCCCAGCAGAGCAGGTGGATATGCCCTGAAGGAAGCTGCAGCCCATGAAGAGCCCACGCGGTGGTAGGCTCCTGGCAGGAGCCATGGCCTGTGGAGAGGAGCCCCTGAAGGAGCAGGTGTTCTGGCAGGAAATACGGTTTGTGCGGAACCCTCGTGGGAACAGTCTGTTTCTGAAGGACTATACCTGTGGAAAGGAGCCGTGCTGGTGCAGTTCTTGGAGAACTCCAGCACATGAGAAAGATGCACATTGGGGCAGTTTGTGAAAGACTGCATCCTGTGGGAGGGACCCCATGTTGGCACAGGGGAAGAGTGAGGAGGAGGAAGGAACAGCAGAGATGAAAAGTTATGAACTGACTGCAACCTCCATTCCTTGTTCACCTGCACTGGTCTGTACGGGGAAGAAATAGAAGAGTTAGGAAGAAAGGAGTGAAGTTCATAGAATCATAGAATGGTTTAGGTTGGAAGGGACCTTGAAGATTATTTAGTTCCACCCCCCTCACCATAGGCAGGGACATCTCCCACTAGACCAGGTTGGTCAAAGTCCAGTTGCAGATAGCCAGCAAGTTGAAGTCCTCCATGAGGACAAGAGCTCACAGTCTTGAGACTTCTCCCAGTCGTTTATAGAACAATTCATCTGTCTCCTCATCCTGATTAGGTGGTCTATAACAGACTCCTACTAGAATATCTGCTTTGTTAGCCTGCCCCCTTATTCTTACCCATAAACACTCAACCCCATTATCACCATCATTTAGTTCAAAGCATATTGTACTAAGAAACCCAGGATACACAGTATTTGAAAACTTAGAGAGATATGCCCTGTGTCATACCAGTATTTCCCATGATACTAATGTAATTGTTTCTTTAGGTTCTGGAGGAAGGATAGGAACTAATGTGCATTGGATAAGTCAGTTCAAGCTACTCTTTTACAAAGATCTGTCCACAGCCATTAGCAAAGTTCTGTAACCAGGTACCTTTTCCACTCAATGGAAACTATCAACCACCCATCATCTTTTGGTCACCTAATACTTACCTTCAGCAAGTATTTCTTAATCTGAGAGACTTTCCTTCACATCTTATCTACTTTGCTGCATACTTCATTCACATGTATTGATGGACTTTCACGAAATGCTGACACTCAGTAAAGCACAGCAAACAAACCAAAATCAGCCAACCCCACTATGCCACTGAGGTCATTATAATAAAAAAAAACCTTTGTTTACATGCATCTTTCACTAACTGATAGCCAGTTCAGATGAGCTGTACTTGTTGTAGGCATTATTTTGTTTTGATACTTATGAGATTCCCAGAGCTTCCTGTCCACTTAATTGATTGATGCAGACAGGTGGCTGGACCAGGATGCCCTCTGCTCCAGTATAACAAGCGATTTTCTTTTCAATACAACCTTTCTAAACAGTCACCTGAGGAACTTAAATAAGATTAAGAAAATCCAAATGAAGTCATAAAAGAGTAAGATTTTCCTCATTAATAACTGGCCTAAGTACTTTATGCATGTTAATGTCAACCCAAAATCTACAGCAATTCTTGCAGTACAAAAGCAAGAAAAGATATTTATTGTATTAGAGTATTCAAAGCTCAGCAAGGTACAATATACATTTTCAATAGAAAAGAAACATTAACTTTTCATCGACTATTGATGGGAAGACACAATAATCCAATTTGTACTACCATAGTTCCAAAAGCCTTCCGTATCAAGTCACACAATTTCAAATCATTTAGGTTCAGAGATATTTTTTTAATTTATTTTATGTGCCAGTAATTTAGAATCACCTACAACATTTTTTCTACTTCTGTCACAGAAAAAAAATAAAAATGGTCAGTACAGAGGTTTCTGTGACCTTTCTGATTGAGTGCTGAACATCTGGTACAGGAAGGAATTTTATGATGGTTAGGATGAACTTTTGGTTTCAGCTACAGTGATTCCCTAAGTCTAAAGTAATTGCCAGAATAGTGAGAACAATGATGCAGAGCCCTGTCTTTAATTGATTTCAGCCAGCTTTTTAGACACAAGCAGAAGCTAGAGCGAAATAAGTGTTAGTTATGAGAATTTTTAAATGAGAAATATACCTTATATTTTGCTGGTTTCCATTATTCCGCTTTTTTTTTTTTTTTTTTTTTGGTTTAAATGTGACTCACAAAAAAGTCTGATGCCTTAAGTCTTCCAAATAAATATTTGCTTGAATTAATTTTTCCTTTCTAAAATTATTTTCCCATGAGTTATATACATGGGAATAAATATATGTCCTGGTTGTCACAACTGAATACCTTACATTATTACTATTTTTAAAATTAAACTTAAACTCTCCTATCTTTGTCCTTAAAGGTATATTCTTAAATCCACAGATAACTATCAAAATAACTGATCAGGCTTCTGAGAAAAAGTTTACAATAACTTATGCAGAAACTCATGAACACTCAATTATTTACACTGGAATTATATTCAGGCTGACTTTAGTCACTCATTTCCAGATCTTTTAATTTTTAAGCTTATCCTCCAACTCCCTTTTCCTCCACTCCTCTTGTCCTTGATCAGTCACCATCTAACTGAGGAGGAAATGAAAGTAACAATTGTTTAAACTGAGTGGTGAGTGCTACAAGATTTAGAATTTGTAATGAAATTCAGGTCAAAATAAAGTGTGTGGTGAGCTTTGATGGCTCCAAAGGTGAGGAAAAGTAGAGAAAGGAGAATTATAAGCTTAAAGCTGGACTCCTAATGTCTATTTAAATTGTATATTAGGTACCCAATCTTTCTTTGAAAATGACCCTTCATAAGTGTTTGCAATTTTTCAGATTATGACCACTTTTCAACTGTAAAGTTGTTTTCAATGATGTTCAGGTTTTGTTTGTTTAGTTCTTCTTCATATTATATGGCCTTTTTTTTTTCTCTCTAGCTATAAATCTTTATGGCTCTACAGCTCTCCAAAAGGATGATTCAACAGTCAATCCAAAAGTGCTGAGTTTTAAATGTATCAGTGTCACTATTTTAGTCAATGCATAAAATTCAATCTGTTCTTAAATATTCTCCTCTAGATATTAGACTTAAATTTTTCCTTAAACATCTCTAATAAAGCTCAAATGATGTAATAATTATACTAGTAATAGAAGTTATGAATGATGAATGATAAATGTAAAGCAAAATAAATTCTGAAAATTTATATAAGCTTGACTAACAGTCACAACGTCATCTTAAATTATTCATCAGATGAGCAATAGAGAAGTAAAAATTCTGTAATATGTTCAAAAAATTATGAGAATGAATACATTGACACAAATTGGGTTGCAGTGTTTGTATGAGATGATAATTCAATGTTTAAAGGTATGCAGCTGATGTTGCAGATTTAAGTTGTCACCCGGTAGCCCTGACTTGTTTAACTGAAGTCATATATGACAGTAATATGAAAGAGAATCTCATATTTACTCAGAGCCATCTTTCAAATGTGCCACTCTCCTGAATACATCAAAATAAATATTTTCATCTTTTCTATGTAATTTTCAAAGCTTTTGTTTAGTCACAACAGGATCTACAGGTGACAGGTTTTTTTTCAGATGCAAATTTTCCATGTGCTTAACAACCATGTCTGTGTTTGCCAAGCAGCACATTTGTAATCCAACAGCTAGGCATCCTAAAAGCAGACCAGTAATTAAAGTCTCTTGTGCATATCTCAAATTGGCCTGATAATCACAGGTGGCACAATGTAGATCAGGGCTTGTTATGGTTTGAGAAACCCACAACAATTTATTGTCATTTAGGCAATTATTCTATCACCTGATGACCCCTCCCCACCTGGGAATCAGGAAAAAAATCAGGGGAAAAGGAAACCCAAGGGTTGAAATATAAACATATTTAATAGAATAAGACTAAATAATTAACATTAATAATACTGAAAAACCAGTATTGATCCCAATACCAATATAAAATATACAATGACTATACTCAGCCAATTCTATCAGTAGGAAGCTGTGCACTCTCAGCAGTGGACAGCAAATGTCAGACATTGCGAGTGCTATGGCTTCAGGAGGAAGGGAAGTCCTCAGGGGTCCGGCACAGGGACAAGAGGTTCTCAGGATTGCAGCCATCATAGAAGAGATGGAAATTCTCAGCAAACTTTCTAATTTATATTGAATGTGACGTTCACGGTGTGAAATAATCCTGTTGGTCAGCTTGTGCCCAAGTCTCATTCCTCCTCACCCCTGCACCTGGCTAACTCGAAAACACTGAGACATTAAAACCCATATACCATAGCTGGCGATAAAGTAAATATTTTCATAAATTCAGACACTAGAGTCTTCTAAAATTGCAGTTTTACCAAGAATTTGAAGAGAAATTAGTCCTGGGTCACTTAAACCAGGACAGCGCTCCTTTAAAAATGAATATAATATCCCATTTTACATTTCAATCAATTTTGTTTCTTTATTTTTTTCTTCTGTTAGTAAAAAGAAGTCACCTTATAGTCTCAGCCAGTGCCCTCTCTTCTCCAGGTGATTTAGACTATACTGTGTAAAGATGTGCACTTTTGTTTCCTCCATTGCTAAAAATGGATACACTCAGGACAAAAATTTTCCTTTACTAGAAAATTTTAGTTGGCAGGAGAGTAAATGTTATCTTTACACTATAATATTTGCAATAATATTGAATAATATCTACTAAAAACATTTCTAAAATACATTAGAGAATTAGGCTTAATCTTATATTTCCATTACTTAATTTTCAATACCCTAGTAAAGTGTTTGTATTCACTTTTGCTTGTCATTGCCTGATAATTTGTCTAATGATTTTCAGGAAAAGCAGCTACCTAATTTATAGTGTTGTCTCAGTCTAATTACTGGCATCTTCCATTGAAAAGAGTTTCAATAGTTGCTTGGGGCGTTAGTGGGAAGCTTATTTGAGAAACTGTGCAATATGATGAAAAGTTAGAAGTTTTTCCTTTGCATATGAGCTGCCATAAGAATATGGGTGTAATGAACTGTAATGTAATTAAAAAAAAAGTCCCAGGAAGCACATATCCCCTCAGCTTCCATTCAGAAAGAAATCTGGCTAGTTTCATCCTTATCTAAATGATTATCATTCAAATACAAAGATTCTTCAGGTTTTTGTTGTGGGTTTTTTTTTTTTTTTTTTTTTATAAAATACATAATTTGTATTAGTGCACATTTTCTAATCAAATTAACATTTGGACTTACATATATGTTTTTAGAGGGACTGGTCACTAAACACCAATCTCCGGCTTGACATTTTCCTTCTGCAGCAGCCCACTTTCTGAAGTACTAGTTTTGCCCAGTGTAGGACCAAGCTTACTTTCATACATGTCCATTTAGAATTTCAACCCTGAGGTGATACCATGCTGTTTTCATAAATTTACATGTTCATTTATTGTTTGCCTTTAAAAATTAACTGGAATATTAGATATGTTACATTTACATATAGTAAAAATACATCCTGTCCATGAATGCCTGCTCACTGTTTTAAAATATGAAGAAGGGGTATACAGCTGTAGAATTACTTACAGGATCATGCACAAGTTATGTGCAGTCTTTTAACCCTAATGGAATGATCAGATTTCTCACACAGTTTTTAACAATAAGAGTGTATTTATGAGAGCTATAAGACAAAGCACTAATACTCATCAACATAGTTGTCAAGAGCAGACTATGCTATTTTTTCCTGCCAGATTGGATACCATGGCAACACCTGGTTAGGAGAAGCTGAAGAAATATTTGAAGGTTTGCAATTGCTAAAGCCATTGGACTGTAACAGACATGTATTAATTGCAAGTGAATATGACAGCACATACCAAGTTTCTGAAAAGGAAGAAAACATCTGCATCATTCCAGACTAAGGAACTGAACAAGAGATGAATCAAATACTGTGATGTCTGACTTCAAACCTGGTATCATGCTTGTGTACTCATCATTTACAAGGTCTGGGGAAAAGGTGGAATTGTATTACTGTAGAAATCTTTCCCAGAAAAACTTTAAATAGATGGGAAAATAAAACATTGCCTGACAGCTTAAAAGGACAAAAATTATACATTACAGGTATCTCTAAAAACATTTGAGAGTTCTGATCAAGTGTAATCACAGTGATTTTGTATGAAAAAAAAAAAAAGTGGCAGCGTGAAATTTCCTTGGATACTGCTGGCAAATTAGCTTTCAGAAAGAGACAGTACTTAAGCCTAAGGGAGTTATGACAGAAAGCTATTTTTGTTTTGTCTATGCATATGCAATCAGAAAAGATGTTAGATATACTCAAATGGACAGCAAACATTTTAATATAGATTTTAAATTCTGCAACTATTGTATATGCAGGCAGCAAACTATAATCTTCAGACATGTAAGAATGCTTGCAGCTGCCTTTATTTCAGTATTTCAAAGTGTGAACGTTTTCATGCATTATTGAAATTACAGTACACAGGAAATAGGTTTAATTGACAGCAGTTTGACTGCTTTTTCAAGTCAAAGAAAAATACTCAGTTCTTGGAGCAAGTTGTTTATACTATGTTACACCTTCTGTTATATGACAAATGCCAATTTTACTTATGATTACAAGATTAACAGAATATGAACTAAATAAGGTATAGTTAATCATGATGTAGAGGACCACTGAATAACCTCTACATTTCTTAATTCCATGTTAAGTGGGAATGTGCCTGTTTGAATAAGGCTTGTGTAATAGGAGAGAAGTTGAATGTTACAGAGAGAGGGAAGCTAGGCTGGAATTTAAGAAACTGATATAGGTTCTGTCCTCTGCCATAGACTTCTTGTGGAAAACTGATAAATTCTCTAATACTAAATCTGCCAATGCCAAATCCAAAAATTAGGCTCCTGGCTATCACAGGAGAATTCACAGCCCTGGGCTGTTTGGTGTGTAGACAGAGTGAGGATCTGCAGAATTTCTTCTAAGATATCCGAGCAGTTGTTCAGAGGACCTGAATATAATGTTTGAGAATGACTGCAGACCACAGATCCAGTTTTAACTGGTTTTTAAAATACTGATGGAAAACACACCTTTTTGCTAATTTTTTAAAAAAAAAAACAATCCAGAAGATTTTTTTTTTCCTGGGATGATATTTGAGACATTACTTTTACATATGTGACATTTTAAAAGCCAGTTAGAGTTTTGAAGCAAAACTGATTTTTGAGGGTTAGAGATGCCACATACAGGCCTCATGTATTTGAATAGCCTCTGCAATGGAATTCAATGGCCAGAATATGTCCACATATGAAGCATAAACCTCAAGTTTTCTACTTCTTCAAAATGCACATTTAATACCAGATATGTTAGGCCAAGAAAGTTATTGCAAATTTTTATTTAAATGAGAAAATAAAGTACTTGATTGCAAACCTAAAGAGAAAAATAAGGCAACAAGAACTGTTCCAGGTTATATTCAGCACTGAAACTTTCTTAGCTAAGTGTTAAGTGAGCCCATGTCCTTAACTTGGTTTTGTACCAGATATCATAATGATATGTGGATTTTGTCTCCTTCTTGTCCTTTGGAACAAACTCCTCTGTCTTTACCATCACAGTTGGGCCCCAGGCCTTGAGAACAAAACTCCAGGTTGAGGTAAACCAAACCCATTATCAGTGAAGGAAGATTTGGTATGAAAACTCTTACAGGAGCTTGACCCCTACAAGTCAATGGGCCCTGACACTATCTACCGAAGGGTGTTAAGAGATCTGTCTGATGTTGTTGCGAGGCCGCTGCCCATAATCTTTGAGAAGTCGTGGAGATCAGGGAATGTCCCAGAAGACTGGAATAAGGCTAATGTTACCCCCATCTACAAGAAGGCCTTAAAGGAAGAAGGGCTTCCAGGAAATTATAGGGTCATGAGTCTTACTTCAGTCCCTGGGAAAGTTATGGAATGAAACTTCCTAGGGTCTATCACAAGTCAAATGTAGCATGTGATTGGGAAAAGCCAGCGTGGATTCTCCAAAGGCAAATCATGCTTGACAAATCTGATCATCTTCTATGACAAACTAACCTGCTTGGTTGATGTGGTGTGAGTGGCAGACATTGTCTACCTGGTTTTCTCCAAGGCTTTCAATACAGTTCCCCACAGCGTCCTCCTAGAGAAACTCATGGGTTACAGCCTAGACAAGTGGTCAGTGCAGTGCGTGGGGAACTGGCTGACAGGCTGCACCCAGAGGGTGGTGGTGAATAGCTCTTTTTCAAGCTGACAATCTGTCACAAGTGGGGTCTCCCAGGGATCGATACTGGGCCCAATGCTGTTTAACATCTTCATAAGTTCTATGATTCTATGATAAGTGATCTGGAGGACGGGATCAAGTGCACCCTGATGAAGTTTGCTGATGATACCAAAGTGAGTGCGGAAGTGGACACTTTGGAAGGGAGGAGTGGGCTAACAAGAACCTTATGAAGTTCAACAAGGACAAGTCTAAGGTCTTGCACCTGGGTAAACAGGAGTGCAACACAGACTGGGATCTACCTGGCTGGAGAGCAGCTCTGTGGAAAGGGACCTGGGGATCCTAGTGGACAACAAACAAAATATGAGTAAACAGTGTGCTGCAGCAGCAAAGAAAGCCAACAGGATGCTGGGTTGCATCAACAACAGAGATGAAGTCATTATCCCAATCTATTCAGTGGTTGTCAGGCCACACCTGGAATACTGTGTTCAGTTTTGGTCCCTGCTGCACAAAAAAGATGTGGACAGGATGGAGAGGGTCCAGAGAAGGGTCACCAAAATGATCAAAGGACTGAGAAGCCAGCCATATGAGGAAAGGCTGAGAGAATTCGGTTTGTTTGGCCTTGATGAAAAGAAAGCTCAAGGGATACCTTATCACCACATTCCAGTATTTAAAGGGTGGCTACAAAGAAGATGGAGACTCTTCACAAGGAGTCACATGGAAAAGACAAAGGGTAATGGGTGCAAGTTACTCCTAGGGAGATTCTGATTGGACATAAGAGGAAAAGTTTTTGCAATCAGAAAAATCATCCATTGAAATAATATGCCCAGGGAAGTGGTGGATACCCCATCACTGGACACTTTTAAGATTCAGCTGGATAGGGTGGTGGGCCTTCTTGTCTAGACTGTGCTTTTGCAAAGAAAGGTTGGACCAGATGATCCTTGAAGTTGCTTCCAACCTATGATTCTATGATTCCTCTTTTTAATGTCAATTCAGTTGACCACTTTGATAGAATTAGATGCTTAGGGATTTGTTCTGGTTTGAGGTAAAACAGGACCAACTTTGTTCAGTAACTGCTTCTTAGCTAGGCCTTTTCTGACTACTGAAATTAAAAGCATATTATGCAGACCCTGTTTGCTCTCAGAGTGATAAGACCTATGTTTATGGTTGATGCCAAAGAATGGTATGCAGAGAGGCTCTTGCTTATACTTATTGCTGCAACACCCAGCATCAGCTAACTTTGTTCTTTGCCCAGCTGGAAGGTCCAAAGCAGAAGAGTGTAAAGGGGTTACATCTGTGACAGGTGACCCAAAACTGACCAACAGGGTATTCCATTCCATCTGCCTCATGCTCAGTATAAAAGCTGAGGGATCAAAGGGTCAGTGCTCTTTTTTTCAGTGGCTGACATCTGAGGAAGACTCTGTCTGTTTGTCTGCCTTTTGTCCTGATCCTGAATCCAGATCTGGAATGCAGTTCCTGTCCGTCACTGAGTCCAGCATGGGACTTCCCCAGTACCAGCCGGTGACATGGTTGTCATCCTGGGAGCTTGATACGATTTTGGATATATTTAGCTATTTTGTTTTATTTTATTACTAATATTTAATTAAATTAGTTTACTTCCTTCTAAACTCATAAGTCTCTTTTTCCCTTCTCTGCCTCTCTCTTTGAAGATAGGTAGGAGGGAACATCTGTCAGTCCCATCTGAGATGCACCACATCCCCAGTAGCTGATTCAGCCTAAACCACAAGAGGATTACTTAGCAGCAGCCCAGTGCTGTTACTGATCCTCTTCTGGGTCTCCTTCAGAAATCTTTAATTGGACATATAGAGACTCTGCAAGCCGTATACATATGCCTTCAAAGTATAAAGCAATTGTACCTTGGCTCAGGCAGACAAAAGCAGACAAGGTTTAGCTGTCAGGCTAGGAGCCTGCTCACACACCAGCCCTGAGGCAGCACCCAGAGAGTCATGGCTGGGCAGGCAGGATGGGTCAGCAAGGTCAGGATCAGCCTCTGCACCCCGGGAGCAGACCCTCCACCTTGTAGAGCTACATTGGCTGCCAGCTCCATTGATGCCCATGGCTGAGGCGCAGCCAATGACTTCAGATGAGCCCTGCACCACACTAACCAGCTCAGTAAATGTCCCCATTTTTTCCTTATTTTTATTTTTCCTGTAGGAAAAATATATACACCTACCTCTGTTGTTTCTTCTTCTCCTGACTTCCTGAACAACTAACAGCCTTGTCTCAAAAACTCCTCTCTGTAATTTTACCTTTCTTATTTCTCTGTAGACTTGTCTCAGAGCTCATTTTCAGCAGCCTGAGTAAGGTTACACAGCTGAGCCATAACAGAGCTGGGCCTGGATACTGAGTACATGAACCACTAAAGCCAGTGCAGGGGCAGGAAAACTCACTGGAGGGGGTAACGGGTACAGGTGGAGGGTTATACTGAGGAGGAGGAAGTTAGATTTTGTATTCAGAGCTTCTCCAGAATAGTTAAGGCAGATATATAATTGAATATCTACAGATTGGTATTTGTAGGAAATATCTAACTCCTAGCTAGCTACTTTTAAGATTATGTTGATCATCTTTAAATCATATATAAAACCAAGAACTTTTACCATACATTCTGTAATATTCACAGGGTCTACCACATTCCTCTCTCTCCACGGAAGCCATACACATAAGCTGCTTTGGTAGTCATCTTACTAGCCAGGCACATGACTACATATGTTAGCAGAGTCCAAATCACAAACTTTGTTTTGATGGCTTCAGGACTCCCAGTATCGCAGGCTTTTTCCTTTCACTTAGATGTTTCTAACTTACAGTTATTACTTGTTTTATTATTATTATTTATTATTCTTTTACTCTGTTTTGCATAAACGGCAAGATAATAAAACATCCTGTTTTCTTATGAGGGGAAAATAACATTGCACTATAGAGTCAGCTAGAGTTGTATATACCGGAGATTGATTTATTTGCAAAGGATTTGAGTCATTTAAATTGCAATTACATCACAGGAAATTGAGGTGGATAGAATTCAGATACTTATCCCTGAACAGAACTAATTCATTAATCTCAAATGTCTGAGATATGTGAAACTGTCTGTTAAATGAGTAGGCTTTACTTGTTTACATAAGTAAGCAAGTATAGCAAAAAGCATTCTGAATATTTTGTTTGTTGATGTTCCTAGAAAAAGCTCATTGTTGTCTTCTACTAATGGCAGATATAGTTGAGGATAAGATTTCATGGTTTTGGAGAGGATAACAGGAAAAACTTTATCACTGACAAATGTAAAATGTTTAAATTGGTTTGAGAATGCAGTTCAACTTCTTTGTATTTTCATGTTATTCATGCCTTATTGATGAGACAAAGTTTGTATTCCAGTGCTGCCAACTTTCTGTATGAATAAAATATAGTAGGAATAACATTTCAAATTGAAATAATTTTTTAAAAAAGTAAACCAAGGACGGATATTTTACCATGTACTTAAATTCAATTACATACCTTTATGTCACATACGTAATAATTGAAACAAACCATTGAATTTACAAAAATGCAGTATATCTGGTACACAGAATGTTTTTTTATGATCTTCTAAAATTTTGGTACTCTTTCTAGGTTGCTTTTACAGGAAGGACTAATAACTTCTGATCAACTCATATAATCTGACAAGACTTTAAATAAACAAACCTGGAGCTTGTCTGTTATTTCCAGCTCTATTGGTTGGCCTAATAAGACTCATGCCTGTAATAACCACTACTAAAAGATGTGTGGCAAATGTTGCAGTTGTTTTTAAAAAGGGCAAGAAAGACAATTCAGGGAGTTACAATCCAACCTGCTTCACTTCAGTCCCTGGGAAACACATGGCTTAAGTCCTCTTGTTAACAATTCCTGGGCCTGTGAAAAAGGAGAAGAAAGTGATTGGTAGTAGCCACCTTGGATTTACCAAGGGTGAGAGCAGCAGATGTCATCTACCTTGACTACAGCAGAACTTTTGTCACGGTCTCCCACAGCATACTTGTATCTGAGTTTTGACATTACAATCAAGATGACACTAGATGGAAAAGGGGTAGATGGGCTACTAAATGGAATGCAACTTGCTGGATTGTCAGGGTCAAAGAATAGTGGTTAATTTTTCATACTCCACAGGAGATTGTTACAAGTGCAATTCCTATATCTTGCAGGGTAGCAAGGGACTGTCCTGTAACCTATACTGTTTAGCAGTGACCTGGAGGAGGAGACCGAACATGCTCTCATCGAGGTTGCAGATGATGTCAGGCTAGGCAGGGAGAGGGACGTGCTTGACATGCTGGAGGGCAGAGGGCCTTTCAGAGGATCCTGAACTTAGTACAGAAATAGTCCAACAGGAAACTCATGTAAGTCAACAGATTCAAAGTACTACATGAGAGGTAAACTAACTGTTCTGCATCTGTGGTCTAGGGACTGAGTGGACCATAGGCAACAGATTAAGGGAAGTTATTACTCCCCCCTATTCTACCCTCATCCCCCAATACCAGAAAGATGCTGATAAACTTGAGTGAGGTCAGCAAAGGGCCACCAAGATGGTCAGAGGACAGAGCACAACTGAGGGAACTGGGATTAATAGTGTGGAGTTGAGAAGGCTTTATAAGGGAGTCTTAACAGCTAACTTCCAGTACTTAGGAGGAGGTTACTGGAAGAAGACATAATGAGACTTCTTACTGAAGTTGTACAACATGCAAACAAGACACAATCATTGACACATCATAAATTGAGATGGGAAACTGGAAATAATGAGAAAACAAAAATAGCTGGTGGGATAATAAAGCACTGAAAGAGGATACCCAATGAGGTTGTGGGATCTTCCTTCTGGGTGGTTTTTAACAACCAGCTAGACCAAAGCCCAAAAGACCTGATCTGAATTCAATTTAAACAGTGCTTTGAGAATTTGACTGGTGTCTTCCTGGGGTGTCTTCGAACCTGAATAATCCTACAGATCTGTGGAGATATTGCCACTCAATGAAAAATAGTAAATTGGAAACTTAGTATATAAAGGAAATATATATTCTGTCTGTATAGCTCGTTTAAGTTTATTACCTGTTCTGAAATGTGAAGGCAATTTTATTTCTATAGACATCAAAAACTCTTAGCAAAATCTTTAACATTTCTGCCCTTATATTAGCTTCCTCTATGTTGTCCCTAACATACAATCATAGAATCATAGAATCATCAAATCACCAAATAGAATCATAGAATCATAGAATGGTTTAGGTTGGAAAGGACCTTGAAGATCATCCAGTTCCAACCCCCCTGCCACCTCCCACTAGACCAGGTTGCCAAGGCCACACCCAGCCTGGCCTTAAACACCTTCAGGGATGGGGACTCAACAACTTCTCTGGGAAACTTGTCCCAGTGCCTTACCACCCTCAAAGTAAAAAATTTCTTCCTAATGTTTAATCTAAACCTGCCCTCTTCCAGTTTAAAGCCATTCCCCCTCGTCCTATCACTACATGCCCTAGTAAATGTCCTTCCCCAGCTCTCCTGTAGGCCCCCTTTAGGTAGTAGAAGGTGGCAATAAGATCTCCCCTGAACCTTCTCTTCTCCAGGCTGAACAGCCCCAACTCTTTCAGCCTGTCCTCATAGGAGAGGTGCTCCAGCCCTTAGATCAGCCTCCTCTGTGTGACAAGCTCAGTATTGTTTGTTCACCAAACCTAAAAACTCTCATTGTTACAGTGTTTCATGAAAGGCAGCTGCTTGGCAGGAGGGGGCAAGATAGCCAACATCTGCTAAGCAAACAAGGCCAGGCTGCAAGGTCGAGTTATGCTAACATCAT